>NW_006408882.1:1848286-1850564 GCF_000296735.1 Chrysochloris asiatica
AGGGAGAGATGTGTCAAAGTATACACATCTTTAAAACTATAATTATGTATTCCCATGTATCTATTTTTTAATTTAGGGTATGGAGAGCTCCTGATGAATTAATTTCAGATTTGTATTAATATCAGCTGTCTTAGAATTTGGAGACTTTTGCAGTAATTAAAAACACACACACACCACAAAACAGCTTTATATCTTCATTTTAAAAAATCTTAATATGTATATAGTTATTTCTAGCATTTCTAAGCCCCTAAATACAAACAACTAGCACATCTGACTGTTAACTGGAAGGTGGCAGTTCAAGTTCACTCAGAGGTATCTTGGAAGAAATACCTCATTATCCACTTAAAAAATCAGCCACTGAAAACCCTATGGGGTCACCATGAGTGAAAGTCAACTAGACAGCAAATGTTAGTGGGTGGAAGTAGCTGTCTCTTCAAAACCACAGAGGCCAGGTGATCTCTCAGGGAACTTTGAATCTTGAGATTCACCACTGCAAGGATGCAGAGGTGGTCGGGCGGCATTCGCTGTAAGACCATGCATGTACACTCCGAGTTTTGTAATGTTTCCTTCAACCTGATTTTTGAAACCTCTTCATTTCTGCCCACTTTCTAACCCTGGATGTCTAGCCTTCCAAGGATTCTGAGATTTCTCCAAATTCCTAGAGCAGCCTTCTAATTTTTTTCTTTAGGTAACTTGATTCTGTTTCTTTTGCAAGATTGCAAGAAGGATCTTACTAAAAGTCTTTGTGGCTTAAAAAATGATTTGGAACAAACCACAGTAGTCTTATTGTGATTTTGTCACAAATAGGAAGCTCAGATTTCCATGTAGACATCTCAGAATATCATATATCATTACTATTTTAAATTAAACTTAAATTAGATTAAGTTTTAGAGCTTCTTGTTTATATGTTCATACTAAAGAGCTGAAACTTGGGTCACATGCTGTATGATTTCCAAAGCATAAAACATTTATTAAAGGAAACTTTAGTAAGTTTGTTGATCCTTGAATTAGAAGAGCGCAAGGGTCCTGAGGACAGGAAGGATGTCTGTATTTCTGCATCACCTCAGTGTCTAGTTTCAGTGAGTCCCTACTGGCTAAAAGACTCTCCTAAGTCCTTGGTGGTTGATGTTGTTAAATACCGTGGAGTCAGTTCCGACTCATAGTGACCCCGCACAGGGTTTCCGAGGCTGCAAAATCTTTACAGAAGTAGAAAGCCTCATCTTTCTCCCGCGGAACAGCTGATAGTTTCGAGCTGCCAATCTTGAGGTTAGCAGCCTGATTCGTAACCACTACGCTACCAGAGCTCCTTTAAGTCCTTGGTGGTACATACCCCCAAATTAGGAAATCTTAATGAATTATACCTCTTTCTTAGTTTTTCTTTTCTTTTTTTTCTCACAGCTTTCCATTCAAAGACTCACATTCCCTTGACTAATAGGAGAACATCACCCTACATTTTATATTTAGCAACAGGAAAATGAGAAGAGGACTGGATGTCTCTAACTCAGCTTCACTGTTATAGGAAATTACTAAATCATGAAGCAAGCTGCCACTCTAATGCTGTTGCGCAATGTGAATTGTCATGCGATAGAAAAAGTGATCAAAAGGAGACGATCTCACAGCAGATTTCTTCAGTATGATCAAGGGAGTCTTGGTCCTATGGATGCTTCACTGAAGCTCAGGGGCCCAGCTGAAACACAGCCCTGTCTCCGAATGCCTTGTAACATAGAGAGGTATTCTGAGGTCAAGAAAATAATGACTCTCCTTAGTTCTACGTTTAAAAAAAAAACTTCAAATAAACAAATACAACTCTGTACCACATCACCCTCCAAACGGCAGTTTCAAATGGTAGTAACATGGTGAAGAAGAATGGAGTTAGACTTGGAGGCACAGAACGTCTAGGTTAAAAATTCAATTTCTTTTAACAAATCTTTTCCATAGGCAACTCACTTAAATTCTCGTGGCCTAACTTTCTTCATGTACCCATATTAATGGGGGAAGTAATACTTTCATCTGAAGATTTCGATGAGGATTAAATGAGGTAAGACACATAAACTACTAAGTACTATACAGCTAATCCCTAGATAAAGATATCTTACTTAAAGGATAATTCCTACTTGCCCTTTAATGTTTAGTATATTTATCCTCATTTTGAAAGGATTGAACCAACACACACTCTCCATAAATTCTTCATCACACTTTCCCTTGTTGTGTGTGCGACTTTTAAATTATTAAAAAGACTGTAAGCCTCTTCTTGCACTAAAATAAGGTGAAGTAAGAA
>NW_006408882.1:1851274-1854714 GCF_000296735.1 Chrysochloris asiatica
TTCTTCTAGTTGAGCTCTGATCATCCAGTCATTGAAGCCAGGTCAAGTGGGTATTATCTGCAAGTGTGAGTGTTCTAATACATATGCCCTCACTTCTTATCAGCTGTACTCTTCATTGTCTACTCTAGTCCTCTGTGGCTATGTCACTGACTCTGGGCTCAGTAGTCCTCAGGTCTTGCCAAACTGCTGGCCAACCAGGTCTCCACCTGGGTTCACAAGAGTGTATTGAACATGGTTGGACTTAGCTCGCAGCTTTATTGCTGTTTTTTCCCCTCACTTCCCCTTATCACTGACCAACATGGTCACCAGTCAGAGCATGTGTCTGATTGTGTATTCCCCTTGAGTATTAGTCTTAGAAGAGGGTTTGCCCTGAGGGGACCGGACCACTTGCCTTGATGTCTCCTGGACAGTCAGTTGGACTGCTGTTGTTGTTTTGTATTTTTCCTGCCGGTTTTTCTTTCAAGAAGTATCTTCTGTTCTAGCTTCTCCAGGCTGGTCTGCTTGTCCTTTCCAGTGGAAATTTTCCACCTCAGAAGATTCTGGATGGGGTTCAGGATTCCACCTGAGTGGACTTCCATTTGGAGTTTTTAATGCAGAGGCTCCAAAGGAAGTGTCATTCACAATCAATGCTTATGGAAGCAGCAGTCAAGAAATCAAATGATGTATTGCATTAGGCAAATCTGCTGCAAAATATCTGTTCAAAGTATTCAAGAGCAAAGATATCAGTTTGAGGACTAAGGTGTGACTGAGCCAAGCCAGAATATTTTCAATAGTCTCATACGCATGTGGAAGTTGGACAGCGAATAAGGAAGAACATAGAAGAATTAATACATTTCAGTTATGATGTTAGAGGAGAATATTAAAATACCATGGACTGTCAGAAGAACAAATAAATCTGTGTTGGAAGAAGTGTAGTTATTTGTACTTTGGACATGTTATCAGGAGGGACCAGTCACTGGAGAAGGACATCATGCTTAGAAAAGTAGAGGCAAAAAAGAGGAAGACTGCTAATGAGATAGAATGGCACAGTGGCAGAAATAATGGGCTCAAACATAGCAACACCTGTTGTTCCATGACTTTGAAAACCTTTAATAGGATATCTGAAAGTCAGATCCTATGTTGATGGTTGAGTAGGGAGTCACATGCTTTATGGTTCAATTCACCAATGGGGAGCGACGGACATACCTTTCATGACTGGTGAGAAACCTGGTGAGAATACAGGAAGTCACTAGAGAGTTAGGAGTCCTGCTGTGTGCTATAGGATAAGCACTGGGCTGTGAACCACAAGATCAGCAGCTCCTTGAATCAGGGACACCATGAGTCAGAACTGACTTGACTGCACTTAACAACAACAACAAAGAAAGTTTCTAACCTCAGGGTATACTGTATAAAGAGATTCAGTGAATTCACAAATGCATATGTTATAAATTATTTTCATATGCATTCACTCAGAAAAGACTTTACGGGTGTTTGCTGTGGCACAAAACAGGCAAAATCCTCTGCCCTCAGGAAGGGTGAGAAGGAGATGACAGCTAAGATACGGAGTTTGTGATCAGCTGCTAACTCAAGCCTACTTGTCAGTGTCATAGAAGAAATGGCTGTCTACTTCCATAAAGATTGTTGTTGTTGTGAAGTGCCATTGAGTCCATTCCGACCCATAGTGACCCTTTATAGGGTTCCCAAGGAGTAGCTGGTGAGCTTGAACCACAGACCTTGCAGTTCAAAATACTTCACAGTCTAACTCATTAGCCCACAGCGTCACACCAGGACCAAGAAAAACCTACGGAGTGCAGTTCTACTATAACCTATGAGGTCACGATGAGTCTGAATGGACTTGATAGTAACAGATGTGGTTCTCTGGTTTTTAATATTCATAGTGTAGTAAAGCGTGGTAAGTAATATGGAGAAATAGGAAACAGTAATCAGAAGTATATGTGTGTGGGTGTGTGGATATATAAGTTTCCATTTAAGAGATTGGTGAGAGAAGTCTTTATGGAGGTGGTTTTTAAACTAAGACCTATAAAGATAAGACAGGGGGCGATGCAGATATGGGAGAACTCTGCATACAGGGTAGAGGGTAGAGTGAGTGGGCAGAGCCGTAGAGTACAGAGGTAGTGCTGTGGGAGCTTCCTTTGGAGTCCTGTAAGCCAGCTGGACTCCTGGTGTGGTGCTGTGGGTTAAAGCACCAGACTGCAAAGCTGTTTGAACTACAGGGTTGGTGGTTCAAGCTCACCAGCTGCTCATTGTAAATCCTACAAAGGGTTGCTATGGGCCATAACTGACTCAACAGCACTTACCAACAAAAACACCAATCCAGTTAAGGAGTCCTGGCATGGTGCTGTGGGTTAACGCACTGGACTGCAAGGTTGATCTGAACCTCAAGGTTCAAGCTCACCTGTTGCTCCTCAGAAACCCTATACAGGTTGCTATGAGTCAGAACCTACTGGACAGCACTTACCAACAATAAGCCAGTTAAGTGCTTTGATTTTTACTCTGGGAGACATAGTAAGCTAAAGGAGGATTCTAAGCAGGGTAGTTACCTGGCCCAACTAATATTTTAACAGGTAGCCTGCCTCTTCATTATTACACATTATGTACTAGCAGTGGTATAATAATATTTGGGGTCAAATACAGTAGGGGTCCTGCAGTGACAGAAGTTTAGTTAGCATTCAGTCTGGGTAAAATCACTGGGATCCATAACTCTTGACAATTTACAGAGAAATCCTCATATCCTTAGACAAGTGTTGTTATTGTTGTTAAGTGTCGTCAAGTTAGTTCCAACTCCTAGTGACACTGTTTAGGGTTTGTGAGGAGCAGCTGATGGAACTGAACCGCCGACCTTGTGGTTCAAAGTCTAGTACTGCACCTACAATACGACACCAGTGTGGATCTCATAATAGGAAGATGTGCGCTGTAGCACTTGCTCAGTTTTGCCCTTGATGTCTAGCTCAGATGGAAGCCCGAAGTGCAGGCTGGACATCATCAAATTGCGGCTTGGAGCAGTTGCCTGTTTAGAGCAATGATTTCACAAAGAGGAGAGGGAGCCCAGAAGGAAACTAGAAGCTGTGCCCAGAGTTTTATCTGCTTTGTCCATAAAAGGAAATGAGAAACTTTACAGAAGCTGGCTCCAGTGCTTGAGAATAGCCTATTCGTCCTCACACAGCACAGATTTATGAAGTCTCATCCATGGTAAGAACAACTTCTTCCGTGCAGCAAAATGTTTATTTAAGTAAGTAACTAAATTCCAACATTTACATTCCTTAAAGCAGGTTTCTCTATTTGCTTATTTTATTTTTTTGTTCCCATATATGTTACTAAGGAGTTCTGGTAGCGTAGTGGTTACGAATAAAGCTGTGAACTCCAATGTCAGCAGTTCGAAACTACCAGCTGTTCTGCGGGAGAAAGATGAGGATTTCTGCTCCCGTAAAGATTTACAGCCT
>NW_006408882.1:1854919-1872783 GCF_000296735.1 Chrysochloris asiatica
AAACCCTGTGCAGGGTCACTATGAGTCGAAACCAACTCCACAGTACTTAACAACAACAATATATATGTTACCAAGGAGCCCTGGAGGTGCTGTAGGGCTGCTCACTGAAAAGTCCACAGTTCAAACCCACCAGTTGCTTCTCAGGAGAAAAGAAGGCTGTCTTCTCCTGTAAAGATGTACAGCTTCGGAAACCTACAGAGGGTTGCTGTGCATTGGATTGGACTTTTTGGCAGTGGGTGGGAATGTGTTATTATTCGGATGCATTTCAGAAAGCAATTTCAGAGACCCAGCCGTTATAAGCAAGTCATTGTGGTATAATTTCTGATCTTGATGTCAATCTATTTTCTTGCCATAAGTAATATTTCTGACAATTAAGAAACCACCACTCATCTGCAGCTTCTTGTATTGTGGTGACTTGTGTATTAATATGCTGATATGGGAAGTGATGCCACTGGTATTTCAAATACCAGTAACTTCCAGATAGAAGCAGACTAGGGGGATAGGCCTGGCCACTCTACTTCCAAATGAATCAATGAAAGCATTATGGCTTACAGCAGGATACTGTCCAATGTAGGGATGGAAGATGAGCCCCCGAAGTTGCAACACACTACACAATAGCTGCAACAAGGGACCCACACACACCACTGATAGTGCAGATGGCAAAGGACCAGGTAGTGTGTCATTGTATTGGCATCATCTCAGTGACAACTCACAACAACAATGATTAAGACATTGTTGCCAGAGCCTTTTTCTCGGACATCTTAGCAGACTGTTTGGAGGCTATTAGTGATGTTTTGAGTTGGCAGATAACCGAGCATAGGTGCTGCAACGTTGCCTTCTCCCATGCTTGAGGCAGATGCTGCTTAGCGATCATGCACTTTCCCCACAGAGTTGGGACTTACCTCACAAACCCTCTCCATGAGGGACCCCAGAAGATTCACCATCAATCTCTGGGGGTAAGCAGACCCAGTGAAACCATCTCACTCACCCTAGGGTTCCTCTAATCTGAATATTTTGTTTTTATTTTTACCAATGATGGAATTGGGTCCTCTAGTTAAGAATTTATACCTTATGATGTATGTTTTGGAATTGAATTTTAAAATCCTGGTGGGGTAATGGGTTATGCACTGGGTTGCTAACTGCAAGGTCAGCAGTTCAAACCCACTAGTTGCTCTGCAGGAAAAAAAAAAAAATGACTGCTCTCGTAAAAGAAAAAAAAAATGTACAGCTTCAGAAATCCTAGGGAGCAGTTCTCTTCTGCTCTATAGGTGTCTACAGGGTCACTAGGAGTTGGAATTGACTCAAAGGCACTGGATTTTATTGTAATCAATAGCTACAGTCTGGATTCCTAAGTCATATGAAATTTTAAGTAACCAATAGATGAGAAATTATAATGAACAGGTTTATTGAAACCCTCTTTTCGGCATTAGTCAAAGATTCTTACTTTAGAGTTAGGCGTATATGTGGTTCCCTTAACTATTTAAAAATAAAGTTCTCTATTTTCTTTCTGTATCTGGGCTTCCACTTGATTTAATGCTATCAATGATTCACCATCTTTTAGAACTATGTAGCCATCTTAAAGTGGTTATTCATTTTCCTGGACTTTGGCAAAGAATAATGAATTATGCTGTAAATTACTAAATCAAGGAAAAGTCCCAACTAGTGATCCTCTGCAGGATTTCAGGGTGATTCACATGAGAGAGCAAGGGCTAAGGCCATCCCACCGGGGATTGTCACTCATTGGCCAATGGTCAGTAGCTGATGTCCTGGGCCATATGAGCCAGGAGAATTGGGGGCCCAAAGCAGAATTACAGTGTTTGGTTTCATTCCCTACTTAGTTTTTAGATGTCATGGTCTGAATTATGTCCCCCACAAAATGTGTGTCGACAAAATGTGATCTGATGCAATGATTCTCTGTGTTGCAACCTCTAACCTCTATGATGTTAACAAGGCAGGATACACTCTGCAGGATTGGGTCCTGTCTTCAGTCCATCTCTTCTAACGTATAAAAGAGAGCAGAGATCAGAAAGACTACCAAGATGGAAGAGCTGGGATGGAGCATGTCATTTGGGCCCAAAGTCTCTGTGCTGAGAACCTTCTAGACCCAGAGGAAGATTGGTGCCAAGACAGCGGGGATCTCCAATAAATGCAGAGCCCACAGAGACTGAAAGGAGACAAGGACCTTCCACCCGAGCTGGCGGAGAGAGAAAGGTTTTCCTCAGCTCAACACTGCCCTGAATCCAGACTTCTAGTCTCCTAAACTGTAAAAGAATCTATTTCTATTATTTTAAATCCACTCTTGGTGTGGTGTTGTAGGATCGGCACTGGACTTTGAACCACAAGGTTGGCAGTTCAAACCCACCAGCTGCTCCTTGAAAACCCTATGGTGGTGGTGGTGGTTTGCCATGGAGTCCGTTCTGACTCCTAGCGACCCTTTATAGGATTTCCGAGGCTGTTAAATCTTTACAGGAGCAGAAAGCCTCATCTTTCTCCTGCAGAATGGCTGGTAGTTTCAAACTGCTGATTTTGAGGTTAGCAGCCTGATTTGTAACCACTAAGCTACCAGAGCACCTTCTGAATACCCTTAACAGAGTCGCTTTGTGTTGAAACTGACTCAACAGCACTTAACAACATATATGGTATTTTGTCATGGCAGCACTAAATGAAAAAGACAGGTGACAAAGTACTGCCTACAGAACACTTTCCTGGGTCCTAAGGAAGCTGTCTGTTACCATCACCAAGGTCTCATTGTTCCACGGCCCTGCAATGGTGGTGCACACGCTCTGCTGGGAGCCAGACATCGCCACATCAACCACATTTGCAGGTAAGAAGTGAGTGGTGAGCTCTTGCTTCTCCAAGGCACAGACACAACACGGCTCTCAGTTGCCTGTTTGACAATCTTCAACCTGCTCTCCCAGAGGTAACCATCAACTCCAAAGTTCCCCTTTACTGTGTATTCCTTATAGGCCAGAAACCTCAGGGCAAATAGCTTAGCTTGGCAGGCTAAAGAGTTAGAAAATCCTTATCACTTACAGAGGGAGTTCTGTTTCCAGGGAAATAAAAGAAGGATAAAATCGCTCTTACAACTTCCACAGCATGAAAGAATAAGGTCTAGGTATGCCTCTCTCACCTCCACCCCTTCCCATCTATTTGTTCAGGTCAGACTCCCCATCTGGTGCCTACCGGACAGGGTGTTGGTGGAGGTGAAAAAAGGAAGAATGAGAAAGAGAAAAGAGATAGGAGGGAGTTCTGGCCAAGATGGTCTGAACAGAGTCCAGTAGATCATCTCAGATCCCAAACCTGCCCTGGTTCCTTTTCCCAGCAGCAGGGGCTGGCAGACAGGTCCCATCTTTTAAGAGTTTCAAGCACTATTTGTCAGGTCCTGTGTGAAAAGCAGTTTGGGATGCCAATGAATCTGGTAACAGTACTTACCTGATATGTTAATATCAATACCTATGTATGGTCAGCGGTTCACTGTACAGAAGGAAAGAGAACTGTTACAACTGAGTTGTCTCTGTTTTCTTCTGTCTTTAAATGCATGTGTGATGACTGCAGGGAGCTCTGGTAGCGTAGTGGTTATGAGTTAGGCTGCTAATCTCAAGATCAGCAGTTTGGGACTACTGGGGGTTATGTGGGAGAAAGATGGGGCTTTCTGCTCCTGTAAAGATTTACAGCATCAGAAACTCTACACAGGGTTGCTATGAGTCAGAATCGACTCCACAGCACATAAGGACTAAGGTGTGCCTGACCCACACCATGGTGTTTTCAATAACCTCATGCATGCGAAAGCTGGACAGTGAATAAGGAAGACTGTAGAAGAATCGATGCTTTTGAGTTACGGTGTTGGAGGAGAATATTGAAAGTGCCATGGGCCGCCAAAAGAACCAACAGGTCTGTTTTGGAAGAAGTGCAGCCAGAGTGCTCCTTGGAGGCCAAGATGGCCAAACTTCGCCTCTCATACTTTGGACATATTGTCAGGAGGGGCCAGTCACTGGAGAAGAATATGTTTGGTAAGGTCAGAGATAAAGAGGAAGACCAATGAGATGGATTGGCCAAGTGGCAGCATCCATGGACTCAAGCGTGGCAACAGTAGTGACGTTGGCCCAGAACCGGGCAGTGTTTTGTTCTGTTGTGCATAGGGTCGCTATGGGTCGGTACCAACTCTATGGCACCTAACAACAACAACAACAACAAATGTAACAACAGCTGTTACCATTCATGGTAAATCGATTCCGATTCATAATGCCTTACATAGGGTTCCGGAGACTGTAAATCTTTACTGGACCAGACAGCCTACCTTTCTCCCATGCAGCAGCTGGTGGGTTTGAACAGCCAACCTTTCGGTTAGCAGCCCAGTGCCTACTCCAGGATACCAGGTCCTTGTAAATACACTTTAGACCCTTTTCTCACTCCATCCTGGCAGTGATCCTGTAAAGTGTGTACTGGTCCCATTTTCCTGTTATGCGAGGTTGGGCAGCTCCCACAATAGTGGTGGACACAGAATTTAGGTTCAATTCCAACCCTGCAGTTCACACTCTCTACTACTTCCTAAAACTCAGCCTTCAGCTACATACTAATCCAAAATGATGCCCTGTGGGTTTCTCCACCATTTCAAGTCTCTTTCTCTCCTGCTCCTTGGTCACTCCTCTCTGGAGATAAGAGCAAACCTACTGGGGTGGGGTGGGGTGGGGTGGGGTGTGCGCTCGCCTAGTCACCCCTCCCTCACGCTGCTGTTGTTAGGTGCCTTCCAGTTAGCTAGAAATGGGGCAAGGGAGAGACCATTTCAACCACCGGTGATTCACCTTTTCTCCAGAGGTGCTCCCCGACCCCCATCCCACCCTGTCCCTCAGCTTGCCAGCACCCATAGGACCTCCCTGCCTCAGTTCATTCCCTGCCTTCATCCAATGCTGAGACCCAAGTGACTTGGTCGTCCCCCCATCCTCCCACCCCACCCCCACCGCGTTTGGGGTGTTGTGCAGTTTTCGCCTTTGGGGGGTGGGGGGCGAAGGGGAGGCCAGGGCGGGAGAGCGGACCAGTAGTGCCACCTTCTCAGAGTCCCGCGGACCGGGAAAGCAGTGGGAATTGCCACCTGCTAAAAATAGGCCGCCCAGGACAGGGCGTACGACCTAACATCCCGCCGCGAGGGCCTTCATCACACGGGGCCATCGTCCCCAACGCCCCTGATCACGCCTGGCCCCGACCTGGCGCCTGGTCGCCCAGGGTCCGCGCCCCTCTCCCTCTGCCAGGTGGGGGTCAGCCCCCTGCCCCAGGAGGGAGGAGTGAGGATGGGTCGCCGGGAGGTACGAGAAAGGGCGGAGAGGGAGGCCGCGGGGACCCGGCACTGCAGCAGCTGTCGTTGGGGTGTAACTCAGCCCGGACCGCCTGGGCAAAGTCACACGGCACACTGGGGGCTGGGGAGTGGGGATGGGGTTCCGCGTCTTCCCTTCGGCTCCGGCCCTGCCCTCGCCTCCCCCGCGCTCGCCCTGCCGGGAGGAGGAAACGCGAGCCGCGCGCAGACACCTCCTCCTCCGGTGCCGCCACCGCCCCCGTCACTGTGCCTGTTGCTGCCGCCGCCGCGGGACCCGCCGGTCCGCAGCCAGGAGGAGGAGCGGCGGGAGCCGAGTCGGGGGACCCCCAGTCCCCGGAGGCAGGAAGCGCGCAGCACGATGGCCGCCCCGTGCGTCCCCAGCCTGGCCCCCGGCACCTGCGCGCCCCGGCCTGGCCCCAGGCTCTGAGCCTCTGCCGCCGCCGCACAGGTAGGTGCCATCCAGGGCTGGGCGCACGGCATCCCGACCGCTCGGGTTCCCAGCACGCCCCTGTCCCCCGGGCCCGCGGGGAAGCCGAGATGAGGCAGCCTCGGGCGTTTCTGCCCTCCTAGCCGCCGGGGTGGCGCGCGGGAGGAAGTTCACTGCTAACTCGCTGCTCCCCACTTGCACGAAAACGAAACCTTCACGTTCTAAATGACCCGGGAGCCCCAACTAGCTCTTTCCCACCTCCCTACCTGCCCCCTCCCTCCGCCCCAACTCGTCCTCGCATCGTCCCCTCCCCCCTCCCACCAAATATCTCAAAGGCTAGCGTGCGTGAAAGGGCGACCAAAATGAGCGAGGGTGGTCAGCGTGACCCCATGCCACCAGATAAAAGTTCAGCGTACTTTGCGGTAGTAACTCGGGCAGACCCATCAGCGCGCTCGACGTTTCTTTCTATGGGCACATCCTGTACCAATCATTTTGAAACCCGGTTTGTTCTCAGTAGCTTCCTGATCGCTGTATGCGGAGACCCTCAGACAGCTGAACGTTGCTGGGGGGTTTTTTGTTTTTTGTTTTTAAATAAGTGTCGTTTTCTTTGAATCCCGCCCCCCCCTTGTGACTTTACCTTTTCTTTGATTTAAAATAGCGAGTTCTCTGAAAGTTGCTTGAAAAGAAATTGAAAGTGTTAATTCTGCCTTTCACCAGTTTAATTTTCATAAAGTCTTGCATTAATGGATCGGTGTGCACTTCATAGTTCGATCGTTCTTTCTTTTAGATAATTGGATAATTTCACTTATTCATATAATCAGATGTTGGAAGAGCGCTTTTTAATGTCCTGGCGTAAATGGGTCACATCCAAGAAGCTCAGCTATGAGTACAGTTCTAAACTAATAGCCACTGAGCACTGCACCCGAACTGCTGAGTCCCTGGTAAACAGCCCTTCTTAGGAAAGACGGAGTTCACTCTCTTCCCTGGAGAGAGGAGAGATGGGCTGGGCTGACTGGAGTTACAGCACAGACTCAGTGTGGTGTTAGGTTTGGGGAGCCGGTCTAGGATGGGAGGGGCTAGGGTGGAGGAATGAAAGGAGAGCTGATCCCAGAGGCTGGGAAATCACCTTGCAGAACGGACTTGTAAGGTTTCCGCAGATTGTGTCTCCGTAGGGTTAGGAGTTTCCGATGCAGGTGAGTTCTGCTGCACCTTTTCCTAATGTGCAGGTGGCTTCTCTTGGCTGGAGGGGAGGTGCTTCTTGATCAGCTTCTTCCTGGGAACTCTGGAGATTATCTTCAGGGACCAGGACAGTGCATGAAAACTCTTGTATAAAAAACATTCGACTGCATTATCAAGAAGTGTTTTACTGTTGCTTGAAGTTGAATGTATCCCAGTCGTGAGTCTGCCTGTTTCTTGTTTTTGTGTGTTTTCTACCAAGCTATGGAGAAATAAGACTGTAAAAAATATCTTCTCTCCAGATTTCTCTGTGAGAGGCCATGCCCATAGCGTGGGCCAAAAAGATAGTGGGCACAGCTGTGAGTAAAATCTCTGTTGTTGTTGTTAGGTGCTGTTGAGCTGGTTCTGACTCATAGCAACCCTGTGTACAATAGAATGAAACACTACCGGGTCCTACACCATTGTCACAATGCTTCTTGTTGTTAAGTGTCTTCCAGTTGCTTCTGACTCAGAGCGACCCTGTATAGGGTTTCCAAGGCTTTTAAATATTTGCAGGAACAGAAAACCTCATTTTTCTCCCACTGAGTGGTTGGCGGGCATGAGCTACAGACCTTATGGTTCACAGTCCAGTGCTTATCATATGGAGCCACTGTGCTTCGAGGGCATATTTTAAAGAGACTGCAAGAGACATACATGGAATTTCCTGAGACTATTAACTGAGGGAGAAATAAAGCTAGAAATTAAATCACTAGGTGTCTTAGGCTTGGTTCTGTAGAGAAGCAAAACCAGTGAAACTTAGATGTGTACCTATAAAGAGAGGTTTATGTCAAGGCAATGGCTCACACAGTTGTTGTTAAGTGCCAATGAGTCGGTCCGACCCATAGCAACCCTGTACAGGGTTTCCGAGAAAGCCTTAGCTTTCTCCCACGGAGTGGCTGGTAGTTTCAAACTGCTGACCTTAAGGCTCGCAGCCCGATTTGTAACCACTATGCAATGGTTGCAGAGGTGGTCAATCCCAAGTCCATGGGTTAGATGTCAGGCTGGAGGCTTTTGACTCACATAGCTGCAGGGCTGGTGAACCAAGATTGGCTGGTCAGATGGCAGGCAGGCAGGCAAGTCCGGCAGGTAAGAAGGCAGGCTGCTGATGACTCCCAGGACCAGTAGGTAATTGAGCAGGCCCCTGGCTCACGTCCAAAAAACTGGAAGTCAGAGGACAAGTCAGATCCAAGATCCAGTGCCAGCAGAGAGTAAGCAAGCTTTGCCAGAGTGTTCAGTATATTGGAAGCAGACCACACCCCAAGGAAGCTTCCTTTTACTTGATTGGCTGCTCATAGCCAACCTCATCATAGAATTGATTACATTACGTTAGATCTTATCGTGAGGGATAACTCTATCTCATCTGTCAAACCACTGAAAATCTTGGCCCAGTCAAGTGGACACAAAACCTTAACTATGACACTAGGAGATAAGTGAAACAAATGCCTTTGTATGCATTTGTCCATTTGCCTTCTACAAACCAATAAGACAGTGGGAAATGCCATTGGTGTACTTAGGAATTCTCATCAAAATAAAGGCCAGTAGGACGCCCTGCTATAGTCTATCATTACCTCTCCTGCTGAGAGCGCTGGGGTTTTCCCCTTCAACTATGGTAACCATGTGGCTGTCGTGACAGGGTTGGCTTTGTATCCCACATGACATACCAGAGGGTATAAGGAGGAAATGGGAAGCTTGAAGGAATGAAGCTTGTCCCTTCTCCCTCACAATCTGGCCATTGACAATCCCTGACCCTACTTCCCCAGAAGGCAGCCTCATCTTAGGATGGTCACAATTGCAATTGAACATCTCAACTCTTGTGGAGACAGCCAGGTGTGGGTGGACTGTTTCTTTCTTGAGTTCAATCACCTTTTCTGGCCCAGATCTTCAAGGATGTTGCACCAGCAAACAATGCAGAGTGCCAGCCCCCAGCAGCTGGGGACAGGTCTTGTCTGGTCCCCACTGACACCAGCATGTCCGTTCATTGTGGCACCCTGAGGAGAGCTGGTGTTTTACAGCCCCGGCTTCTTGGTAGCACAAACAGCATGGAGATGTGCAGGGAGCTGGAGAGGATTCTGTCTTTGAACATGTTTTTTACTTTACCTCACACTATAACAGCTCCCTCAAACCCCTTTGTCTCCTTATGTGGCATTTCTCTCAAGGACCTCATTTCCCACTCGAGATTCTTCAGGGAACCTAAAATGTATATCATCCCACTGAGGCTTAAGTATGAGCACATGTGTGACAAAGTAGTTCTCTTTGCCCTTTTTCCTGTCCACTGTGCTGTCCTTTTCAAGAGTAATGACCACATTAATCCAATACTTGTTATGTTTCCCAGTTCTTGATCATTAAAACTTGGAGCAGCAGAAGCTGTTCATTAAAATGATCCTGTGCTTTAGGTCTGGTTCATACCTCAGATCTCCCTAGTGATGAGAAAGGAGTTCGGTTTTCATTGCAGAACTGTTAACCTTATAATTTCCTTTGCTGATTTGAATCCTTGTTTCTTCCTCTCCAGCTCCACATTCCCAGAGGGGAAAAAAAAAAAGATTTTTAACCAGATTCTTCAAGAAAACATAAAAGCTTTCACCTCAAAAGTTGTTGGCATTTTTTAAGCTGGGATTTCCATTTGATAGTTTCTGAGACTTAAGGGCAAGTGTCCCTTTTCAGGTTTCAGATGTTTAGAACAAGATTTGTCATATTTGGGCCATAGGAAACAATCTCACACCTAGGTGTCAGATAGGCTGCCCTGAATGTAGGAAATATTTTGGAGCCAAGGCCACGACATTGCATTTTAAGTGTGCCTGTTTTCTTTGAGACAAGCCCGGCTTTTTTTTTTTTTTTCCTCTTAAAAAAGAGATTGTAGTGATTTTACAGCATTATGTGTGATCAGTGATTCTAAATCTCCAAAGTAGGTAAGCACTTAAGGGGTTTGTTGTCAGGATTTAATGAGTTTATACATGCAAAGTGCTTGAGTTCCTATGTGGCACAAACGGTTAATGAGGCTGGATGCAAATAAAAAAGTTAGAGGTTCAGCTCTACCCAGAGGCCTCTCAGAAGACAGATCTAGTGATCTACTCCTGAAAATCAGCCCTTAAAAACACTCTGGACCATAGTTCCACTCTGACACATGTGCGGGTTGCCATAAGTTGAAGTTGACTTGATGGCAGCTTGGTTGTTGTTGTTGTTGTTAAAAGTGACTGCTCAATCGTGTTATTATCCAATGGGCTCAAGCATAGCAATGATTGTGAGGTTGGTGCAGGACTGGGCAGTGTTTCATTCTGTTGAACACAAGGTCGCTACGAGTTGGTACCGACTCGACGGCACCTACAGCAGTAGTCAAGTCAACACTGACGCATAGTGATCCTACAGGACACAGTAGAACTAATCCATAGGGGTTCTGAGGCTAATTCTGGATGGGAACAGACAGCCTCATCTTTCTCCTACAGAGCGCCGGGTGCTATTATTATATTTTTTGTTTATTTTTACATTTAGAATACAACTTTAACATTAGGTTTAGATAACTGAGACCAAGAATTTAGATAAAAGAACAATCCAACTATTCCTCTAGAAAGATTGTTGCTGGTAAGTACCGTCGAGTTGATTCCAACTCACAGAGACCCTGTTTCGGGTTTCTGCAGAGCAGCTGGTGAGCTCAAACTGCTGACCTTGAGGTTCAAACCAACATTGCAGTCCAGTGCATTAACCCATATTATTTGATGGTTATTCCCATCTAAAGGTACTATTGGAAGGAATAGGAGTTTGCACATAAGTCAGCCCTGGATTCAAACCTTGCCCTCACCATTTGCTAGCTGTGGGACCATTCTGTAAAATGGAGCTGACAAAACATACTTCGTAGAGTTGTAAGAGCACAGAAGATAATCTATGAAACACGTCCATGATGTGGTCAATAGGTGTCACTTTAGCAAAGTGGTTAACAGCAAATGCGTGCTCTGGAGCCAGAGGACCTAGGTTCAAATTCTGTTTCTGCCACTTCCTACTAGTGTGATCGTGACCTTAGACAAGAGGTCTCACTTTTCTGTGTCACATGCAGCTTCAAATCAAGGTCAATTATAAGAGTACTTAAAGGATTCTATGAGAATTCAGTCAGTTAATAGACACAACAAGTGCTAGTACATGGTAATAATGATTATCATTACTCTCAGGAGAAGCACTTAAAGCAACAGAGAAGGTAAGGAAGGTTATACCCAATCCCTGATGGTCAGCTAGGACCCCTCCCCTTTATAGCTGTAAAGTCTAACACAATGCAAACAAGTGACCAGGGCTAGCCTTGAATTTGCTCTAATGTTGACATGACGCTGTGGGTTAATGCACTGGACTGCAAGGTCGATTTGAACCACAAGGTTGGCGGTTCAAGCTCACTAGTCACTCCTCAGAAACACTATACAGGGTCACTATGAGTCAGAACTGACTCGATAGCACTTAATAACAACAACAATCTAAGAAGGAAATAATTCAGAATCATCATTCCTTTACCTGTCTAATTAGAGGGATGTGGCGCCATGGGTTAATGCATTGGACCGCAATGTCAGTTTGAACCACAGGATTGGCGGTTCAAAGTCACCAGCTGCTCCTCAGAAATACTCTATAAGTTTGATTTGGAACCGACTTGACGGCAGTTAACAACAACAGCCCTAGTACTGGCGTCCTGGTGTGGCACTGTAGCATAAGCACTGGACCACCAGGTTGATTTGAACCACACGATCAGCGCTTCAAACTGCCAGCCTCTATACAAGGTCCCTATGAGTCGGAACCAGCTCAATGGCAGCAACAAGAGCTCCAGTACTGGAGTATCCCTGACAATGAGGAGGTTAGAACCACTGGCTTCAGGAGCTTGGTGTGATGGTGAACTAGCTCCCTGCTACAGTCACCAGTGTGTAACTTCTGGATGAGTAACACTCTGCTTTAACTGGGCAGGGTTTCTTTGAAGGAAGCGGACAAATAGTTTAGCTAACCTAGAGCTCTGGTAGCGTAGTGGTTACGAATCGGGCTGCGAACTGCAAGGTCAGCAGTTCGAAACTGCCAGCTGTTCTGGGGGAGAAAGATGAGGTGTTCTGCTCCCATAAAGATTTACAGCCTTGGAAACCCTGTACAGGGTCACTATGAGTCGGAACTGACTCCATGGCACACAGCCAGCCAGCCAGTAATCTAACTGAGTAAGATTAGAGGGCTTCAGGTTGCAGAATAAATTTGTTCAGTCGTATGCTTACTCTGGAGTCATGGTGTGCTTCTGTAGGATAAGCGTTGGACTGCTAACTGTAAGGTCAGCGGTTCAAACCCACCAGCCACTCCTTTGAAGCCCCATGACAAGGTCGCTATGAGTTAGAACCAATTCAACAGCACTTATCTATCTTGTGTGAAGAACGGAACAATTACATAATTGATTCATAAGGGCAAGTGAATGGCCACCAGGGGACTTTCTGCCCATCCTACAAGCCCTCAACAGCAATAAAAATTTGCTAGTTCTTAATTCATTGACACAGTGGCCCCAACAACATACTCAAACATGGGACAGGGCCGTGGTTCGTGGTTGGCTCTGTTTTACATAAGGTTGCCATGATGGTAACTAGCAATGATAACAAACTCCTAACATGGCCTGGGGACTCCTGGTGTGGCACTGGGGCTAATGCATCAGACTACAAAGCCGTTTGAACTGCAAGGTTGGCGGTTCAAGCTCACCAGCTTCTCCTCGGAAACCCTATACGGGGTCGCTATGGGTTGGAATCAAGTCAACAGCACTTAACAACAACAACAACAACAGTATGGCCTGGAAGAAGCCCTAGTGGTGCAGTGATGAACTAACTGTTCAGCTGCTATCCAAAGGGTCGTTAGTTTGAACCTACTAGTTGTTCCACAGGAGAAAGATTTGTCAATCCTCCTCTGTAAAGATTTTAGGTTGTTGTTTGGTGACATTGAGTGGGTTCCAACTCAACCTTCTGCAACACAAAATGAAACCGTGACCAGTCTGCCACCATCCTCACAATTGTTTATATCACATTATTTCTGCTACTGTATCAATCCATCATTGAGGATCCGCCCTCTGTTTTACTGAGCCTCCATTTTACCAAGCGTGATGGTCTTCTCCAGGGACTTATCTTTCCTGTTAAAATGTCCAAGGACAAGAGATGACATCTGGCCATCCCATTTCTAAAGAGCATTCTACCTCTGCTTCTTCCAAAATAGATATATTTGTTCTTCTGGCAGACCATCCTACTTTCAGTATTCTTCACCGACACCATCATTCAAATTGATCGATTTTTCTCTGTTTTCTTTTTCTTCATTGTCCAACTTTCACTTGTATATGAGATGATTGAAAATGTTATGGTCAAGTGCACATTAGTCCTTGAAGTGACATCTTTAAAGCGGTCTTGTGCAGCAGGTTTGCCTAATGCAATTTGCCATTTGATTTATTGACTGCTGCTTTCATGAGTGTTGATAGTGGATGCAAGCATAATGAAATCTTTGACAACGTCAATCTTTTCTTCATTTATCATGATGCTATTTATTGGTCCAATTAGGATTTTTGTTTTCTTTACTTTGAGGTGTAGTCCATACTGAAGTCTTTGATCTTCATCAGAAAGTATTTCAAATCCTCTTCACTGCATATCGTAGATTGTTAATGAGCCTTAATCCAATCCTGATGCCATGTTTTTTGTCATATAATCCATCTTCCCAGACTATTTGCTCAACATACAGATTGAATAAGCATGGTGAAAGGATACAACCGTGGCACACACCTTTTCTGGTTTTAAACAATTCAGTAGCACCTTGTTCTGTTTGAACGACTATCTCTTGGTCTGTGTACATGTTCCTTTTGAGCACAATGAAGTGTTCTGGGATTCCTGTTCTTCACAGTGTTGCCCATAGCTTGTTCTGACCCACAGAATTGAATGCCATTGCATAGTCAATAAGCACCGATTACAGCCTTGGGAATCCTATGAGGCAGTTCTACTCTGCCTGTTAAGGGTCACTGTGAGTTTGAATCAACTCATGAGTTAGGGTTTTTTGTAACCTGACCTGGAAGCTAGAGGTTACCAGTTGTTGTTGTACGTGCTCATCGAGTCAGTTCCAATCCATAGCGACCCTGTATAGAATTTCTGGGGAGCGGTTGGTGAGTTTGAGGCACCAGCCTTGCGGTCCAGCGCATTAACCTGCAGCACCACACCAGGACTCCCTTTATCTTTCTTTCCCTCTTTCCCTCCCACCAGCATTTGTGAGATGATGAAGGTTGAAACTGCAGAGGCTGAAGCATACTTAACCCCCTACTCCTTGTGGTTTGCTGAGAGGGAGTGAAGGGGCCTGGGAAGAAAGGGGATTCTCAAAAGAGACAAAAGAGAGACTCACTTCCCCCATTGTCTTTCACTTTCTGGTCAATGCCTTTCATTGTTCTTCATGTATGTCTGCCACACTTACGTTCTTGAAGGGATCTGAAAGGAGCTTTTATATTATACACTGTGAACATTAGATTCATCAGATTTTAGAGAAGGAAGAAAACTTAGAGATGATCTTGTTTCATTATCTTATAACAATAAACTTGAAATTTGGCCAATTAAATAGCTTGCTTTATCAGCTGCACATTTGAAAGTGTTTTCATGAGTCAACTGAAGTCTGTTTAAAGAATTTGGATGGGCATCTGGGATTTAGGTTGTCCTAATTCTGTCACCAACCTGAACAAACCCCTTAATTTCTCCAGGACAAATTTCCTCATTTTCAAACAGAAGGCAATTTCTAAATGGCTCAAAAAGACCTTACTAGTGTTAACATTTTATGATTCGAAGTGTGTGCTGCTAGGGATATTTAGCATAGTAAGAGTCACTAGCAAGAATGACTGAAACTTCAAAGAAAAGGTGATTTTTGTGCTTTGGGTACCTACATTGTTTAAGAACTCTGCGAGCTGTGTAAAGAACAGAGGGTCTCTGCAGAGTGATAGAGGAGTCTCTGGCTGGTGCTAACAGTTAACACACTCTGCTGCTAACTGAAAGGTTGGAGGTTCAAGTCCACCCAATTGTACCTGGTAATCTACTTTTGAAAAAAAAATCAGCTATTGAAAACCCTATGTTGTTGTTGTGAAGTGCTGTTGAGTCAGTGCCGACCCATAGCGACCCGGTATAGGGTTTCCAAGGAGCAGCTGTTGAGCTTGAACCACCGACCTTGCAGTTCAAATGGCTTTGCAGTCTCGCTCATTAACCCGGAGCGCCACACCAGGACTATAGAGCGTAGTTCTACGCTGACACACACGGTGTCTCCATGAGTATGAGTTAACTCAATAGCAAATGGTTTTTATTTGTTTGTTTAGAGGGCTAGAGCTCTGATAATAGAAACATAAATGGAAGCTGACTAGAATAACAGATTATGGAACTTCTTTCTGAGAGTATAAAACACAAGAGGTCTCTGTAGAATAGGTAATTCCACCTGGGACTTAAAATATGGTCCAAGGTTGTGTGCGCAGAATGTATCACTGTATTGATTGACATAGTTTTTTTTTTAAAAAATTAATGGTTTGTTCATTATGATTTGAATAGCTCATCTGTTTCTTGGAGCTTTTTATTGAAAGATAATGAAAACAGCTATTCATCTAGTCTGAATTACCATGAGTTCAGCAGAATATAATTTGCTTTCAAATAATTAGAGCTATGTCTGAAGCAGAGCTTATCATTCACAGTTTTTATAAAGAAACTAAAGATTGAAAGGTGGAATTTTCAGGTGTTCACTGTTGGTCAGTGAAATGGCAGAATTAATTTGATGACTGATTTTTAAAAATTATTTTATTGTGATAAAAATTACATCTAACAAAAACATTTGCTGACTCAATCTTGTTTTGCATGTACAGTTCAGTGAAATGAGCTATGTTCATCAAGTTGGGCCATCGTTCTCTATATCCCACCAAGATTAACAGGAAAACTCTGTCCCCTAAACCAAAACTCCATCCCCCTTCCCTCTCACATCTAATCAACTATGGCCTCTATAATTTGTCTATATTGGACCGATGGAATAGCACAGTATTTGCCCTTTTCTGACTTACTTCACTCAGTATAATGTTTTCAGAATTGATCCAAATTATAGCATGGAAGCTCTGGTAGCGTAGTGGTTATGAATCAGGCTGCGAACCTTAAGGTTAGCGGTTCGAAACTACCAGCCACTCCGCAGGAGAAACATGAGGCTTTCTACTCCCGTAAAGATTGACACCCTCAGAAACCCTGTACAGGGTCGCTATCGGTCGGAACCGACTCGACGGCACTTAACAACAACAACAATAGCATGGGTCAGTACTTAGTTTCTCTTTATGGCTGTGTCATATTCCATTTTGTGAATATACTACATTTAAACATTTTATTCTTCTGTTAATGGGTATTTAGGTTGTTTCTACTTTTGGGCTATTGTGAATAATGTTGTAGTGCACATTGGTGGACAGGCTTCTGTTTGTGTTCCTGCTTGCATTTCTTTGGGGTATACACTAGGATTGGGACGGCTGATCATATATATTGGTTTTCCAAAGGACCCGAGCTATTGTATTTCTACTCATAATCAGTTTCTACACATAGTTGACAATATGTGTTGCTTTCTATGTTTGAGTCACAAAAATTCTAGGGGTGTGTGTGTATGAGTTTTGATTTGCATCTCCTTATGATAACTGATTTCTTTTTTTGTTTTTGTTTTTTTAACTAAGTCACTTAAATGACTAAATTGATTTAAAGATTTATTTGCTGTATGTATATAAATAAGGAGCTCTGTAGGTGTGGTGAGCTAAGCTTTGGACTGATAACTACAAGGTCGGTGGTTCGAACCCATCAGCTGCTCCATGGTAGAAAGATAAGAATTTCCACTCCCATAAAGATTTACAGCCTGAGAAACCATATGTAGGTCTCTATGATTTGAAATCAACTCCATGACAGTGGTTTGTTTTGTTTTTATGTACATACAGCCTTTCAAGAAAACTGAAATAATACTGTTATACTTGTTGCTGTCATATGAAAAACTGTCACATAACAATAATTGATAGATCTTAGGTTTAGCCTTTGTAATAATTCTAGTGCTTTTTAAAACATGTCTTGGGATTAGCAGCTGTCAGCAGTTAGAACTTGAAACTGATTCATTTATAGGAGTGGAAACTGAGCCAGACATTGCATGCCGCTTTCACCTGTAGGTGAGAGACAGAAAGTAAAAGAGAGAGACTGTTATTTATGGGGTTATATGAGTCCTGGTGTGATGCTGTCGGGTAAAGCACTGGACCGCAAAGTCACTTTGAACCACAAGGTTGGTGGTTCAAACTAACCAGCCACTCCTTGGAAACCCTAAACTGGGTCGCTATGAGTCAGAACTGACTCGACAGCACTTAACAACCACTCAACATGAACTTCAGATCTGTTTTCATCATCTGGAAAAGTTGTACTTTAAAGGTGAAAGAGATAGGGAATACACTTTCATGGAATATATGGACGGTCTAGGCGCTGTGGGCTAATGTGTCAGACTACAAAGTCATTTGAATTGCAAGGTCGGTCGTTCAAGCTCACCCGCTGCTCCTTGGAAACCCTATACAGTGTTGCTATGGGTCGGAATCGACTCAACGGCACTTAACAACAACAACAAATAAACTAAGGGTTTATTTTGGAACATTTGAGCATTCTAAATAATAAAAAACAGCCCTTAGCTATAATAAATTATAGATAAAATTTTCTTTTAGCTTGTATACATAAATATTTAGAAAAACATAATCATAGTGAAAAACAGACCATCTCTATTTAAGAAAAGATAGAATTTGAATACTGACTTTAATGCCTACTACTCAGTGTAGCATAGTGGTTACGAATTGGGCTGTGAACCACAAGGTCAGCAGTTCGAAACCACCAGCTGCTCCGTGGGAGAAAGATGAGGCGTTCTGCTCCCGTAAAGATTTACAGCCTC
>NW_006408882.1:1874034-1874642 GCF_000296735.1 Chrysochloris asiatica
ATATGAAAAGAAGCCTCCTGAGCATTAAGAGTTTCAAGAAAGAAGGAATGGCCAACCTTGAGAAACTCATCTGAGGGGACAAGGCTGTTAAGGACCAAAAAGCACCCTTTGGATTTGCAATCAGAATGACCTCAGCGACCTGAACGGGAGAATTTTAATGGATCCATAGTGTTTCCGACACTATGGTCCACACTGTGATCTTCAGAACCAAGTGTGGATGGGCACTAGAAAGTGGAGACAGCAAGTGTAGAATTGATCTTGTAGACCTATCTGTGAGGATGAAAGAGTTACTCCTAGCAGAGGTTTGAACTCAAGAGGGTGGTAGGGAGGTAGGTGGTAGAAGTGGTTGTGAAGTCACTTCTGACTCATACTGACCTTGAGTAGGGTTTCTGAGGAGCGGCTGGTGAACTTGAACACCGACCTTGCGGTTCAACCAGAACTTGCAGTCCAGCACACTAACCCACAGCGCACTCCAGGTGGTGGTGTGTCATGGAGTCAGTTACGACTCATAGAGACCATGTATATGGTTTCCGAGGAGCAGAAAGCCTCATCTTTCTCCTGTGGAACAGCTGGTAGTTTCAACCTACTGACCTTCAGGTTAGCAGCCT
>NW_006408882.1:1875155-1879793 GCF_000296735.1 Chrysochloris asiatica
TGACAGGATGGTACTCTGTTGTTTTTGACGGTGCTTGCCTCCATTGACTTCTATAAGGTTTATGTTTAATATTAATTTTCCAGTGGGATTTCTGTAACTTGGACTGAGTGTGACAGTTCTGCTATTTCCAGGTTTATATGTACTACAATTTCAAGAAGGTTCTTTCTACAGGGGACAGCTAGTTTGAACTGATATTCAATTCTTCCTGCATTTAGATTTTTAGAGTTTTAAGTTCTTTCTGAAATAATCTCTCTTTGAAAAATAGCTATGGCTATATGACTTCATTAAATTCTAATGCTGCTTTTTTTCTCCCTTAGGACTCTGCATCGAAAGTGTATAAAATAGATTTCTTGGTCAGTCTGTAATAGAAAAACTGTGGCAACGTTTTACTGAGTGTCCAGACCTTTTCCAAGATGGAACCAATAACATTCACAGCAAGGAAGCATCCGCTCCCTAATGAGGTGTCCGTGGACTTCGGCCTCCAGCTGGTGGGCTCCTTGCCTGTACATTCTCTGACCACCATGCCCATGCTGCCTTGGGTCGTGGCAGAGGTACGGAGACTCAGCACATCCAGAAAGGAGCCTGTTACCAAGCAAGTCCGCCTTTGTGTTTCACCCTCTGGCCTGAAATGTGAACAGGAGCCAGGAAAAAACCAACAATGGGATCCACTGATCTGTCCCAGCATATTTGAGTGTAAGCCTCAGCATGTTCACAAACTGATTCACAACAGTTACGACCCAAGTTACTTTGCTTGTCTGATTAAGGAAGATGCTGACAGCCAACAGAGTATCTGCTATGTGTTTAAAGCTGATGATCAGACAAAAGTAAGTTGAACTGGATATAATACTGGGCTCACCAGGGGTGTGTTGAAGGGTTGTGTGTAGGGCGGGATGTTAAGATACTGTCAGAAAGGGATGCACCAAAACAACTGCCAATAAAATTTGTGTGCTGTGTTTCAGCAGAAATTGATTATTTTTATAAAAAATATGTTTGTATGGCGGGGATTGTAACCATGGCAATGAAACGATATACGATAGGATGAATGTAAAGCTTATGTTCTCCATGTAAACTATCACATAATTCACAGTAAAACATTTTTTAAAAAAGGGAAAAAAATATGCTTATAGTTAGCTAAAACAGTTAAGTACTCGACCACAGGGTTGGTTTGAACTGCAAGGTCGGTGGTTCAAGCTCACCAGCCGCTCCTCAGAAACTCTATACAGGGTCGCTGTGTTGGAACTGACTCACCAGCACTTACCAACAACAGCAACAAGTGGTCCATCCTACATGTATCAATGACCTACATGGTTAAAACTCACTGCTAGTTCACGTTTTAAACTTTCTAAGGTGTTCAGTGCTTCCATAGTTGCTAATTTTGTTAAATTTTCTGGTGTTTCAGCCACAATATCGTGGTAATTAATATTTATGAAACTATGCCGATAACTTCTGTGAAAATTAAATAATAGTAATTAAAGGAAAACAAAGAGAAATAACAAATACGGTTCTGTTCAGCTCTAATAAGCACTGTAATTTAATGGAGAAAATATGAAATAGTTTTAGTGTATTCATATAATCAAAGAAATATTACATTTAAGCAATTTGCAACTATATTTATTGCATATTATTCTACAATCCTGATGTGGCGCTGTAGGACCAGCACTGGATGCAAACCCTAAGGCCAGCTGCTCCTCGGAAACCCTACTTAGGGTCACTATGGGTTGGAACTGAGGTTTCCGAGGCTGTAAATCTTTACGGGAGCAGAAAGCCTCATCTTTCTCCCGCAGAAAAACTGGTAGTTTTGAACTGTTGACCTTGTGGTTTGCAGCCCAATTCGCAACCACTATGCTACCAGAGGTCCTGATAATAGACATTACCAAACATGCTGCAGCATACTGGGTGACATCACTGTGACGTCACTGGATCTGGAGTGAGGCGGAAGTTTCAATTGTACATGAGTCAGAAACATTTTAAGTACGCTGTTGTTGTAAAGTGCTGTCGAATTGGTTCCAACTCATAGCGACCCAGTATAGGGTTTTCAAGGAGCAGCTGGTGAACTGGAACCATGGTTCAAATCGACCTTGCATTCCAGAGCATTAACCCACAGTGCTACACCAGGACTCCTTAAGTATGTTAGAAGGTATAAAGTTTTTTTATATGAATTTATTTATATTTATATGAGTTTATTTCCATGGATTTGTGGTTTTAGTGTATATTGTTGTTAGGTGTCACTGAGTGGAGTCATTGCTGACTCATAGTGGCCCTGTATGCGGTTTCTGAGGATGTCAATCTTTGCTGGAACAGAAAGGCTCATCTTTCTCCTATGGAGCAGCTGGTGGGCTCGAACTGCTGACCTTGTGGTTCACAGTCCAGTGCTTATCCTACACTGCCACTGCACTCCCCTTTATTTATTGAGGTCAGAAAAATTATTTTAAGTATACCGGAATTAATAAAAGAGATAGTGCTTTATTGATACAAGATGACATCATTGGATTTTTTGGTTTAAGTAGTTTCATTAGAGTTTTGAAGAACATTTAAGAACAGAAATGAGAATTGATCAGATTATGAGGTCAAAGATTCAACAAAGAGATCTATATAAAGTATGTTGTTATTGTTAAGTACCCTCAATTCTTCCAACTCATAGCCACCGTACATAGGGTTTCCGAGGTTGTTGTTGTTGTTAGGTGCCATCCAGTCGGTACTGACTCATAGCAACCCTATACATAACAGAACAAAACACTGCCCGGTCCTTGAGCCCATTGATGCTGCCACTTTGCCAATCCATCTCGCTGAGTATCTTCCTCTTTTTCTCCAACCCTTCACCTTACCAAACATGATATCCTTCTCCAGGGACTGGTCCCTCATGACAATATGTCAGAAGTATGAGAGACGAAGTCTGACCACCCTGGCCTCCAAGGAGCACTCTGGCTGCACTTCTTCAAACACAGATCTGTTTGTTCTTTTGGCAGCCCATGGCACTTTCAATATTCTCCTCCAACACTATAACTCAAAAGCATCAATTCTTCTATGGTCTTCTTATTCACTAACTTTCTCATGCATGTGAGGTTATTGGAAATACCATGGCTTGGGTCAGGTGCACCTTAGTCCTTAAGCTGACATCTTTGCTCTTCAATGCTTTAAAAAGGTCTTGTGCAGCAGATTTGCCTAATGCATGGAATACGTTGTTTCTGAAGAGCAGCATAAAATATAAATAAGACATAAAGTGTTAGGATTCAAGGGTTCAAGTTATTTAAGAATGTATTCTAAAGTAGGACTTTGCAAAGTGTGCATATAACTCACCTGAGGATTTTGTTAAAATTCAGATTCTGACTCAATAGGTCTAGGGATGAATATCTAACCAACTTGGACATGACGATAATGCTGCTGAACACAACTGCACTTTTAATCTTATTAGTAAGAATATGTTTATTTATAAATTGTATAAAAATACTATCAGCTAATTTTTCAAGATATAATGTTCTCTTGGGCTGAGGTCATTGATAACAACAGTGGTTATGAATTTATTTCAAAAAGTATTGATAATTTCAGAGGGTGTTAAGAATTTCATGTCAGATCTGATTAGCCACTGCTTGTTTAATGCAGCTATGGAGAAGTTACAAGTGTGAAGTGGGTTGTCAGAGCTGCTGTTTTCCTTTTCCTTTGTGTTTGTGTTGTTATGATTAGTAAACGTCCATCCAGTTCAAGACCTTTTGAAGCCACTTGTCCATTTTGTGAGGGTTCATTTAGACAAAATCAAAAATAGAATCCATGCAGCTTCTTTGTTCTTTGGTTCCTTGTAAATGACAGTTTGGTCCAGTATATAGAAATCAAATCTATATGGTGGGGTTGGTCTTGACTCATAGTGACCCTGAATAGGATTTCCAAGGCTGTAAATTTTGAGGGGAGCAGAAAGCCTCATCTTTCTTCCACGGGAAATATATAATAACCCCACAAATCACGGAATCTCCTTTTTGCTAAGGAAGCCAGTATTAGGAAAGCCTAGGGTTTTCAGATTTTAAAATTTTGATAGAAATAGAGATGCTAATGTTTTCTTCATGCACGCTTCTGAATTGCTTTCCATATTCATCAGGGTGCAGAAACTTCATTTAGGAATTCATGTTCTTGTCTTGGTGACCAGGTAGATCTATGGAGACTCATTTTTGTTCATTCCTTGTTTGGTTTCTTTACTCATTCAGTCAGTGACTGCTACTTCAGGTAACATGGGAGAGAGTATTAATACAGTATGTGGTGCTGTGTACTGGACCAATAAACCACATCCATTGGAGAAAAGATTGATGTTATCAAGGACTTTATTCTTCTTGGATCAACTATCAACACTTATGGAAGCAGCAGTCAAGAGATCAGATGACTTATTGCATTTGGCAAATCTGCTGCATTTGGCAAATATGTTGAAGAGCAAAGATGTCAGCTTGAGGACTAAGGTGCACCTGACCCAAACCATGGTATTTTCAATAACCTCATATGGCTGCGAAAGCTGGACAATGAATAAGGAAGATTGTAGAAGAATTGATGCCTTTGAATTATGGTGTTGGAGGAGAATACTAAAAGTGCCATGGGGTGCCAAAAGAACCAATAGATTCGTTTTGGAAGAAGTGCAGCCAGAGTGCTCCTTAGAGGCCA
>NW_006408882.1:1879925-1882298 GCF_000296735.1 Chrysochloris asiatica
GAGGTTGGCCCAGGATCAGACATTGTTTCATTCTGCTGTGCATAGGATCGCTATGAGTTGGTGCTGACTTGATGGCACCTAACAACAACAACCACAACAACATTGTGGTGCTTTTAATATTCTCCTCCAACACCGTAACTCAAAGCATCAATTCTTGTATGGTCTTCCGGATTCACTGTGCAACTTTCGTATGTATATGAGGTTATTGAAAATAATATGGCTTGGGTCAGGCGCACCTTAGTCCTCAAACTGACATCTTTGCTCTTGAACACTGTAAAGAGGTTTTATGCAGCAGATTTGCCTAATGCAATATGTCTTTGCAATACAGCACCACATACTGTATTAATATTTTCTCCCATGTTGCCTGAAGAACAAACCAGTCTGTGTTTGAAGTAGTGCAGCCAGAATGCTCCCTGGAAACCAGGATGGTCAGACTTGGTCTTTCATACTTAGGACATATTGTCAGGAAGGACCAGTCCCTGGAGAAGGATATGTTTGGTAAGGTGGAGGATTAGAGAAAAAGAGGAAGACCCCCAGCGAGATGGATCGGCCCAGTGGCAGCAGCAATGAGCTCAAATGTAGCAATGATTGTGAAGTTGGTCAGGACCAAGCGGTGTTTCCTTCTGTTGTGCATAGAGTTGCTATGAGTCAGTACTGACTGGATGGCACCTAACAACAACAAAGTGGTGTTGTAGGATAAGCACAAGGTTTTTTTTAGAACTGCATTATTAGTGGTTTAAAATCACCAGCCATTCCTCAGAAGTCCTATTTTGTTGTTCTTGCTAAGTTCTATAGAGTAGGTAGGTTCTGACTCATAGTGACCTTATATAGGGCTTCCAAGGAGCAGCTGCTGGGTTTGAACTGCCAACCATTTGGTTTATAGTCCAGTACTGATCCTGCAGCAACACACCCTTTTTCACTCTGTTTCCTTAGCTGTAAAATGGTGATAATTACAGTATCTATTGCATAGTATTGCAGAGGAGACGAAATGAAATCGAATAGGACCTGTAACATTATGGCCATGAGAAATTTTCATTCAAGTCAATTTTACTAGAAGCAGATTATATGCTAATTTCACCCTAAATTAGTTTAAAAGAGAATTAAAAAAATTTTGAGACAGAGATGAAGATCTTTAGCTCTCTAGATAAGATCCTACTCATCCTTATACACAATCTTATAAATTAGACGCTTAAAAATGGCATAAATCAAACCTAGTAGCTCCTATTATAGGAGTACATTCCAGTATGAAAATTAGAGAGCGGATAATCTGTAGTCCAGGACTCAGTTTCCTGGGGGAGAGTTTTTGCATAGAATAGTTAAGTTGTTCAGAACTTTGTGTTTTTAACTTTTTCCCAAAATCTTTTAGAGTATTCTGTAAACAGGGTTTGGCCAGTCATTTAAATCACTGACAGAAGGAAGAGATTTATAACAAAATACTGTAATTGAGCTTCCAAGCTTGCCCAAAGTAAAGAATTGGCCTTATTCAACATTCTACAGAGCCATGGTTGAACTATGAATTTGTTCTTCAGTTATTTTTGGCTTAGCCACAGTTTTTACAAATACAAATTGTCATCAGTCAGAGTAATAATACATTGCTGTCATCATTCTTATTTTATAAAAGAGTAATTTGTAACATGGAGTACTGATGTGGCTCTGCAGGATAGTGCGCTAGATCTCAAGGTTCGTTTGAGTTGCAAGGTTGGCAGTTCAAACCCACCAGCTCCTCCTCAGGTCCCTATATAGGGTCACTGTGAATTGGAACTGACTCTGTGGCACTTAACAGCAACAATTTGTAACATAGGTATGTCATCGTTGTTGTCATAGGAAACAGAATGGCAAACCAGATTGGCCAGGAGGTATTATTTGGCATTGTATCTCATATAGAGGATTACATCATATAGAGGGTTATCTGTGCAGAAGCATGTCTCATTAGCTCAATGAATTCATTCTCTAGATTAAGGCTCCTTCTAAACAGATGAGATCAGTGTAGACTGTGTTTGCCAGAAAGGAGATATGCATTTACTGCCAGGGTCATAAGCACAAGACTGCTGTTTCAGAAAGAGCCCTTTGTCACCACATTAATTTGCTCATGAAGGAATCATTTTATAAACTCACTGTGAGATTTCTCTTTCCATTGGGTGCCACAGAAAGAGGTTGCATTAGGGCAACATCTCAAATTCTTTAGTCTGAGGACAACTTTTCCATTCTTAAAAAGTATTACGAATCCCAGAGCATTTGTTTGTGTGGGATATATATTTATATATATGTTGTTGTTAAGTGCCATCAAGGTGGTTCTGACTCATAGGGTTTCCGATGAGCAGCTGATGGGTTTGAACAGCTGACTTTGCAGTTAGCAGCCCTGGTGTGGTGCCA
>NW_006408882.1:1884328-1885641 GCF_000296735.1 Chrysochloris asiatica
GCATTCTGCAAGCCAGCCTCCTGCCCACAGGCACATAGCCTTACTCAGTCCAGGGGTCTAGAGCCCGCAGCTGCTCTGTCTCTCCATTCCACCGTCTCTGCTGTGGCTGCTTTTCTCGATAGGATCTCATGATCCCCTCACGCTCTTCCTTCTTAATAGTCCTGGGATCGTCTGTTCGTGAACTGAAAGATTAACTATTCCCCCCTTCTACATTACAGTTGTGACCCTTAATCCTGCTAACAATTACTCACAATTGAATCATAAAATTCTGTCCGCATTATCCCCATCCGCTTTTACCAGATCCATCTGGAGATGGTTCATTAAGTTTTGCAGATCATTCTCTGAGAATCATTGCTTTAGGAAAACGCTGTATTTTCCTATCTACCTCTTAAGTTGCACATTGAAAGCTCTGAAAAATTCTGTAGCACAAGTCACTGTTTAACCTTGTTTAATTATTTCCAAAATATATTGAACCGTTTTCTCATTACACCATGAACATCCCTCAGAACACATGTGTGAACAAAGAGCCATAAAGTTCTGAGTTTGGGTCGGAGGCAGGAAATGAACGCACCCACTTGGGGAAACAGATGGTTCCATGGATGACCCTGACTAGATTTGTACATTTCATATCACATCACAGAGTAAATAAGACTCTGCCTGGCCTTAGCCCCAGGGAAAACAGTCATAGTAAAGATCAGCTCTTAGGAAATTATCTTGAGTTTCTTTCCTTTCATCCTTGCATCCTTTTCTAAAATCTACTGAGATGAACGTCTGATCTGCCACTCGTTTAGATCACTTGCAGAAGTATGTACATTTTAAACGCTTTCTTGAATTACAAAATAAAAAGCTCAGGAATGTTGGGTGGGAGCTTGTGACATTAATCTGTGTTGTTTTATGTCATCAAGTAGGTTCCTACTCACAGCAACCCCACAGGACAGAGTATATTATTTATAGAAATAGATTGTCACATGATTTTCCCTCTGAGCAGTGTTACTAAGGGTTGTGGTGGTGGTGGGGTGTTGTTGTTGTTTGATGTTACGGACCATCGAGTCAGTACCTACTCATAGTGACTATATGCATAACAGAACAAAACACTGCTATGTTTAAACCCATTGCTGCTGCCACTGTGCCAATCCAGCCCGCTTTTTCTCTGACCCTCCACTTTGTCAAACATGATATCCTTTTTTCAGGGGCTGGTCCCTCCTGATAATATGTCCAAAGTATGAGACATGAAGTCTGGCCATCTTGGCTTCCAAGGAGCATTTGGGCTGTACTTCTTCTAACACAGATTGGTTTGTTCTTTAGGTAGTCCA
>NW_006408882.1:1886111-1887642 GCF_000296735.1 Chrysochloris asiatica
AAAGTTTTTATGCCATGTTTCAGCAGAAATTTATTACTTTTTAAATAGAAACATCCCTGTAGTGAGTTGTAACCACATGTAAAAACATTTCTTGTAAATGCAGCTTCTGCTTGTTGTTAATTGTCAAGTCAGTTTCCACTCACAGCAACTCTCTCTTCCTTTTTGAACCTTCTAAGCACTCAGCCTCAAGGTTGGCTTGAACTGAAAGGTCGGCGGTTCAAACTCACCAGTCACTCCTCAGATAGCCTATCCAGGGTCGGAACTGCCTCCCCAGCACTTAACAACAACAAACAACAACGTCAGCTGTCATTTTACCCAATTATAATGAGGCTGTGAATCACGTGGTTTCATCTGCTACGCTACAAGATCACACTGCTATTTTCATAGTACCTAGTTTCTCAAATTCTCTGTCATTTTAGCTACAATATTGTGATAGTTAATATTTGTGAACCTATATTAAAAACTTTTTGAGAATAAACACCAATTAAAGGGAAAGGAGAAAAATCCAAAAAGTCTTCTGCTCAGTTATCTAATAATGTTGCAATTTAATGTAGAAAAATTTTACAAAATTTTGTAGTTAATATTCATATCATCTGGTGTGGTACTATAGGCTAAGCACTGGACTGTTAACCAAGTTTCGTGTTTCAAATTCACCATCTAATCTTCAGAAACTCTATACAGAGTCGCTGAGTCAGAACCAACTCGACAGCACTTAACAACCACATTTACATGATCTAAGAAATATTATATTTAAGTAATTTGCAACCATATTTATCACCTATTAGTCTATGACTAATTACTAGCATAGTGGTTACGAATCAGGCTGCTAATCTCATGGTCAGCAGTTCAAAACTACCAGCCATTTGGCTGGAGAAAGATGAGGCTTTCTGCTTCCATAAAGATTTGCAGCCATGGAAACCCTATGCAGGGTCTCTATGAGTCAGAACCGACTCCATGGCACACAACCACCAACCACCAACAAGGATTCTGTAAGGGAGAGTGGTGGCTCTACAGTATAAGCACTGGACTTTGAACCACAGGGTCCATGGTTCAAGTCCACAAGCCACACTGCAGGAGAGAGTTGAGGCTTTCTGCTCCTGCAAAGATATACAGTCTAGGGACCCCTAAAGAGAGTTGCTATGCATTAGAACTGACTCAGTGGTACTTAATAGCAACAAGGATTCTGTTTGGTTTTGGTGGACCATGAGTGACTGCACTAGATGACACCACCCGAAGAGATAGCATTAGAAGTGCCCCTGTGGTTTCCCAGCTGTAATCTTTGTAAAGACAGATTGCCAGCTCTTTCTCTCTTGGAGCTGGCTGGTGGGTTCCAACCCCAATCTTCTGGATAGCAGTCAAGTGCTTAACCACTGTCCCACCAGGATTTCTCTCCGATACTTTGTTGTCCTTGTTAAGTGCCTGCTAACTTTGTTGTTGATGCTCTTGTTATGTGCCATTGAATAGGTTCCGACTCAGCCTCCCTGTATGAGCGGCTGGTGGGCTTGAACCACTGACCTTTCAGTTAACAGTC
>NW_006408882.1:1888652-1903413 GCF_000296735.1 Chrysochloris asiatica
GAATTGATGCCTTTGAGTTATGGTGTTAAAGGAGAATATTGAAAGTGCCATGGGCTGCCAAAAGAACAAACAGATCTGTGTTGGAAGTACAGCCAGAATGCTCCTTGGAGGCCAGGATGGCCAGACTTCGTGTCTCCTACTTTGGACATATTATCAGAAGGAACCAGTCCCTGAAGAAGGATATCATGTTTGACAAAGTGGAGGGTCAGAGAAAAAGAGGAAGACTCCCAACTAGATGGACTGGCACAGTGGTAGCATCAATGGGCTCAAATGTAGCAATGATTGTAAAGTTGGCCCAGGTTGGGGCAGTGGTGTTTTGTTCTGTTACACATACGATCACTATGAGTCAGTATCGACTCAATGGCACCTAACAGCAACAACAAAAGTGGAAGATGATTGAAAAAAATGTTTCAATTAAATTCAGAGCTGCTTTGAATGAGTTTTATTGCTTACTCCTTTTTTTGTTTTGTTTTCGTTTTGTTTCTGTTGCATTTTACCCGTTACTAATTTGTCTTCAACATTCACTATCTGCTTGGAATTTGAAGTTAGAGATTTAAAAGACAGCACCACTGGTTTTAGTTTTCACTGGCTTCCATTGTGTGCCTTGCTGTGCTCTTATATTTGCCGGCTCATTACTCTTCTTTCTTTGTAAAGTGAAGATTGAACATTACAGCACTAAACTGATGCATTTTGTTCCAGGGAGTGATGATTCTGAAGAGCATGGTGTCAGTTTGCAGTTCTTCTGACCAATTTTCCTTTTTTCATTTGATCTTTGTAATTTCTAAATTTTCTAAATATCAGAGTTTACTCTCTCTCTTTTCTTGGTACTCAGGGAAAGGTTGCGCCATGTATGTTTTGGAGACCTTTTTCTCCACATTAAATATCTACCGGCATCTTTCTCTCCTTCTTGTTATGGAAGATTTCACTTGGGGTCCCACACAGTGGTTAAGATTCAGTCATGGTTGCATGGAACAACGTATCCATGTCAGCTCTTCAGTACTTGACCGTCTGTCTTGTTGGACAGAAGTCGGTGACAGGGTGTAAGGGTTGGCAGGGATTCTCTCTTAGCTATAAAAAGAATGTTCAGGCCTTCATGAACTCCAAAGTATTTGTTGGAAGGTTTAGGTTTAAGACACAGGATTGATTACATAATTTATTTTTGACTTTGAAAAATGACTCTCAGGACCTCAGAAACATCTACTTTGTGATACATGTCTGGAATTCTTATTTATCAATACATGTCACTTTAGATAATTTTGAATTTTCCGCCAAATGGTTTGAGTTCTCTTGTATTGTTGATAGCTATTTAAAAAAAAAAAAAAAAATCTGTTACTAAGAATAGAATTTACAAGTATCTTCAACTTAAATTTGACTTGTCTTTTAAAAGGGTTTATTTATAACACAGACCTTTATCCTCTTTGAGCTATTGAGCGCTTGAAATGCATCTAGTCAGAGCTGACACGTGTTGTACGTGTAAAAAGCACATCTGGTTGTGAAGTTTTAGCACAAAAAAGAATATAAAATACCAGAGTAATTTCTTATATGGTTTACACATGAAAATAATATTATTTTAATAATATTAAGTTAAATAAAACATACCATTAAAATTAATTTCACCTGTTTGATTTTACTTTTTAAAAACATAAATGCTGGGTCATTTTAAATTACATATGTAGGTTTTATTCTCTTTTTATTCATCACAATGGTTTTGACTAGCTATCTAACATGTCCTGGAAGTATTCTGAATACTAATGATAGTATGATCATAGTTTTCCCCATGTTCTTTGCTATCCTCTATTTGTTAATGGTAGGATTTTACTCAAAGTTATTTTGGACAGATCACATTCAAAGCTTAGATCTGTTTTCCATCCCAGCATACTGCAGCAGAGCCCTGTGGGTCATCCCTGTTGCTGCTGCTGGTGTGGTACTCTCAGTTCCGACTTGTAGTCACCCTGCATCGCGTTCCCAAGCCTGTAAATCTTTATGGGAGTTAAAAACCTCATCTTTTTTCCAGAGGAGTGGCAGGAGGATTCAAACTGCTGACATTTGGAAAATCCTGAAGCTGATAGATCTTTCGACTTGCTAGTAGTAGATGTTTCTACATTTTTCTCTCTCCTTAACACCCTTTTTCATTTTGAATGCTAAGTGCTAAACCCCACTGTTTTCTGTGCGTCTGAATCCCAAAACCAGAGCAGGCCAACTGAAGCTCTGAAGGAGTCTCAGAGAGGCTGGGTTGAGGGGGAAGCTTGAAGGAGTCTGCTGTAGAACACACCAGAGGTTAACTTGGGTGTGATTACTGTGCTGAACACTTTACTTTGCCAGTATCTTTAGTTCTAGAGGCGTCCCTGTGTGGTGAAACAGTTAAGGGGCTCGGCTGCTAACTGAAAGGGTGGAGGTTCAAGTCTACCTGGAGGTGCTTCAGACGAAAGGTCAGGTGATCTACTTCTGAAAAAATCAGCCTTTGAAAACACACAGGGTCACCATGAATCCGAATGAACTCAGCAGCCCCTGATTAGTTTTAGCAGAGGTGCAGGGGAAGCTGCATTTCTTGTGGTCATGTGATGCATTTGAAATGTTGCTGCTTCTACATGGATCCATACTTCGGAACACTGCCAAAGTATCAGGTACTTTGCTGGGTGTCAGGGGGTACAAAATCAAGGCCTGATTGTATCCCTAAGAAGTATAATAGTGTTTTATAGTGCCAGAAGTTAGTAAACATCTGGAAGTTATGAAAGAGAAGATTTGGGAGAATGAGACGAAGCCTAGTATAATAAGTAACTATAGTTATTTGAAAAGCTGCCAGGTGTAAAAAGAAATAAAACTGCTCCATAGAAATTGGAACAATAGAAATTTATAGAGAGACTGATTTTTGGTTCTTCCTAACAGTTGCAGTCCTTGTGTAGCACTGAAGGATAAGCACTGGACTGCTAACCGCAAGGTCAATGGTTCAAACCCACAAGCCACTCCTTGGAAACACTATACAGGGTTGCTATGAGTCGGAACTGACTTGATGGCACTTAACAGCAACAATGCTTAGATGGATTATGTTGAACAGTGGACGTGGATGGGAAGGAGCTCAAGGTGCTTTGACCTCGGTGAGTCGTCTTCTTCCTGTTTCAACATGCCTCACCATGAGGAGAGAACTACTTCACTGTGGTCCTCCTTGGCATTTTCTTGGCATTTAATGGTAACAGTGCTGAAATAGGTTTCTTGAATGTCTGATCAAGCTTTACTATTGAGAAGTTCTTTCTTGTGTAGTAGTCATGTCCTTTCTGCTGTGATTTGTGTCTGTTTTGCTTTTTTTTAATCAATTAAATTTTTTTCTTGTGATAAAATATAAATGATGAAAATTTTTCAATTTTAAAGATTTTTACATGTAGAATTCAGTGACATTGATTATGTTTACTGTGTTGTACTACCGTCATCGCTATTTCCAAAAATTTTACTTCACCCCAGACACTACGCACAGTATTGTTGTTGTTGTTACATGCCATCGAGTCGGTTCCGACTCATAGTGACCCTGTATAGGGCTTCTGAGGAGCGGCTGGTGAACTTGAACCGCCGACCTTGCAGCCCAGTGCATTAACCCACAGTGCCACACCAGGTCCTTTAATAATAATTCCCATTCCCTTCTTCCTCCATCTGCTAATAAACTTTAGTCTCCATACAATTGCTCAGTCTAGCTATTTCATATGAGTGGAGTCATACAATCTTGGCCTTTTATGTTTGACTTAGTTCACTCAACATGGTGTTTTCAGATCCATCCATGTTGTAATAGGGATCATTTCTTCTTGATGTATGAATAATACTCTATTGTATGTATATACCACCTTTTGTGTATCCATTCTTCTGCTCATGGGCAAGTTCAGTTGTTTCCACTTTTTGGCTGTTGTGAACAATGCTGCAATTAATAATGGGGCACGCATATCTATTTTAAGTCCTTGCTTTCAAGTTTCTTGGGCATATTCCTAGGAGTGTAATTGCTAATAATTTCTTCTTTAACTTTTTGAGGAACCCTCAAACTGTTTTCCACAATATCTGTACCATTTACCTTCCACCAGTAACGCACATGTATGCTAATTGCTCTACATCATATCCAACACCTGTGATTTCCCATTTTTCTGATGGTAATGATCCTAGAGGGTATAAAATGGTATCTCACAGTGGTTTTGATCTACCTTTCCTAAATGACTAATGATGTGGAGCATCTTTTAATCTTCTGACCTGGAGCCATTTGTACATGATCTTTGGAGAAATGTCTATTCAGGCCTTTGACCATATTTTAACTGGGTTGTTTGTCTTTTTGTTGTTCAGTTGTTTGTTGTTGTTAAGAGCCATCGAATTCCAACTCATAGCAACCCTGTATAGGCTTTCCGAGCAGCAGCTGGTGAATTTGAACCGTCGACCTTGCAATTCAAATGACCTGTGGTCCAGTGCTTTTCCTACAGCACCACACCAAGACTCTTTTTGAGTTGTAGGAGTTCTTTTTATAATCTGGATATTAACCTTCCTCCGATATGTGGTTCCCAAACATTCAGTCTTATTCAAACTTCTTCAATTTGTTGAAAAGTTTTTTGATGCACAAAATTCTTAATTTTTATAAAGTCCATATTATCTTTTTAATTTTCTTTTGTTGCTTGAGCTTTTAGTGTCGTATCTAAGAGTCCATTGTCAAAAACAAGGTCTTGAAGTTTTACTCTATGATTTTTTTCTAAAACTGTGACTTTTATTTCTTGTATTTAGGTCATTTTTGAGTTATTGTTTAGATGCCATATGTGGGATGGGTCCAATTTCATTCTTTTGCATTTGGGGAGAGCCAGTTATCCCAGAATTATTTCTTGAAGAGGCTGTTCTTTGTCCATTGAGAGTGAATGTGGCAGCATTGTTGAAAATCAATTAACCACAGATGTATTGGTCTCTCTCTCTCTCTCTCTCTCTCTCTCTCTCTCTCTATATATATATATATATATATATATATATATAATACCAATACCATTCTGTCCTGATTAGCTTTATAGTATGTTTTGGAAATAAAAAGTATCAGTTCTCCTTTTCTCTGCTTTTTCAAGATTGTTTTGGCTGTTAGAGGCCCCTTGAAATTCCATATGAAACTGAGGATCAACTTTTCCATATCTGCAAAAAAAAAAAAAAAAAAAGCTGTGGAATTTTTATAGGGATTGGATTGAATCTGTAAATAGTACTGGGTACTATTGACATCTTTAACAATATTATGTTTCCAACTAAGATTATAAGATGGCTATCAACTTAAGTCATCTTTAATTTCTTTTGTTGTTATTGTTAAGTGCCCTTGATTCAGTACCAACTAGCGATCCTGTATAAGGTTTCTGAAGGACCAGCTAGTGAGCTTGAACTGCCAAGCTTACGGTTTAAATTTACCTTGAAGTCCAGCGCATTAACTCGCTGCACCACACCACATTTCTTTTGTTGTTGTTGTTGTTAAGTGCCCTTGACTCAGTTCCAAATCATAATGACCCTGTAAGGGGCTTCCGAGGAGTGGCTGGTGAGCTTGAACCACAGACATTGCAGTTCAAACTGACGTTGCAGTCCAGCGCAAGAAGTCTTTTACCTGATTAAATTAACACTGATTAAATATATTCCTAGGTATTTTATTATTTTAGAGACTAGTGCAAATAAAATTGTTTTCTTGATTTCCTTTTCAAATTGTTCACTGCTGATGTATAAAAACACAACTGATGCTACCATATATTTTTTCCCAAAATAAATATTGTTTTCTTCTGATTGAATAAGCATTTATGTTGACTGTAAAGAAGGAGAAAAAAAGAATAAAAAATTTGTAAGTTATGTTGTTGTTGTTGTTAGGTGCCATCGAGTCAGAGCTGACTCATAGCAACCCTATGCACAACAGAACGAAACACTGCCTGGTCCTGGGCCAACCTCACAATTGTTGCCAAGCTTGAGGCCACTGATGTTGCCACTTTGCCAACCCATCTAACTGGGGATCTTCCTCTTTTTCTCTGACCCTCTACCTAGCCAAACATGATATCCTTCTCTAGCAACTGGTCCCTCCTGACAATATGTCAGAAGTATGAGAGATGAAGATTGGCCATCCTGGCCTCCAAGGAACACTCTGGCTATACTTCTTCCAACACGGATCTGTTTCTTCTTTTGGCAGCCCATGGCACTTTCAATATTCTCCTCCAACACCATAATTCAAATACGTCAGTTCTTCTAGGGTCATCCTTATTCACTGTCCAACTTTCACATGCATATGAGGTTATTGAAAATACCATGGCTTGGGTCAGGCACACCTTAGTCCTCAAGCTGACATCTTTGCTCTTCAACACTTTAAAAAAGTCTTGTGCAGCAGATTTGTCTAATGCAATATGTTGTTTGATTTCTTGACTGCTGCTTCCATGAGTGTTGATAGTTGATCCAAGAAGAATGAAGTCCTTGACAATTTCAATCTTTTCTCCGTTGATAAGATTGTTGTTTATTGGTCCAGTGGTGAGGATTTTTGTTTTCTTTACATTGAGATGCAATCTGTACTGAAGGCTGTGGTCTTTGATCTTCATCAGTAAATATTTTAAGTCCTCTTCACTTTCAGCAAGCAAGGTTGTATCATCTGCATATCACAAATTGTTAGGAGTCTTCCTCCAATCCTAACACCATGTTTTTCTTCATATAATCCCGCTTCTTGGATTATTTGTTTAGCATACAGGTTGAATAAGTATGGTGAAAGAATACAACCCTGTCGTACACCTTTCTTAGTTTTAAACCATTCAGTGTTCCAATGTTCTGTTTGAACAACTGCCTCTTAGTCCATGTACAGATTCTTCATGAGCAGAATTAAGTGTTCCAAAATACTCATACTTCGCAATATTGTCCATAGCTTGTCATGATTCACATTATTGGAAGTCACCGTAAAGGAAATGGGACGCACAAGATCGATATCCTAGGCATTATTGAGATGAAATAGACTGGTATTAGCCAATCAGGGAATGACAAATTCATAGCAATGATATCACAATAAAAAGAACGTTTCAAGATTTATCTTAAAGAACAGAGATGTCTGTGATAGGATAATATCCATATAATTCAAAGAAAGACCAGTTAATACCACTATTACTCAAATTTACATACAAATCGCGAAAGCCAGTGGTGATGAAATGTAGAATTCTGTCAACTTCTTCAGTCTGAAATTGATCAAACATGCAATCAAGATGAATAGATAACTATTGGTAATTGGAATGTGAACATTGGAAACAAAGAGGAAGGATCAGTCGTTGGAGAATATTGCCTTGGCAACAGAAATAATGCTAGAGATTGCCTGATAGAATTTTGCAAGACCAATGACTTATTCAATACAAATAACTTTTTTCAACCACATACAAGGTGACTATCCACATGGACCTCACCAGATGGAATACACAGGAATCAAATTGACTGCATCTATGAAAAGCTCAATATCATCAGCCAACAGAGATTGTGGAACAGGCCATCAATTGCTCATATGCAAGTTCAAAGTGAAGCTGACAAAAATTAAAGCAAATCCACAAGAGTCAAAATATGACCTTGAATATATCTCACTTGAATTTAGAGACCATCTGAAGAACAGATTTGATGCATTCCACACTAATAACTGAAGACCAGAAGAGTTTGGGGATACTATCAAGAACATCATATAGGAAGAAAGCAAAAGGTCATTAAAAAGACAGGAAAGAAAGAAAAGACCAAAATGGATGTCAGAAGAATCTCTGAATTTTTTTTTTCTTGAGTATAAAGAAGCTAAAGCAACTGGAAAAAAATGATGAAGTAAAAGAGCTGAGCAGAAATATTCAAAGGACAGCTAGAGAAGGCAAAATGAAGTATAATGAAATGTGCCAAGACCTTGTGTTAGAAAACAAAAGGAAGAACAAGCTAAAAGAACTAAAGGGAAAAAAAGGCAAGTCTCCACTTTCAAGACTGAAGGATTCTATGGGCAAAATATTGAATGATGAAGTGTAAAAAGAAGGTAAAAGGTATACACAGTGTTACTATACTAAAAAGGATTTTAAGAGGCAGAATGTGATGAAGAACTGATGGTATTGAAGGAAGAAGTCCAAGCTGCACTGAAGGCGTTAGTAAGCACCAAGGTTCCAGGAATTGACAGAATACAAATAGAAATCTTTCAACAAACTGATGCAGCAGTAGAGGTACTTACTCATCTATACCAAAAAAAATGGAAAGACAGTTAGCTACCTGGCCAACTGATAAGAATTTTTTCTATTCTCATTTGTACCCATACCAAAAAAAAAAAAAAAAAAAAAAAGTGAACCAATGGAATGTGGAAATCCTTGATAGCTCTTGCAAGTAAAATTTTGCTGAAGATGATTCAAAATAGTTACGACAGTACAATGACATGAAACTGCCATAAGTCCAAGTTGAATTCAGAAGACGATGTGGAATGAGGGATATCATTGCTGACATCAGATGGATCTTGGCTGAAAGCAGAGAATACCAGAAAGATGTTTACCAGGGCTTTATTGACTACACTAACGTTTTTGACTGTGTAATCATGACAACTATGGATAACATTGCCAAAAGTGGTTATTCTGGAGCACTTAACTGTACTCATTAGGAACCTGTATATTGACCAAGAGTCAGTCCTTTGAACAGAACAATGAGATACTGAATAGTATACAATCAGGAAAGGTGTGTATCACACTTGTATCCTTTCACCATCCTTATTCACTTTGTATGCTGAGCAAATGATCCAAGAAGCTGGAGCATCTGAAGAAGACCATCAGGCTTTCAGGAAGGCTTATAAACAACCTGAAATATGCAGATGATACAATCTTGCTTGTTGGATGTAAAGAAGACTTAAACTACTTACTGATGAAAATCACAGACTACAGCCTTCAATATTGATTGTAGCTCAATGTAAAGAAAACAAATCCTTACCACTGGACCAATAAATAACATTCATATAAGTGAGGAAAAGATTGAAGTTGTCAAAGACTTCATTTTGCTTCGATCCACAATCAACACTCATGAAAACATCAGTCAATAAATCAAATGATGTATCGCATTAGGGAAATCTACAAAAGATCTCTTTAAAGTGTAACAGAGCACCTTAGTCCTTTGAGGACTAAGGTCCGCCTTACCCAAACCATAGTATTTTCAATTGCATTATAATTATTTGAAAGTTGGACATTGATTAAGGAAGACTGTAGAAGAATCCATGCATTTGAATTATGCTGTTATCGAAGAATATTGAAAATACCATGAACTGTCAGAAGTACAAATAAATCTACCTTGGAGGAAGTAGCCAGAATGCCTCTTACAAGTGGGGATGGCGAGACTTGGTCTCTCGTTCTTTGGACATGTTATCAGGAGGGATCAATCCATGGCAAAGGACATCATGCTTGATAAAGTCTAGAAGGACATCATGATTGGTAAAGACATAGGAAAAGAGGAAGTTCTCCAGCAAGATGGGTTGATACAGTGTCATCAACAGTGTGCTCACACATAACAATTGTGAGGATGGTGCTGGAGTATTCTGTTCTACTTATTGCTGGCTGTGAGTTGGAACTGACTCAATGACACCTAACAACAACAACAACAACAACAACAACATTGATGGTCATTTTGATGTTTCCGCTCTTTACTCTAGTTTTCATTACAATGAAATCTATAGCTTTGTGCTTGTTTTTAATTACCTTGCAGTAATAGTAACAATGCCCCTCTCTAAAAATAGATTAAGAATGTTTTAGACATGGTCCCAGCTGGAGTGGCTTGGGGGTTGGGGGGAGGTCCATAGTTGTCTTGTGCCACTTCCATGGTGTTGATTTCAAACCGGGGATTGCATTTTAATTATGATGGAATGTCGTAATGGGACTCACAGTTTAAAAAAAGCAACAACTGGGGACAAGTTGCGCACTCAAGTGAATAAATGTCGCATCCATGTGATTTACATTCTCGAAGCTTGGTTTATAACACTTGGGTTTCTAAAATCTGCTCTTCGCTTTCTCCTTCCATTATGTTTAGGGTTATCTGAGGACTACTCATGATAAATGAGGTGATTACTGTGACTTTCATCATAAAGAAGTAAAAAAAAGAAGTCTTGTTTTACATGAGAAAGCTGTGCATAGCATTTGTGATTCAGAAAGAAAATAAAAATATGCTAAATAAGATTTAGCAGGAGAAAGATGAGGCTTTCTGCTCCTTCAAAGATTCAAAGCATCAGAAACCATATACAGGGTTGCTGTGAGTCGGAAATGACTTGAAGGCAATTAACAACAACAACAAAGATTTTAGAATTTTCTTTTTCTGCCTTTTAGGTTTTAAGCAGTGAACAACTATAGTGTCATGGAATGCTTCTGGCATTTTCTTTGTAAAGCTTTGTTGTTGTTGTTGTTAAGTGCTATTGAGTTGGTTCCAACTCATAGCAGTCTTCCAAGGAGAAGCAAGTGAGTTTGAACTGTCAGCCTTGTGGTTCAAACTAACCTTGTGGTCCAGTGGTTTATCCCATAGCAACACACAAGGACTCCTTTGTAAGACTTGTTGTTGTTGTTGTTGCGAAGTGCCATGGAGTCGGTTCCGACCCATAGTGACCCTGTATAGGGTTTCCAAAGAGCGGCTGGTGAGCTTGAATCACCGACTAGTGATTGTTAATTTTTGTTCAGTATTCAAAACTAGATGCACAATGTACACTTAAGCAATCAACAAATTATAACTGATGTTATTTTTTTTTTATTATAAACATAACAGATGCTTTTGACATCTTAGTACATTTCTGGTGTATATAACATTTAAACATTCTTCATTAGCATAATTTAACATAATCGTTAAAAATTCATGTTGAATGACTTTTCCTTTAAGGTTTTAGATGATGGTCTATTCCTTACAACAAAATGTCAGCAACAAGGAGAAAGGATGTACCAGAAATTGCTTTCTATTCAGAGACTTGAAGATTTCTTTTTCCCCAGCTCTCCCTACACAGACACTTTTTTTCACCTGGCAACTTGCATCTCAGAAAGGAAAGGTTCAAACGAAGGAATAGCCGGAGGAAATTTAAGGTTATAATTGAATCTGTTTATATGCAGTCAGCTATTGGGAAAAGAGCAGCTACTACTACTTAAGACTCATAATGTAATCCTTGGTTTAAAGAATAGGCGTCATATTTCTCAAGTAAATATTCTGAATGTAAATGAAGAAACTGCTGTATTATCTGACAGTTAAAGTCATTGTTTTAAACTATCTATACCCGTGTCCCAACTCACTGCTGTTGCATCCACTCTGCCTCATAGAGAAGGACAGAGTAGAACTATCACCCATGGACTGTCCACGCTGTGACTATCTATGGAAGCACACTGCCACATCTCTCTCCCATGGAGCAATTGGTAGTTTTGAACTGCTGACTCTCCAGTTATCAGCCAAACTCTTAACCACTATATCACCAGGGCCCTAAATAATCTTTATGAACATTTAAAAAGGTTACAATTATTTTCGTCAGAAGCAGAGGTTCTTTTTTAACTTGACTACCAAACCAGCCACTCCGTGGGAGAAAGATGAGGCTTTCTACTCCCATAAAGATTTACACCCTCAGAAACCCTGTACAGGGTCGCTATGGGTCGGAACCGACTCAACGGTACTTAACAACAACAACAACCAAACCAACAAGCCATGGTATTTTCAATAACCTCTTATGCATGTGAAAACTGGACAGTGAATAAGGAAGGCCATAGAAGAGTTGATGCTTTGGAGTAATGGTGTTGGAGGAGAATATTGAAAGTGTAATGGGTTTCTAAAAGAACCAATAGATCTGTGTTGGAAGAAGTGCAGCCAGAGTGCTCCTTGGAGGCCAAGATGGCCAAACTTCGTGTTTCATACTTCGGACACATTGTCAGGAGGGACCAGTCTCTGGAGAAGGATATCATGTTTGGTAAGGTGAAAAAGAGGAAGACCCCCAGCGAGATGGATTGGCCAAGTAGCAGCATCTATGGGCTCAAGCGTGGCAACGGTAGTGAGGTTGGCCCCGGATTGGGCAGTGCTTCATTCTGTTGTGCATAGGATTGCTATAAGTCAGTACCAACTCGATGGCACCTAACAACAACAACAACAAAACAACCCATGGTTGTCAAGTTCATTCTGACTCACAGTAACTCTATAGGATAGACTAGGACTGCCCCATATGGTGTCCAAGACTGTCAATCTTTACAGAAGCAGACTGTCGCATCATTCTCCTGAGGAGCAGCTGGTGGGTTCAAACTGCTGACTTCTGGATTAGCAACCAGCTCTTAACCATTGTACCACAGAGCTCTTAAACATCACTATGTTTGGTGGTTGTTATGTACTGTGGAGTTGGTTCCAACTCATAGTGACCCTGTATATGGGTTTCCGAGGCTGTAAATCTTTATGGGAGCAGAAAGACTCATCTTTCTCTTGCAGAACCACTGGTAGTTTCGAACTGCTGACCTTGAGGTTAGCAGCCCGACTTGTAACCACTACACTACCAGTGCTCCTTAACATCCCTATGTTCTTGTTGTTGTTTAGTGCCGTCGAGTCGGTGCCATAGCAGCCCTGTATAGGGTTTCCCAGGAGTGGCTGGTGAGCTTGAACCGCCGACCTTGTGGTTCAAACCGACTTTGCAGTCCCACAGTGCCACACCAGGACTCCTAACATCACTGTAGTTGGTTAGAATTTGTTCAGTTCATTAAACGTTAAATGAATATCTACTATGTTCTAGGCACTGAGCTAGGTTCAAGGAATACAAAATCCAACCAAACAGCCAGAAAGCACAAAGGCACAATGTTGTGAGGTTGGGAATAGCTGATAAAAGGAGGGAGAATGAGTGAGTGGGCACTGGCCTTAGTGACTGCCCGGGGTAGTGAATAGGAAGACTAAGGAGTAGGTTTAGGGGAACAGAGCTGATGACTTCTGTTTTGGACTTGTGGGGCATCGGAGTTATATGAGGACCATCCAATGAATTCAGCCTCAGAAGAGTGGTCAGTACTGGAGATATATAGATGTGTATTGAATGGCTGACAACGTCCAAGGAGAAATGACCAGTGGAGACAATGAGAAATTGAGGAGGTCATTAGAAGACATGGACTCTAGAAAGGAACATTAGATGGGAGATCCATGAGGCAGCTGTAACCCGAGAGCCAAGGCACTAAAGAGTTTCAAGAATGGAGCGGTGAAGAGCAGGGTCAGCAGCAGTGATGAAGTCTATAAAGATAGCCACCGAAATGCCACCTAGAGTTGGCAGTGCGGGTGGTCACTGATGACTTGGCAGTTTCAGTGGAATAGCAGGGACGGATACCAACTGTCGATGAGGAGTGAATGGAAGACAAGGGCATGGAGATGCCACTTGTGACTTCTCATCCAACTCTGGAAATGTACACAACTCTTCTCCCTGCTGAGAACATTTTGTTGTGAGGAGTATAATGTCCTCGAAACCCTTATAGAAAAAAGTTACTCAACAGTTTAAAACAATTATGTGAAATGTATGTATTTAAATTCAGTCTGTGCTGGCTTCTGTTTCTGTTTTTTGTTTTCCTGTTTTTATCTGTATGCAAGTCCTTCTACTGTTGTTCATGCTCCATTTTATACTCCTTGCCTTTAGCCTTAAAAGCAATAACCATATGTAATTTGCAGAATTCTTGGTAATTCACAAAATGCTTTCACATTCAACACCGCATTTAATATGCTTGCTTGTTCTTTGATTAGGTATTATAACTCCTTTAGTTGTCTAAGATGGGAGCTCATCAGTCTTGGAGGAAGTACAGCCAGAATACTCCTTAGGAATGAGGATGACGAGGTTTTGTCTTGTTCATCATCAGAAGAGACCAGTCACTAGAGATGACATCGTGCTTGGTAAAGCAGAGGGTCAGCGGGGGGGAAACGGAAGATACTCCCTGAGATGGATTGACGCAGTGGCTGCAACTGTGGGCTCAAGAGGCAATGATTGTGAGGGTGGTGCAAGACAGACATTTTGTTTTGTTACAGAAGGAACAAGGGCACCTAACAACAGGATGGTGGCTCAGACACATAGAATCTAGATGCCCTGTAATCCAATCCATCCTTTTGTGTTGAAGAGGAGTCCCTGTTGGCACCACGGTTAAAGCATTTGAGTTCTAACCAAAAGGTCAGTGGATTGAAATCACCAGCTGCTTTATGGGAGAAAGATGGGGCAAGATTGACAGCCTTCGAAACCCTCTGAGGCAGATCTGTTCTGTCAGTTAGGGTTGCTATGAGTCAGAATTGATTTATCATCAGTTGGTTAGGTTGTGATTTAGATTTTATATTAAGAAAACTGAGACTCAAAGAAAACGGATGTCTTAACATCAAATTTCACAGCTATTTAGAAGGGTCCTAGCACGAGCAGTCAGCCTCCTGATTTTCACTGTCTGACTATAATTACAAAGGCGGGTTGGCGGTGAGGTCCAGACATCCTTGTTAGAACTAGCGGGAAGAACTTCTCACAACCAGCCAAGGTCCTTTGTCTTTAAACCATCAGGCCCCCTCCCCCGCCGCCCTTGTGCTAGTTGCTGACACTCCATTAAGCCAAACCACAGACCCCCCAGCCTCTGCTGTGGGAACTGCCTACGCCTCTCTCATTCAGCTACCACTCATGCCCTTGGCTCGCTCTCAATTCCTTCTCTGTTTCTATCTGGGTTCCTACACTTCACATTTTGTCTCCTATTGGTTGACACTCATCCTTTTTGTTTGTGCAGCATCCATTGTTTTCTTTAAAGCTTTTATTATGAATTAAGTGATAGTTTGCATTGTAGAAAAT
>NW_006408882.1:1904268-1935780 GCF_000296735.1 Chrysochloris asiatica
CACCCCCTCCACACACAGAGTGGACGGAGATGGGCAACTTGGGACATTGGATACTCAAATGGGGAGGGGGGGACTACAAAGGCAAGAAGTGACTGGCTTACAAGCCTTCAAGAGGGAACCTGGTGCTAGGGAGCATGGAGAAAGGCAGAATCTCCAGTGGGTACTATTCAATCTGTCTGGGTGGAGCTGATGAAGGGAAATACAGATGGGTAACTCGTGATACTGTAGTGAATAATGCTTATCGGGATGGATTGTGAAGGTTGAAAATGCAGGGGTGGACGTTTTGTAACAAGGAAGGAAGTGATTAATTCTCCAGGCTAGGAGCAGAGGTCTCTGGGACCATCAACGGAGAATTGCCGAGAGCGGGACCCTACCCAGAGAGACAGAGATGCCAGAGATAGAGACAGAGACCACAACATGGAGTGATGGAGCGGCTGGGGACTTTGGACCCAGAGAGGGAAAGGGACTATGGGCCGAAAACTGGGGGGTGGGGGTGAGCGTAGGGGGCGAGTTTCTAGGATATACCCTTTGGTTGGTTGATGATGCATGGAGGGGATTGGAACTATGGCAATAAGATGATATACGATGGAATGGTTCTCCCATGTAAACTATCATATAATTCACAATAAAACATTTAAAAAAATATGCAGGAATATATAATCATTTACACAACCAAAGGGAACATTCTGCAGGCCAGCCTCCTGGCCGCCAGCTCACAACCTTTCTCTTTCCATGAGCCTAGAGTCCTCAGCTGCTCTCTCTCTCCATGCCACCACCTCTGCCTCCATCTCTGGTGTCACTGCTTCTCTGGGTAGGGTCCCATAGTCCGCTGGTGCTTTTCCCTCTTCATGGTCCTAGGGTCCTCTGCTTCTGGAATGTAAGATTAACTACTCCCCCCTTTTTGTTACACATCTTCTACCTTTACAGTTGTGACCATCACAATTAGTCATGATAACAATTACTATTGAATAAAAAAATTTTTATCACCATCTCCTTTTACCAGACCCATCTAGACAAGATGGAAACTATTAATTGGGGATTCTACCTTCCCCCCTTTGCTCTGAAACTAAACTCCCTCTTGAAAACTTATAAGCCATCCACATCATGCCTTTATAGCCCCCCTATTTTAGGTAGCCAGTGTTTAAGTTGCCAGTCCCTATCAACCCTGTGTGCTGAGGGGATAGGCCTGATCCTTGATGTAAAGATTCCTTTTCTTTCAGTTGGTATTTTGAGCTACTACATCCTTAAGTAAAGGTCAATTTCATCAAATTGTAGCATTTTACACTTGCTTACTGTATCAAATTTCTTTATCTTCCTCTACTTGGGTTCTGGTCATCAAACCATCAAAGCAAGTTCAAATGGCTACCATCTACAAGTTTGAACATTCTTGCACGCCTCCCCCCACTTCATATCAGCTGGATGCTTCACTCTCAGCTCTTGCCCCCCATAGCTAGGTCAGTGTCCATGGGCTCATGAGTTCCCAAGTCTCCCCAAACTTCGGCCCAACCACATTTCCTCTTTTCTCTCTCATCTCAAGGTTGACAGGAGTCTGTGGAACATGGTTGAACTCAGCACGTGTCTTGATTGATGACTTTTCCCCACTTTTACTCACGAGTAGACCAATGTGGTCACCAGCAAGCTTACAAGCCTGCTCGTGTGTTCCCTTTGAGTTTCAGTCTTGGAAGGGGGTTTGCCCTGAAGGGACTTGATGACTTGCTTTGATGGTTCTCAGGTGGATAGCTTGCTTGTTACTACAAAGTAGCTGAACAGTCTGCTGTTGGTTTGTTGCGGGATGTTTTCCTGCTGGTCTTTCTTTCAAGAAGTATCTTCTGTTCCTCTAGTCACTCCAAGTCTGTCTGCATGGCCTTTCCAGTGAGAATGCTCCGCCCCAGAAGGTTCTGGATGAGGCGCAGGATTCCACCTACGGCCCTATACCCTACAAAGGCTCCACAAGACACTCATTTCACTGGGAAAGTTCTAGAACCCCTTTTAGTTATTCCAAATGGCTATAGGCTGAAGACAGGGTTACAAGCTTTCTGTAATCATATTTCCCGATATTCCTTTCTATCCCACTCAAATATCTATTTTACAATAGTTGTTGTTGTTGTTGTTAACTGCAGTCGAGTCGTTTCCAACCCATAGCGACCCTGTACAGGGTTTCTGAGGAGCAGCTGGTGAGCTTGAACCACCTACCTTGCCGTTCAAATGGCTTTGCAGTCTGATGTGTTAACTCAGAGCACCACACGAGGACTCCGTTTTACAACAGTAATCAAGGGAAACCAATTAACATTATTGGTCAAACAAACACCTTACCATTATTTCCCCTCTTTTACCCATTCAGATTATGCCTCAATCCCTGTGCCACAAAGCCCTGTTGTTCCAAGGTTGAGTATATATCACTATTTGCCTCTGTCCCATTTAGCCCATGCAAACCTAAGTGTTCCCCTATCTTTCTTGTTCTTCCACCACCCTCCCCCTTCTTGTGTGTTACTGTCCCCATCACCCAAGCTATGATGTGACTATTCCTAACCTGTGTCTTACTGTCCTATCCCTCCCACCCATGGTAACCAACAAAAAATTCTTTTCTTTTAATGTGGACATTATTTCTTAAGCTTTTACATTAATGATCTTAAGCAATAGTTGTCCTTTTGTGAACAAACATCATAACATTATTTCCTCTCCTTTACCCCTTCAGCCTGTGTCTGTGTCCCTACATCATGGAACCTTGTTATTCCAAGACTATGCAAATGGCACAATCTACCTGTATTCCATTTGCAGCATCCATTCTTACCTTTCAGCAACACTTACATTTGGGCTACTAGGGATGACCTGTGGCTAATTAGCATATTCCGTTACCTTGGTTTCAGTGATTCACTGAGGGCATAGGGTGGGGCTAGTGAAATCGGGAAGATACTCTATCTGCTGAGGTCCATGGAGCCACTTTCTGCAAAGAGCCTGCGTAAATGAAGCTGTCCAGAAGCAGTGGCCTCTGACAGATGCAGGACCTGGGTCGTGATGCTTGCTGGGATCCAGCTGTACCTGAAGCTGGAATGATCCCTGGAATTATTTGTTGCATGATCCAATATGCTCCCCTTTTGTTTCATTGGAGGCCAGGTATCTGGCAGTTGCAGCCACAAGAGCCTTGACTAATACTTTCTTCTTTGTCAGCCTTGTGTCTGCAGTATGTTGTTGTTGTTATGTGCCGTGGAGTTGGTTCCGACTCAGTGAACCTGTACAGAGTTTCCGAGGCTGCAAATCTTTACGGGAGCAGAAAGCCTCATCTTTCTCCCCCGGACCAGCTGGTAGTTTCGAACTGCTGACCTTGAGGTTCGCAGCCCGATTCGTAACCACTACGCTACCAGAGCTCCTTATCTGGACTATAACTGAAATTAAATCACTGGATTTAATCCTTGCATATGTTAGAATTTGCTTCAGACTGATACTGGGCTTTCTCTTACTCTGGGTTTCTTCTCACACCTTGCTGGTTCCTTCTCCAGGTCCTGGGACCTAAACCCTAGGCTTTGATTTCATCACTAACACACACACACACATCTGCCGTATCCTCCGCCCCCCCCACCCTGTCTCCCTAGCTTACCTCTTGTGGGGTGTTTTCTCATCACAGTGCAATGAAGAGTTTATGTGCTACCTATGCACTGTGAGTAACAAGCCCTGGTAACGTAGTGGATTAAGAGCTAGGATCCTAACTTCAAGGTCAGGAGTTCGAATCTACCGGTTGTTCTGTAGGAGAAAGATTGTGCCCCCGTAAGGATTTATAGCCTCAAGAACCTTATACATGGTCGCTAGGGTTGGAACCGACTTGGTGGCACACAACCACCATCACTACCATGTTTTGTGAGTATGCATTGCTTAATTGTTATTATTAATAATGGCAGAAGAAATTTCTGCCATGAATCCAGCACTGTTTATGTACCAGACATTGTGTTATGGGCTTTAGCTCTTTGCTTTATTTAATTGCACAACAGCTTTATGAGATAGTGTTCATACTCTTATTTTCTAGTTTGAAAGGAGCACTAGTGGCACAATGATTAAGGCATTCGGCTTCTAACCAGAATGTTGGTGGTTTGAATCTACCAGCTACTCCACAGAAGAAAGATGAGGCAGTCTGCTTCCATGAAGACCATAGCCCCTTGGGTACCCATGGGGCGGTTCTACTCCATCCTGTAGGATCACTGTGGATCAGAATGGACTCACTACAGGCATGGCTTGACTATTTATAAAGTCCGCTCTTCAATGTAATGCACATTGAGCTCATACTGAGTCAGGAACTGAGCGCTATGCCAAAGTAGGGACTTAGGTGTTCATTCTTAGTTCTGCTGCTGGTGCTGTTGTTAGCCCCTGACTCACACTGGCCACATGCACAATGGAACAAAGCCCTAACCAGTTCCACACCATCCCCACTGGGGTAGAGCAGACAGTTGTGAGCCAGAGGATCTTCATGGGTTGGTTTTCAGAAGTAGATCTTCGGGCCGAGTCCATCTTAGTGTGAAAGGTCTGCTGAAACCTCTGCAGTATCGTAGCCACTCACTGGCAGGCGGTGTGGAGTGGGAGGGGGGCTGGGAAGCAAACAAGAATCTCCTGCAAGGAAGTAGAGAATTCTCGCACTAAACGATCCATCCTAGTGTAGTCTTCAGTGAATCGAGAGGAAGCACAACCATTTAGCACGTATTCAATGTTGTTGTTAAGTGCTATTGAATTGGTTCCAACTCATAGTGACCTTGTATAGGCTTTTCAAGGAGTGGTTGGTATGGGACCGCTAACCTTTCAGTTAGCAGTCCAGTGCTTATCTACAGCACCACACCACGATTCCATAGGTACTCCATTTGTTTTGTCGTTAAGTGCCATTGAGTTGTTTCTGACTCATAGCGACCCTGTACAGGGTTTCCGATGAGCACCTGGTGAGTTTGAACCACCAACCTTACACATCAAAGTAACCTTGCAGTCCAGTGCTTATCTACAGCACCACACCACGATTCCATAGGTACTCCATTTGTTTTTTCGTTAAGTGCCATTGAGTTGTTTCCGACTCATAGCGACCATGAGTTTGAACTACCAACCTTACACATCAAAGTAACCTTGCACTCCAGTGCTTATCTTACAGCACCACTCCATAGCACCTGGTTTATTTTTCACACATGTCTCCATTCATACTTCTAACTTTATTCTTGCCGCGGTCCTGCCTGACCAATGATACCAGACTCTTTCCGAACTTGTATGGCTTCTGTTTTGCATCAGCCCATTCCTGTCTGCAGGTGGAAGGAACAAGGAACAAAACTAAGAAAAAAAATATGTATGTATTTCTTGTAATTATTAAAAATGACACATAGGGCTCTCTGCTCCTCCCTGTTCAACAGGCAGCCTCAGTTTCTCTTGCATTACCAGCCGCATCCCTGAGACAGGATGGTGAAGGTTGCAGTCAATGGATTTGGCAGTATTGGGCGCCTAGTCACCAGGGCTGCTGTTAACTCTGGCAAAGTGGAGGTTGTTGTCATCAATAACCCCTTCATTGGCCTCAACTACATGGTATATATGTTCCAGTATGATTCCACCCATGGCAAGTTCAATGGCACTGTCAAGGCTGAGAACGGGAAACTTATCATCAATGGGAAGCCCATCTCTATCGTCCAGGAGTGAGATCCTGCCAACATCAAGTGGGGTGATGCTGGTGCTGAATATGTTGTAGATCCACTGGTGTCTTCACAACCTTGGAGAAGGCTGGGGCTCACTTGAAGGGTGGTGCCAAAAAGGTAATAATCTCTGCCCCTTCTGCTGATGCCCCATGTTTGTGATGGGTGTGAACCACAAAAAGTATGACAACTCCCTCAAGATTGTCAGCAATGCCTCCTGCACCACCAACTGTTTGGCCCCCCTGGCCAAGGTCATCCATGACAACTTTGATGTCATGGAGGGACTCATGACCACAGTCCATGCCACCCAGAAGACTGTGGATGGCCCCTCTGGGAAACTGTGGCATGATGGCTGTGGGGCTGCCCAGAACATCATCCCTGCATCTACCAGTGCTGCCAAGGCTGTGGGCAAGGTCATCCCTGAATTGAAAGGGAAACTCACTGGCATGGTTATCTGTGTCCCCACCCCAACGTGCCTGTCATGGATCTGACCTGTCATCTGGAAAAAGCTGCCAAATACGATGACATCAAGAAGGTGGTGAAGCAGGCATCAGATGGACCCCTAAAAGGCATCCTGGGTTACACTGAAGACCAGGTCATCTCCTGTGACTTTAACAGTGACACCCACTCTTCCATCTTTGATGCTGGGGCTGGCATTGTCCTCAGTGACCACTTTGTCAAGCTTATTTCCTGGTATGACAATGAATTCGGCTATAGCAACAGGGTGATGGATCTTATGGTCCACATGGCCTCCAAGGAATAAGAGCCCCCTGGACCACCAGCCCCAGCAACAGCACTAGAGGAAGAGAGAGGCCGTCAGCTGCTGGGAGTCTTTGCCCCAACCCTAACCCCACTACACACTGAGAAGCTCCCATCCTCAGTTTCCATCCAGATCCCCTGGAGAAGGAGAGGGGCTTAGAGAGGGTCTTGTCATGTACCATCAATAAAGTACACTATCCAGCCAAAACAAACCAACAAAATGACACACAGCCATTGTAGACAATTTGGAACAAATAGAACCCTATAACAAAGAAAATAAAAGCTACCATATAATCATGCCATTCAGAGAGCATTGTTTTTTGTTTTTTGACTGCTACTTTCATGAGTGTTGATAGTGGATCCAAGCAAAATGAAATCTTTGACAACTTCATTCGTTTCTCCATTTATCATGATATTATTTAGTGGTCCAATGATACGGATTTTTGTTTTCTTACATGGAAGTGCAACCCATACTGATGGCTGTGGTCTTTGATCTTTATTCATCAGTATTTTAAGTCCTCTTCACTTTCAGCAAGCAAGGTTGTATCATCTGCATATCTCAGATTGTTGATGAGTCTTCTTCCAGCCCTGATGCCAAGTTCTTCTTTATATGATACAGTTTCTTGGATTATTTGCTCAACATAGTGGTTACGAGTCGAGCTGCCAACCTCAAGGTCAGCAGTTCGAAACTACCAGCAGTTCTGCAGGAGAAAGATAAGGTGTTCTGCTCCCTTAATGATTTACAGTCTTGGAAACCCTGTGCAGGGTCACTATGAGTTGGAACCAACTCCATGGTACTTAACAACAACAACAACAACATATCAATTGAATATATTGAAAGAATACCACCCAGGCACACATCTTTCCTAATTTTAAACCATTCAGTGTCCTCATGTTCTGTTTGAACAGCTTCCTCTTGGTCTATGTACAGGTTCCTCCTGAGCACAATTAAGTGTTCTGGAATACTCATTCTCTGTAATTTTGGTCCATAGCTTGTAAGGATCCACACAGTCAAAAGCCTTTGCTTAGTCAATAAAGCACAGGTAAACATCTTTCTGGAATTCTCTGCCTTCAGCCAAGATCCATCTGTCATCACAATGATACACCTCATCCACGTCCTAGTCTGAATCTGGTTTGAACCTCTGGCAGTTTCCTGTAAATGTACTGTTGCAGTCGTTTTTTAATTATCTTTAGCAAAATTTTACTTGCAGGTGATATTAATGATACATTAGCCAAGGACAACTCAACAATACTGTTGTTAGGTGCCATTGAGTACAACAGAATGAAACACTGCTTGTTCCTGTGCCCTCCTCACAATTATTGTTATGTTGGAACCCACTTCTGCAGTCACTGTGTCAATGCATCTTTCTCAGGACCCTCCTCACAACTGCTGCTGCCACTGAGTTACTCCAGCTTGTTGGGGGTCTTCCTCTTTTTCATTGACTCTCCACCTTTCCTAGCATGATGTCCTTCTCCAGGGACTGACTCGTCCTTCCTAACATATCCAAAGTATGAGAGATGAAGTCTTGCCATCCTTGGTTCTATGAAGCATTCTGCCTGTACTTCATCCAAAACAGATTTGTTTGTTTTTCTGGAAGTTCATGGTTCTTTCAATATTTTCCACTAACACCATCATTCAAATGCACCAATCCTTCTGCTGTGTTCCTTATTCATTATCCAGCTTTCATATGTGTATGAAGTGAGTGAAATGCTTTGGCTTAGGTCAGGGGCACCTTAGTCCCCAAGTGACATCTTTCCTTTTTTATTTTTAATTTAAATGTTTTATTGTGAATTATGTGATAGTTTACATGAGAGATCATTAGCTTTGCATTTATCCTGTTGTATATCGTTACATTGCCATAGTTACAATCCCCTCCATGCATCATCAACCAACCAAAGGGTATACCCTGCAAGTCTTCCCCCTACCCCAGTCATCAGCACACAGCCCCTCTCCCTCTCTGGGTCTAAAGTCTCCAGCTGCTCCATCTCTTCACGTCATTGTCTCTGCCTCCATCTCTGGCATCACTGCTTCTCTGGGTAGGGTCCCGCACTCCGCTTTTTCTCTCTTGATGGTCCCAGGGCCTCCTGTCCTGGCCTGCAAAGTCAACCACTCCCCTCCTTTTGTTACAAACCATCTACCTTTACATTTCCAACCATCACAATCAGTCCTGATAGTAGTTATTCACTATTGTACCATATGAGTGCTATCCACATCTCCTTTCATCAGTCCCATACAGCCATACTATTCAATGGGAAATCATTGTTTTTAATGAAGGGTTAAAAATAAATTCATACAATCATAGATTATTTTCTGTTAGAAAAAATCAAAGTAGTTTCATATCAATTTACTCTGTTAAAAAAAAAGAAGGAAGGGAAGAAATTGGACCCCAGAGCCCCTCATCTCCCTCTGACATGTTTAAATCACTCAATTCAGTTATTGCAGATTGATGTCTTTCTGTTTGGTGGACATTCATCTTACAGTATTTGCCAGATGGTACCCTCTGATTGCTCTATGATTATCCATCATCATTAGAGGAAGATGCTCCCTAATCTGTCTGCATTAACTTGAACTGTTTGAAAGGAATGTGAGTGCTTTGGATGAAAGGCATCACATGAGGAAAACATACAGTATAATATCTCTAGGGAAGACGGTGAGTTCTAACAGTAAACTTGAGGGCCTGAATCTCTAATGTCAGAGATAAAATAAATGATACCAGGGTACAGTCTATGACACGGATTCCTTCTCTTTGTACCTCTCTGGGTTACTCTGCAGCCCCAGTTGCTGTGGTTCCTTGATATTATAATCACGTTGCTCTCCAGGTCTGCTGAAGAGCAGTTTGTACAAACTCTAGACAAAGATTCCCTTTCCTTCCACTTGGAGGAAGCAGCTCTTCTCCAACAACTTGGCCAACTGAGCCAAGGAGTGTTCTTGCTCACTTGACCAGGTGCTCTTGTTCAGTCAACAACACATATGTATGTGTGTAGTCTCTGCCCTCTAGGGAGGTGGAGGCTGTAGTTGCTCTGGATTGCGGTGTTAAAGCCCCTGTATGTGTGGCTCTTAATTGAACACACATGTATTGACCTCTTACTACCGGAGCTTCATCTCCACAGGTAGTGACTTCAATCTAGGACATCAGCCCTGCCTTCTCCTTGGCTACTGTCACCCCCAGCTCTGAGTTACAGAGACTAGAACTTCAAACACATTTTTCTGAGTTTGGGTTAAGTTTATTAGAAGGAGTTTTGACTTTAGGAGCTTTAAAATATCACTAAGTAATTATTAGCAGCTATTCAAATTGTTGTTAAGTGTCATCGAGTTGATTCCGACCCATAGCAACCCTGTATAGGGTTTCCAAGAAGTAGCTGGTGAACTTGAACCACTGACCATGTAGTTCAAACGACTTTGCAGTCTGATGCATTAGCCCACAGCACCATACCAGGACTCCAATTCAAATTAGCTTCTAATAATTACTTACTGCTAACCTCAAGGTCAGCAGTTCGAAACTACCAGCCGTGCCGTGGGAGAAAGATGAGGCTTTCTGCTCCCATAAAGGTTTACAGCCTCGGAAACCCTGTTCAGGGTCATATGAGTTGGAACTGACTCCACGGTACTTAACAACAACAACAGCATTCAAATTAACACAGGTTGCTAATTTAGACAAGAACAGATCAGCTAGAGCGTCCAAATCAATGGCCCCATCTGAAATGTCACCTCTCTCTATTTCTAATTCCTGTTTTCATTTGAGGCTACAAGTCACTCTCCTTCTACAAAAACAAATTTCATCTCTGCTTTAGTTCTTGGTTCTTGAACTTCCCAGGACAACTTGGTTTCAAGTCTTTTCTTGTTTTAAAGTTAATCCTGAAAAGTCTCCTCTTGTAACTCCTGCTGTTTAACTCATATTTTCTTTGGTCTGACGAGCACACATCTAACTATGCTTCTAGATATAGGCATCCCTAGCTTTGTTCATGGAAGCAGAGTCAAGAAATGAAAGGACTTATTGGCTTGTACCAATCTGGTACAAAAGACTTCTTTTAAAGTGTTAAAGAACAAAGATGTCAGTTTGCAGACTAAGTTTGGCCTGACCCAAGTCATGGTATTTTTAATCACCTCATATGCATGTGGAAATTGGACACTGAATAAAGAAGACTATAGAACTGGTGTATTTGAGTTACAGTGTTGGAGTAGAATATTGAAAATACCACGGACTGCCAGAAGAACAACCAACTCGGTGTTGGAGGGAGTACAGACAGAATGCTTCTTAAAAGTGAGGATGGCAAGCTTTCATCTTCCCTACTTTGGACCTCTTGTCAGGAAGGACCTGTCCCTAGAGAAAGACATCATGCTTGGTAAAGTGGAAGGTCAGCGAAAAAGAGGAAGATGCTTCTTAAGATGGATTGACACAGTGTGTGCAAGAATGTAGTGGTTGCCAATCGGGCTGTTAATCTCATGGTTAGCAGTTCGAAATGACCAGCTATTCCATGGGAGAAGGATGAAGCTTTCAGCTCCCATAGAGATGTACCGCCTCGGAAACCCTGTACAGGGTCACTATGAGTCAGAACCGACTCCACAGCACATAACAACAACAACAAGTGGAACAATGGTCTCAAACCTAACAGCAGTGGGGATGGTCCAGACCCCAGGAATGTTTCATTGTGTTGTACATAGGGTTGGCATGAATCAGCTTGATAACACCTAACCATCAACACTCATGCAGGTACCAGTCAAGAAATCAAACAACATATTGCATTGGGCAAATCTGCTGTACAAGACCTCTTTAGAGTGTTCAAGAGCAAAGCTGTCAATTTGAGAACTAAGGTATACTTGACCCAATACATTGTATTTTCAATAGTCTCAAATGCATGTGAAAGTTGGACAATAAGAAAGACTGTAGAAGAATTGATGCATTTGAGCTATGGCGTTGGAGAAGAATATTAAAAGTACCCTGGACAGCTAGAAGAACAAACATATCTGTGTTGGAGGAAATACAACCAGAATGATCCTTAGAAGTGAAAATGGCCAAACGTTGTCTGTCAGACTTTAGATAGATGATCAGGAGGGAGCAGTCCCTGGAGAAAGACATCATGCTTGGTAAAGTGGAGGGACAGTGAAAAAGAGAAAAACCTTCAACAAGATGAATTGGTACAGTGACAGTAACCATGGTCTCAAACAGTAGCAATTATAAGAATGGTGCAGGACCGGGCGGTGTTTCGTTCTATTGTATATAGATAGGGTAGCTATGAGTCAGAACTAATTTGAAGGCACTTAACAGCAACAACAAAGATTTTGCTTTAGGCCCCTAGGTGGTGCAAACGGTTTGCACTAGACTGCTAACCTAAAGTCTAGTTTGCACTCGATATTTAAGCTGTCCAGTGGTACTGCAGAAGAAAAGGCCTGGTGATATTCGTCCATTAAGATTACAGCCAAGAAGACCCTGTGGAGCATTAGTTCTGGCTACTCTGTAGCACTTGACCAGCTACATTATTTTAGAGAGATTGGATGAGTTTTTCTTCTTAGATACAATCATTGTGTTTTATACACATGGAATGTATTTGCATGTAAATATATGTTTCCGAGTGAAGCTCAACTACTTAAGTGCAAATACTTTTGTTTTTGTTCAGTTAAGACACTTTCAAAAATACTGGTAGGTTGAAGTGATCATCGCTAAATTTATTGCCCCTTCACACAAAAAAGTAATGATTGCTATATGACAAATGTGATTTAAAGCATGTCCTACTCACTTCCTTCTGCTGTTGCTGTTATGTGCCGTGGAGTCGGTTCCAACTCATAACGACCCTGTACAGGGTTTCCAAGGCTGTAAATCTTTACAGGAGCAGAAAGCCTCAGCTTTCTCCCGCAGAACAGCTGGTAGTTTCGAACTGTTGACCTTGCGGTTCACAGCCCGATTCGTAACCACTACGCTACCAGAGCTCCTTGTTGTTAGGTACCATTAAGTTGGTTCCAAGTCATAGTGACCCTAGGCACAACAGATACTGCAGGTTCTGCACTATCCTCACGATTGTTGTTAGGTTTAACTCATTGTTGTGGACACTATGTCAGTCCATCTTGTTGAAGATTTCCCTCTCTTTTGCTGACCCTCTACTTTACAAAACATGATGTCCTTTTCCAGGGATTGGTCCTTTCTAACAACATATCCAAAGTGTGAGAGAAAAAGTCTTGCCATCCTAGCTTCTAAGGAGCATTTTGATTGTACTTCTTCCACGACAGAGCTATTTGTTCTAGAAACTTACTTACTTTAGGATCTGGGGAAAGATTCCAAATCTCTGTGCCTCAGTTTTCTCATTGGTAAAAGGGATAATAATAATAGTAGCACTATATTGGATTGCTTTGAGGATTAAATGATTTCATCATATAAGAGTTTAGAAGAGGGCCTGGCACATAGTAGGAACTAATAATATATTAGTATTTGGTATTACATGAAAAATAATATGGTTATTTTTTAGAAGTCCAACAAAATTAAATATAAATTTTATAATACAGAATTACTGTTGGGTTTTTTTTTTTATGCTTTGGCCAGACTAATTGTGATTAAATCCAACAAGGGTAAATACCAAATGTTTAAATGTTTGAAAGCAGAGCTGTGTTTTGTTTTGTTTGGCAAACTTTTAGTAGTTGGGTTGCCCTGGGGGTTTTCTCTGTTGGGTTGGGCATGCTTCATATTAGAGTCAAAAACTGCGATAAATAGAACATGAATTTTTCTTTCTTTTTCTCCCTCTCTCCCCATCTGCTTGTTGAGCCTGTTTGTGTGATAGTTTCTTAATCTCTGTGGCAAGAGCCCCTGCTCTGTTTCATCTCCCGCACAACTTGTTCGAACTCCCCTGTCTTCCTTCAGTAAGACATCCAGCCCTTGAAGTTAGCATCTTTTTAACATTTAGTTCTTGATGTTTCAGCCTGTGTGTGCACAAATAAACAACCGACTGATGCCAGTTTTCTCCCAGGTCTTTGGCAGAGGGAAGATGACTGGTTGTGCTGGGTCACAAAGGCAATGGGCTCTTCAGTGGTTGGCCAGAGTTTTAGTCAAAACAGGAATTCTAGCCTCCATTCTTAAACTAGTCCAATCTTTTCTGTTGTGGCAGCGAGTGTCATTTAATGTTGAGAAGCTTTTGAATGTCACTCAGTTTCTCTTTTTACACTAAAGTAGCTATTTTAGACAAGAAATCCAAAGTCATCTGAACCACAGGTAGAATTTATGTAAAGCATTCACATGCTGCATGACTCTTCTAGAAACGTCTCCGGGCTTAGTTTAGGAATCGTGGGGGAGGAATAAAAATTTCTTTCTGGACTGAAAATTTGAGCTCATCCTTGTCTCTCTTTATGTATTGGGCCTAAATTTGTTATGATGACATTGTAAAAGAACTCAGTAAATCTTATCTTCCTGAAACTGCATTTAGTATTTTGTATCTTAATTTATTTTTGATGATTTCAAGGGATTCGGTGATATCTGTAAATGTTTTTACAGGCACAAATGATTTACACTAGACTTGGACTGCATCTGGAAGGTCGATGGTTCAAACCCAACAACTGCTCCTCAGACACCCTATGTATATGGTCATTATGAGTTGGAACTGACCTAAAGGTTGGCAGTTTAAACACATCCAGTGGCAAACCAGGAAAAAAGCTCTGACAATGTGCTTCTGTAAAGCTTCTTGTTGTTGTTAATTGCCATCAGGTTGGCGCTAACTCAGGGAGAACAGTATCGGCTTTCCAAGGAGCGGCTGGTGAGTTTAAACCACCAAACTCATACTTAGCAGTTCAGTGCTGAGCCTACAGTGCCACATAGCTGAGGGAACCTTATGGGGCACGTCTACTGTGTCACACATGAGGTTGCCATGAGTTGAAATGGGTGGGGTATGCCAAAGAATTTGGTTTCTTGGTTTAGTGTTTCCTGTAGCTGGTAGTGGTGGTGGTTATGTGCCGTGGAGTCGGTTCTAACTCATAGTGACCCTGTACAGGATATCTGATGCTGTAAATCTTTACGGGAGCAGAAAGTCTCATCTTTCTCCCGTGGGACAGCTGGTAGTTTTGAACTGCTGATCTTGAGGTTCGCAGCCCAATTTGTAACCACTACACTACCACAGCTCCTGTAGCTGAGGGTTTACAGTTAATTACTAGCCTAAAGGTTGGTAGTTCGAACCAACCCAGCAATAGCTCAGAACGCAGGGAGCTCTGGTAGCGTAGTGGATTGTTAGCTGAGCTGCTAATCACAAGGCCAGCAATTCTAATGTAAAAGTTGCTCCCTGTGTCATACTTGGTGTCAGTATGAGTCAGAATCCACTTGGTGGCAGCAGATTTGTTATGTTTGGGTAGTTAAAGGATGCCAAATCAACTTATCTGCTCTCTATACACAGAGCTAGTTTAGCATACCCAGAGAGGATCCTAGGTGGTTTACCAATATACATAAAATTGAACATCCTGTCAATCAAATGTTTAGCAACGGAGGACAGAAACCAGTGGTTATTCCTGAGGGGTCCTGGACTGCAACTCCTCATTGTCAGTGGGGCTGACAATATGACCCAGGAGTGTGGGCAGGCAGGGGAAGCGCCCACCACTGGGTCTAGAGCGCACCACTGGGCCGAGAGGAGGGTCTTCACCTTGGCCAATGAAGAGTGAAGGAATTTCAGTGGGCAGGGCTGGGAGGGTTGGAAAGCGCTGCCTGGAGCTCAGCCCTACATGGGGTCTGGGCCAGACTGTTCTGCTCCTGGGGTGGGGTAGGGGTTCCACCAGCCAGCTCTCCCACAAGGAGCAGGGGCGATAGGGGCCAAGGGGTGGAATGTGGAGGGGCGGTTCCATGAGGTAACGACGGCATTCCTAGTGATGTCAATGGAAGCAGCACAACGTTAAGAACGGAATATTGAGATGGAAATGGAAGTTAACAGGAAATGAATGCCTGAAGCCGGACACTACTGGTTTCTCAAATTTAGTAAGCATTGGCTCACTGTGTTAGTATTTGTTAGAAGTGCAGGTTCCTTGATCTCACCTGCTTACCCTGGCGCCCACATTGCTAACACGTGCCCCTAACAGGTGGTCATAGAAGTACACGCTAGAAGCACTGACATGTTCACAGGGTGCACATGGGTAACTGTGGCCCTAAGCTTCCTGGCAGCCAACCTGAAACGGGGTGCTGTCTTTACATAGTGTACAGAAGACAACATCTCTGACATATACGATACATCCAAGCTTGATTGGGAGTCCTGGTGGGGCACTGTGGGATAATGGCCCCTAAGGTCAGCGGGTCAAGCTCACCAGCCACTCCTCAGAAATTCCACACAGGGTCGCTATGAGTCATAACCGACTTGATGGCACTTAACAACAAATAACAACAGATGATAACATCTTTGACATAAGGTATACATGGCAGTTTAATTAGTGCCTATCTCAACTTGACTAACTGAATACTATCTTGACTTGTACAGGAATTCAGAAACAGACTTGATTCTAGAGTCTTCCCTTACGTGATTCTGTTGTATTCAGTTAAATAACATTAACTTAATCTGGGTGGTATAAGCAGTTAATGCACTCAGCTGGGAACCAAAAGGTTGGAGGTTCAAATCCATTTCATAGCCTCCTCGAAAGCAGGTCCTGGCAATCTGTGTCTGGGAAATCCACCATTGGAGACCGAATGGAGCACAGTCCTGCTCTGACAAGTCGGGAGCAGTCAGCACGAGTTGGGATCGATGGGACAGTAACTGATCTAATGGACCTTTTGGGAGCATGTACAAATGTCTCTTGGGGAGAACAAAAGTTGGGGAAGGAAAAAGGGAGAAAGATGGAGAATTACAAAGAAGGAAGAGGAATGAAAGATTGAAAACATGAAGATGGTTACACTTTTGTGGACAATAGTTTGGTATTATCTACACACATATCCCATGACCCAGCTGTTCCATTTCTAACAATGTGCACTGTAGAATTTGCACACATGGATGCAGGGAAGCATGAATAAGAAAGTCTATTAAGGAAGTGAGTGTCTGACTTGTGATTGGGCTCTGTTTGATGATCCCTTTGGAAGTCAGTTCTGACAGAAGTTGAATGCCTCATTTCTTCTTTTACTTTTTTATTATTATTGCCTTTTATTATCAGTATCTTCATAATTCCAATTTTATTTGTTTTGGGGGGGTCAACAAGAGAATGACAATGTCAGTAAATTATGTGATACAACACCGTATGTAGTAAATTCAAGAGGGCTTCAAACAATTCAAAAGAAAATTTCGTTATCTTTAATTCATTTCCCAATGAAATTTTGAAGCCCTTTGTATTGTTAATAATAAGATGTACCAAAAAAAGAGAGACAATTGTGAGTGTGGTTTGTTGTTACTTTAATATGTTGTAAGTCAGAGACAACCTGTAGTGACATGGTTTGTAATAGCCCAAACCTGGAAGCAATCCAAATGCCCATTAACATTAAACCAAACCAAATCAAAACCCCCATTAACATTAGAATGGATAAATTGTGGAATACCCATATAATGGAATGCTAGATTGCTATAAAAATGAATGAGCTTATGAAGAGTGGAAGACGGGGGAAGGCAGCAATGAAGATATAGGCTAAACTCAACCATGTTCCATAGCCTCCCATCAAGCTGGAGACGAGAGAGAGAAGAGGAAGGGCTGGTTGGTTTGAAGTGTGTGGTGAGAGCTGGGGACTCCTGAGCCCATGGACAAGGACATAGCCATGGAGGACTAGAACTGAGAGTGAAGTGTCCAGCTGATATAAAGTGAGGGAAGACACACAAGAATTCCCAAACTTGTAGATGTTGTTGTTGTTGTTGTCAGGTGCCATTGAGTTGGAACCTACTCATAGTGACCCCATGCACAGCGGAACGAAACAATGTCCGATCCTGGGCCAACCTCACTACCACTGCCACACTTGAGTCCATCAATGATGCCACCTGGCCAATCCATCTCGTTAGGGGTCTTCCCTTTTTTCTCTGACCCTCCACCTTACCCAGCATGACATCCTTCTCCAGAGACTGTTCCCTCCTGACAATATGTCCAAAGTAGGAGAGACGAAGCTTAGCCATCTTGGCCTCCAAGGAGCACTCTGGCTGCACTTCTTCCAAAACAGATCTATTGGTTCTTTTGGCAGTCCATGGCACTTTCAGTATTCTCCTCCAACACCACAACTCAAAGGCATCAATTCTTCTACGATCTTCCTTATTCACTGTCCAGCTTTCGCATCCATATGAGGTTATTGAAAATACCATGGCTTGGGTCAAGCGCACCTTAGTCCTCAAGCTGACATCTCTGCTCTTCAATACTTTAAAAAGTTCCTGTGCAGCAGATTTGCCCAATGCAGTACGTCGTTTGATCTCTTGTAGATAGTACCCATTTAACCTAGCTTTGATTGATTGATGATAAGAACACAACTAGAGGAATATAAAAAAAATATTTTTTGATAAAGGAAACAAGTGTGAATGCTACAATATGATGAACTTGACCTATACTTATAGATGTAGTGGCTCAAAATATCAGCTGAGAAGGAAGGAATCTTCACATTAAGTATCAATCCTACCCCCTCTGTATACAGGGTAGATAGGTATGGGAACTTAGACATTGACTACCTAAAATGGGGAGGGCGACTATAAAGGCATGAAGTGACTGGCTTACATGTTTTCAGGACTGAGTTTAATTTCAGAGTGTGCGGGGGATGGTAGAATCCCCACTGAATAGTTTTCATCTTATCTAGATGGGTATGGTGAAAGGAGATGGGGATAAAATTTTATGATTCAATAATGAATAATTGTTATCGTGACTAATTGCAACTGTCACTACTATAAAGGTAGAAATTTTGTACCAAAAAGAGGGGAATAGTTAAGCTTACAGTCCAGGAACAGAAGACCCTAGGTCCATCAAGGGAGAAGAGCACAAGCAGAATGTGAGACCCTGTCTAGAAAAGCAGCAACACCAGAGATGGAGGCAGAGATGGGAACATGGAGAAATAGAGCAACTGAGGACTCTAGACTCATGGAAAGAGAAAGGCTGTGTGCTGGTTCCCAGGAGGCAGGCTTGCAGAATATATCCTCTGGCTGTTTAAATTATTATATATTCCTGAGTTTTTTTAGGTACAGCCCCCAAAAAACACAGAGGGAATAGAAGCATATACTGTTGAATGATGATGCACAGAGGAGATTATAATCATTGCAATGAAATGATGAGTGTAAAACTGATATTCTCCCATGTAAACTATCACTCAATTCACAATAAAAACTTAAAAAAAGAATGAGCTACAGTTGTGTGCAAAACTGAAATGAATTTTAAAAAAAACATTATGTTGAACAAAGGAAGAAGATACAAACTGCATGATCCCATTTATGAACAAGTCAAAATGGGAAAAAGAAAATGGATACATTATTTAGTAATGCATACTTAGAGTCAAGCTATATATATGGAGCTCTGGTAGCATAGTGGTTATGAATCGGGCTGTTAACCTCAAGGTCGGCAGTTCGAAACTACCAGCCATTCCACGGGAGAAAGATGAGGCTTTCTGCTCCCGTAAAGATTTGCAGCCTTGGAAACCCTGTGCAGGGTCACTATGAGTCGGCTCACCAGGTGACAGATGGCAGACATCCACTTCTATGACTGGTTACTAATTAGGTATGTGTCTGCTGTGTTATAATTGTGGCGCTGTGGTTTAATGCACTGAGCCTCATAGTAGGTTTGAACTACAAAGTCGGCAGTTCAAACTCATCAACCAGTAGCTCCTCAGAAACCGTACACAGGGATGCTATGAGTCAGAACTGACTCGATGGCACTTAACAACAACAACATACACTTTTTTGTATGTATGTTATGTTTCACAATAAGAATGTTTTCAAAATGTTGAGGGAACATTCACCAATAGGCTCAGGGATCAACGAAGGGTGGTATGTCCAGCCTATGGAATGTTAGTAATGAAAAGGAGTACACTATTGATCCATACATGGAGTCCTGGTGTGGGATTGTAGGATAATCCACTGCATTGCAAGGTCAATGGTTAAAACTCACCAGTCACTCCTCTGAGACCCTATACAGGTCACTGTGGTCGGAACTGACTTGATGGCACCTAACAGCAGCAACAACATCAATACTGATACATACAATAGATGAACCCCACATCATTATGCTGAATGAAAGAAACCAGACAGCAATGAGTATGTCTCCATTTATATAAGATTCTAGAAAATGGAAACTGTTCTACAGTGACAGGAAGAAATCCGGTGATGGCCTGGAAAAAGGGTGGAGTAGGGGTGAATGTGGGAATTTACAAAGAGGCACAAAGAAACTTTGGGGAGGGATGGGTATTTTTAGTAACAAATGACTCATTATGCGCAGATTATTTGTGCCAGTTATACTTCAATAAAAAGTTTTTAATCAATAAAGCTGATTAAAAACTGTGTAGGGAAAAAAAAAAAAGTTGTTTAGGGATGCCAAAGAGATGGAGCTATCCCAATCAAGCCTTCTTATAACTAAGCTTGGGAGCCCTTCGTGCCAAGGATGAGCAAGAGGCACTGTGGACCTGGATGCGAGTGATCCCAGTTTGGCTAGTGTTTGGGGATAGTCAACTCTTGACTTTTGCAGTGCCTTTGCTTCTTCATTTGTAACTCTTACATAAACGCTTCTCCTCTCCTGTGATCTTTCAGGTAAAAGAGGAGAAATCTCAAATTGACTCTCTTCAGAGTCCCCATAGACTTTAGACAAGAAGGCTGTGAAGTGCAACATTTCTGCATGTATCCAGGTTCTGTGGTTTTCTTCCGTTCATGTACATTATTCTGAGATGACCATCTTTGTTTGGTTGTAGGCTCTGTCCATTGAACTGCTAGCCAAAAGACAACTGTTCTCATAACGTACACATTTCAAATGGCTCTGTTTAATGTGTTTAATGAGTTTAGAAAACACATTGAAATTGTGTGGAAGGCACATCTATGTGTTGACGGAATGTGAATATTTGGAACAATGGGTATTTCTGAGCTCAACACATTCAGCCACATTGCATATCAATTCTGTTTCATGCTTAGCTTGAGTTGCTACTGAGATATATTGAAATAAAGTAATTTTTTAAAGAACATATCTAGCCCCTCCCCAGAAAAAAACCCACCAAAATCCACTGTCATCAAATAGATTCCAATGCATTGTGACCCTCTGTGGGGTTTCCAAAGCTCTAAATCTTTATGAGCAGAAAGCCTCATCTTTCTCTGCTGGGTTTGAACTGCTGACCTTGAAGTTAGCTTATCCACCAGGGATCCTATATCTAACCCAAAATAAGTGAAACACTAAATGCCAACTAGATAGATATTTGGAAAAAGTCAGCATTCTCAATTTAGGAAAAAAACAATTATGTTATTGAATTTTTCCTTAAAATCTTGACTTCGCTGATTGCAGATTTCTAGGACAGCTAACAGAAGCAAGACTTCTTCAGCCAATAGAAGATTTTTTTTTTTATGTCCATAGATAAATTTTAATTGAAACTCATTTGCTAAAGTATTTATATATCTGGTATCCTGATGCAGCGCTGTAGGATAAGCATTGAACTGCTACCTGCAAGGCAGTTCAAGCCCACCAGCTTCCCCTCAGAAACCCTGTACAGAGTTGCTATGAGTTAGAACTGACTCCACAGCACTTAACGATATAGGAAACATTGGTAGTGGTGTAGGATAAGCACAGGACAGATCAACAGTTCAAACCCAAACCTGCCAGCAGCTCTGTGGGAGAAAGAGGAAGCTTTCTGCTCCCATGAAGATTTACAGTCTCAGAAGCCCTATACAGGATTGGTTGGTATGAGTCAGAACTGACTAACAACAACAATATATTGTATATATTAGTTTGGGTGCCAATAAGAAGATTTTATATTGAATGAAACAAATACTAAACTTGCTTGTTTTTCTTGAGAAATGTTTGCCAAATAGCTAGATACTAGTTGCTGTCAGGTGGATTCTAGCTCATGACCACCTTGTGGTGCTGTGGAGTACAACTGCTGCAAACAGGGCTTTCTTAACAGTTTGGAATCAGATCACTAGGTCCATCTACTGAGGTTCCTCTCTGGGCGGCTTTGAATGGCCAACTTTTGAGTTAATAACTGAGCATTTAACCGTTTGCATGACCCAGGGACTATAAGATTAAAATAGAAAATAATTATTTTAAATTAGACTGTAGGTGCTGTAGGATAAACATGGGACTGCTAGGCAGTTTAAATCCACCAGCTGCACTTGGAAACCCTATACGTGGTGTCTATGAGTTGGAACTGACTCAATGGCACACAACAATAACAACAGTAAGTTACATAAAAACAGTAATATCAAGGTAAAAAATTAGGCATATTCACTATGTCAGAAGTAGAAGTGACGCGAGATTATACTTTGAGTAATCAAATCTCCCCTTTTATGGAGAAAGAATACATTAGGAGAGTTTTTGAGAATAATGCTGATCATTGGCATTTCTTGCATGCCTACTTTGTGCCAATCACAATGCATTTTGTTGGTGGTGGTAAATGTCATCAACTTGGTTCCGAGTCATAGCGACCCTGGATAGGGTTTCTGAGGATCAGCTGGTGGGTTTGAACTGCCGACCCTGTGGTTCGCAGTCCAGTGCTGATCCTACAGTGCCACACCAGGAGTCCAATCACAAAGATGTTGTTGTTGTTGTTAAGTGCCATCGAGTTGGTCCCGACCCACAGCGACCCTGTATAGAGTTTCTGAGGAGCGGCTGGTGAGCTTGAACTGCCAACCTTGTGGTTCAAACTGACTTTGCAGTCCAGCACATTAACCCACAGTGCCACACCAGGAGTCTTATAAATTGTATTTCAAATTATCACAAGCATTCCTGAGGATGATGAGCTATTATCTCCATTGTTCTTGACTCTGTCTACTCCCCTCATTCCATTCTCTCCAGGCCCATTTACATAAGACTTTCCCCAAACTCATCCTTGGATGTCAAACAGTCTTTACTTGAATCTAAGTGATTCAATAAATCCTGAATCTAAGTGATAATAGTAACTAAGCAAGATCAAATTATATCTAAAAGTCTTCTGGGAGTGCTGTAGCTCTGTAAGATAAGCACTGGACCGTGAACCACAAGGTTGGGGATTCGAACCCATCAACTGCTCTGTGGAAGAAAGATGAGATTTTTCTGCTCCAGTAAAGATTTACAACCTCAAAAACCCTATATCATGCCACTATATATCTGTATCAACATTTTGGTTATGATACTGTGCTGTATTTTTATAGGATGTTACCACTGAGTCCTGGTGTGTTGTAGAATAAACATTAGACTGCTAACTGAAAGATTGGTGGTTCAAACCTACCAACTGCTCCTCAGAAACCCTATACAGGGTCTCTGTGATTGGAACAAACTCAATGGCACTTAACAACAACAACAACAAAAAGTTTTCTGTTTTGTATCTGGTCCATTTTCTGTTTTCTCATCAGCTTCAGTTCTGGGATTTTGACTAACAGATTCAGAATCATCTGAGAAAATCCTAGATCATCTGTCATTGTTTTTCCCCTGTGGAACTAAAGATTGCATTAGTGGGCTTCTGCCAGAATAAACAGACTGAGCCTTTAGTGAGATCTCTGAAACCCAACTCCAAGTCATTTCAAAAAGACGTGCCAAGATGCAGCCCCTTTAGTTTGCCCTTTACAAAAATAGCTTGTGTCAGGTCTTTGGAACCAGTTTCTTCCATAGTGCCTGTTTAACAGAGAGAGAACACACAATTTGATTGATTTCTGAGCTTTTAATTTATGTGAAAAACTAAGAAGTGACACAGCTCAATATATATATATTGAGAGAGAGAGAAAGAGAGAGAGAGAGAGAGAGAGTTCAGGTGTGGTGCTGTGGGATAATGCACAGGACCTCAAGGTCAGTGGTTCAAACTCATCAGCCACTGTTTACCAATCCCTATACAGGGTCACTTTGAGTCAAAATTGACTTGACAGCACTTAACAACAATAAAAGTATGTATACACAAACCTAATTCATACACACACACACACATATATATATATTCACACATCTACATACACACATATATAGCATAATAGGAAAAACGTAAAAAGCCCTGGAGTCAGGCAACCTTAAATCCTACTAGTACTTGAAATCCAAGTTATATCATCTGTAAAATAAAGACCATAATACCAACTCTTAGAATGGCTGTGAGAAACAGATACTATATGTTAAAAAGTTTAGTACATTATCAGTCATATAATAAGCTTTCAATAAATGTTTTGTTTGTTAGTTTTGTTAATTGCCGTGTAGTTGGTTCTGACTCATAGTGACCCTGTTTAGGGTTTTCAAGGAGTAGTTGTTGGGTTTGAACCACCGACCTTGCAATTAGCAAAATCCAAAGCTAATATTGTGAACAACATGTACAAAGTATTGAATGATAAATGGACTTAATAGAAGGTAAGTATGGTGTTCTGCTCACCACTGTCATCATTGGAAAGACTGGGCCCAAACCAAGAGAGACAGTCTTGTTTGGGAAGAGAGGAGAATTTTAAACAGAGGGTGATACTCTCAATCCTGATCCATTATGAAACGAAAAAAAGCTCTGAAGCCCAGCAGGTAGGGAAGTCAGACAACTCATGGGATACCCTTGTCCTCAATTGAAGGTGAGCAGGAGCCTCGAGTGTTGTGTGTATGAATGAAGACACTTGCACATGCTCATTGTCCTGGGTAAACAGTGACTCTCTGGGTCATCTGGGAGTATGACTGTGGACATGAGCATCAAGTGTGTCATGGTCTGAATTTTGAGGCTGCAGGCTAGTAGGAGTGTAATGGGAAGAGGAATCAGACTGACTGGAATCTGGAAAGGTCAACTGGCCGGACAGCTGTCTGTCTGGACGTGGCCAGGAGCAAAGGCCAGAGCTCTGGATGAGTTCACATGGGCACAGACAGCACAGGTGCAGGGTGGCCCAGAGGCAGACGTACATCAGGCTGCCAGACAACCCCAGGCTCGGGGTGACTTCCAGACCAACAACAAGGTTAGCCAGAAGCAAGGCCATTAAATCGATGGAAACTGCAGAGAGCTGAGAGTCACAGGTGGAACCAGGCCAACGAGAGACTGCCAGAGGAAGGGCTAAGGTGCACGGCTCTGGAGTTGTCTATCCCCAGCTGTTCCCGTATAGTGTGTACTAGAAAGGTGATGCCAATGGCTTCCAACAGAGGGAAAGGGAGCAGAAAGAGCAGGAAAAGAAGAGCGTGCTTTTGTTAGGAAGGAAACTTCAGTTGTCCAGCAGTTGTTGCTGTTCTGTGCCATCTTCAATAGCAGCTCATAGGGACCCTGTAAGACAGAGTACAACTGTCCCTACAAGGTTTTCTTGGGTGTATTCTTGATGGAAACAAACACATCTTTCTTCCATGAAGTAGTTGGTGGGTTCAAACTGCTGATTTATCAGTTAGCAACTGAGAGCTTTAACCACTGCCCCACTGGCATACAATAAGAAACGAATCCATTGCTGTCAAATTGATTCCCACCCATAACGACTCTATGTTGTTGTTGTCAAGTGCCATCGAGTCGATTTCCGACCCATAGCGACCCTGTATAGGGTTTCCAAGGAGTAACTGGTGAGCTTGAACCACCAACCTTGCAGTTCAAACGGCTTTGCAGTCTGGCGCATTAACCCACAGTGCCACACCAGGACTCTATAGGACAGAGCAATACTATCCCACAGGGTTTCCAAGGCTGTACTCTCTATGAAAGGAGACGGTCACGTCTTTCTCCCATGAAGTGACTGGCTAGTTCAAACCGCTGACCTTTTGGTTAGTCGCTGAGCATTTTAGCCTCTGTGCCACAGGACTCCTTTGTCCTGCATGTTGTTGTAATTTAGTGCTGTCGAGTCAGTTCCAACTCATAGCAACCCTGTCTAGGGTTTCCAAAGAGTGGCTGGAGAGTTCAAACTGACCTTGTGGTCCAGTGTGTTATCCTGCATCTCCAGAGAGGAGTCTACAGTGCTGAGGTTTCTTTGGGCCACAGAGTTTCTTTGTAGATGTCATCAATTAGCTGATGCTCAAGTGTTTCTTTTGCTCAAGGTTCTAGACCTGCTTCTCTTCCTACCTATATTAGTCAGAGTAGACTTGGTTTTGCTGCAGTAACAAAAGACTCTAACATCTCAGTGACTTACAACATTTATTTCTTGCTCTAACTACACATTCACTGTGAGTTGCCTACAGCTTGGTTCCTTATAATCTTTATTCTGAGACTGAATCTGATGGAGCAGGATCTACGTGGAACATTGTTCCTTGTCATAACAGAGGGAGACAAGACCATGGCGAACGCTGAACTGCTCTTAAAGCCTTACACAATGGGGAAGTGACACACATCATTTCTACTTATATTTCATTGACCAAACCAAGTCAGCGGTCAACTCTGACATCAACAGGGTGGTAAAATCTAATGCTTCCCTAGGCAGGGGCAATCAGTATTCACAACAATAACACAGTCTGCCACATGACTGGACCTGTTCTCTGGTCTTCTCACTGTCTCTGTGACCTCAGTGACTGCACAAAAGAGTCTGGATTGATTCCAACAGCTCAGAGCTTCGCACTGAAAGCCAGCTCCATGTATCTGCTGCCAACCAGCCATTCTCCTTCATCATCTCAAACTGAATGTGACTCAACTGAACTCATTTCTTCCTCAGTATCTTGTTTCCCACTGATCAATGGCTCACGGTCCACCTGATTACCCAAACTGGAATCCGGGACATCATCTTTGACTTCTCACTTTAAGTCAGTACTCCGTATCTGACCATCAATTAGCAAGTCCTCTTGGTTGTATCTCATAAATGTTTGTTGACTATTTCTTCTTCACTTTCTCTCGCTTAATCTTCTAGCCAAGGAATGCTGTTTCTCAACCGGATTACTTTAGAAGGTTCCAGAAGAATCTTGATATCTCCATTCTGTTCCCTCTCTAATACATGCTACCCAGTAGCCAGAGTGATCCTTCTAATGAGCAGATCGAGCATGGCACCTTCTTACTTTGCATGACTTCTGAATGTTCTAACTGTGATGTCTTACTCCCTCCCTGTGGACATCTACTAAGCTTCTTCATGTACCTCTGTTGTTGTTATTAAGTGCCGTCAGGTCGGTTCCAACCCATAGAAATGCTGTATGAGGTTTCCAAGGAGTGGTTGGTGGACTTGAACCACCGACCATGTGGTTCAAACCAACGTTATACCAGCATATTAGCCCACAATGCCACACCAGTCTCACCTTAATTGCCATACTGCCACCCACACTGCTTACATTTCATATCCACAGCAGACTGAAATAATATTTTTTTCTAACAGGCTATGCTTTCTCTCGCCTCTGCTATATTGAGTGTGCTCTTCCTTCTGACTGGAATACTATATCCACTTTACCTGGTTAACTTTTATCCATTCCTCAGATCTCAGCTTTAACTTCACTTTTCCTGAGAAGCCTTCTCTGACACTTTCTTAGACCAGGCAAGGATAAGGCGTTTCCACTGTGTGCTCCTGAGGCACCCCCATGATGGAAGCAGCCATCTAGAAATCAAATGATGTCTTGAATTGAACAAAACTACTACAGAGAACTCTTTAAAGTGCTAAAAAGCAAAGATGTCACTTTGAAGACTAAGGTGCACCTGATCCAAACCACAGTCCTTTCAATTGCCCCATATGCATGCGAAGCTGCACAATACATAAGGAAGACTGAAGACAAATTGACGTCTTTGAATGACCATGCTGGTGAAGACTATTGAAAATACTATGGGCTTCCAGATGAATGACCAGATCTGTCTTGGAAGAATAGCTACAATGCTTCTTAGAATTGAAGATGGCAAGACTTTGTCTCCTGTACTTTGGACGTGTCATCAGGACAGACTAGTCTCCGGAGAAGAACGTCCTGCTTAGTAAAGTGGAAGGCCCATGAAGGAAGCCTTCAGCTAGATGGATTAATACAGTGGCTGCAACAGTAAGTGCAAACATAGAGACAACTGTGAGGACAGTTAAAAGCAGACGGTGTTTTTTTCCTGGGAGTTGTAACCAACTCAAGGGCACCTAACAATAACAACACCATGGCACCATCACCCACCTGTCAGGTCATCATGTTGAAATGACTGTGTGTTACTATGATGTTGAAAGCTACACCACTGCTATTTAAAATACCAGCAAGGTCTCCCATGGAGGGCAGATTTCAGTGCAGCTTCTTGACTAAAGGTGATGACAAAGAAAGACTTGGTAAGTTAGTCAATCAAAGCCATGTGGATCACAGTAGAATATTGTCTGATATTGTGCTGGAAAATGAGCCCCTTGGTTGGAAGGCAATCAATCAGAACACAGAATGGCCCCAGCAGTGGACTTGAAGATCCAATGGTTATGAAGAGAATGCAGAACTGAACACACTTTGTTCTGCTATACGTGGGGTGGCCATGAGTCAGAGCCAACTTGATGTCAACTAACAACTGTGCCCTGGCCCACGCTTCCTTTACTATAACACAGAGCTTTTATAAATGTTGTCTGTCTTTGCTGCATCACTGAAAGCTGTGCGAGGGCAGGGTGCCTGGAGTGGTCTAGGTGTTTCCTAAGTGTTTACGGAATGCTGATGAATCTTGGATGATTCATGCTGTTGGAGAGTTAGAATATGACTTGAACTCAGAGTAATACCAGAGAACATGGAAAGGTCCTTGCTCCCTAAATGTCACGGGAATATGAGAAAGAGTAGCTTGGCTTGGAGCCAGAAGGACAGTGTACTTAGAAAAATAAAACAGACTTCTGAAGAAAGGTAAAGGAAGGACAGGGGCTGGGGAGGACTGAGATGCAGTAAAAGAGAAATTCCTCAAGGGAAAAAACGTTCCTATTTTGTTTACTTCAGAATCCCCATGTCTAAAACAGTGCCCAGCACATAAAAACCAAAAAGCCAATAGCTATCAAGTTGACCTTGACTCATGGTGACCTCAATGTGTATCAGTGGAGAACCATGTTCCCTACATTTTCATGGGCCTTTTGTCCTTTGGGTGGACTTGAACATCCAACCTTATGGTTGACAATTGAATTCATTAACCATTTGCACCACCCAGAGACTTTGTCCAGCACATGTTGTTGTTATTAAGTGGTTGTCGAGCTGACAAGTTTGAAACGCTGACCATACAGTTAGCAGTCCAGTGCTTATCCTGCAGTGCCACACCAGAACTCTGCCCAGCCCATGGTTGTTTCTGTTGTTAGGTGCCATTGAATTGGTTCCCACTCATAGTAACCCTGTATAGGGTTTACAAGGAGCAGCTGGTGAATTTGAACCGGCAACCTTCAAACCAACCTTGAGGTCCAGTACATTATCCTGTAGCACCACACCAGGACTCCGAGTGCATAGTTGTTGTTGTTAAGTGCCATCGAGTTGGTTCCAACCCATAGCGACCCTGTATAGGGTTTCCGAAGAGCAGCTGGTGAGCTTGAACCACCAACCTTGCAGTTCAAACGGCTTTGCAGTCTGGCTCATTAACCCACAGCACCATACCAGGGCATACTAGACAGTTATAAATAAACATTTATTTACTGAATGAATAAACAAATTGTGGGACGGTATTCTTGACTCCTAGGACCAACCCTGGCTGACTTAAGCAAACAGTTTTGAGGGAAGAATGTAGAGTAGTTCAGAGAATCAGCCCACAGGCCAGAAAATCAAACCTGGAAAACTGAGCATCAACCAAGGGAGCAGCCAGGCAGTTGGAATTGTGGCCAAGATCCCATTACAGGAATATTCTGCTCAGGGCACCCCTGCTGCCATAGCAGCTGTCAGACTCTGCGGTTCTTGGCATCAGCTGTGGTGCCACTGGACTCTTGAGTCCACTGCCCTCCTGTGAGTCAGCTCTCACTGACCCTGTCTGTGTCTCTGCGGAGTTTCTTCCAGGTTCCAAGTCCCAGACAGGCATATCTGATTGACTGAACCAAGCTGGGTTGCCTGTTTACTAGCTGCCAGAGAATCCAAGAGTGAATATTTGTCTTCCGTCAGCAGAGGGGGCCATGCTACCATCTATTTTAGGATTTCCCTCCAAATAAGATATTTGTTCAATGCCTCAAAAAGAAGTCTTGATGGTGCTGTGGCTAAAGTGCTCGACAACCAACATAAAGGTTGATGGTTCAAACCCACCAGCCCTTCTGCTAGAGAAAGATGTAACAATCTGCTTCTGTAAAGATCAGTGTTGTTAATTGCTGCTGAGTCCAACCCTGTAAAGGGTTTCTGAGGAGTGGCTGATGAGTTTGAACCACTGACCTTGCAGTTCAAACTGACCCTGTGGTTGAGTGCTTATCCTATAGCGCCACTCCAGGACTTGGAAACCCTATGGGGCATTTCTATTCTGACTTCTAGCGCTGCTATGCCTTGGAATCAACTGGACAGCAATGGATTTTGCTTTTAGTTTGTGGGGTTTTTGTGGGGTTTTTTTGTTTTTAAGTGCCGTCGAGTCTGTTCCGACTCATAGCGACCCCGTATAGGGTTTCTGAGGAGCGGCTGGTGGGTTTGAATTGCTGATCTTGTGGTTTGCAGTCCAGTGCCTACACCAGTAGTCCACAATCCTAGTAAAGCTGTGAAAATATGATGCAAGTTATAGTATTTCATTTATGCAAAGGAATATTAGCTCTTTAAGAGACGGTATCAGTTAAAAGTAAATGTAAGCACTAGGACTGTGAACTACAAGGTCAGCAGTTCGAGCCCACCAGTGACTACTCGGGAGAAAGATGAGGCTTTTGCTCCTGTAAAGATTTACATCCTCAGAAACCCTGTACAGGGTCTCTATGAGTTGGAATCGACTCAACATCACTTAACAACAACAGACACCTTGGCAATTTGAATAATTTTGAGAAACAACCCTAGGTAGACAAGAAATGTTGGATAAATCCATGCCAAATGACTGTTAAAAATAGTACCATCATGGTGACAGTGTGTTATTTGGGGGAAGTCAGCACAACATGAGCAAGGCAAAGACATTGAGAGGTACACAAGAACCAAAGGCCACTATGGAGCCTGGTGTGGCTAGCACTGGACTCCTAACCACAGGCTGTGGTGCAAATCCTCCAGTTAATCCCGGAAACCCTGTGCAGGGTTTCTATAAGTAGTAACAGACTTGATGGCACTTCACAACACACATATATATACATATCCTGGTGTGGCGCTGCAGGAAAACACTGGACTGCTAACCTCAAGGGTTGCTATGAGTCCAGTGCTTATCCCACAGCACCACACCAGGACTCCATATATTGGTATGTGGTTGTTGTTGTGAAGTGCCATCGAGTCGGTTCTGACCCACAGTGACCTTGCATAGGGCTTCCAAGGAACAGCTGGTGAGCTTGAACTGCCAACCTTGCAGTTCAAACAGCTTTGCAGTCTGTTGCATTAACCCACAGCGCCACACCAGGACTCCATATATTGGTATATTGTTGTTGTTAGGTGCCATTGAGTTGGTACCGACTCAGAGCAACCCTATGCACAACAGAACGAAACAATGCCCAGTCCTGGGCCAACCTCACAATTATTTCCATGCTTGAGCCCATTGATGCTGCTACTTAGCCAATCCATCTCGCTGGGGGTCTTCCTCTTTTTCTCTGACCCATCCACCTTACCAAACATGATATCTTTCTCCAGCGACTGGTCCCTCCTGACAATATGTCTGAAGTATGAGAGACAGAGTTTGGCCATCTTGGCCTCCAAGGAGCACTCTGTCTGCACTTCTTCCAACACAGATCTATTGGTTCTTTTGGCAGCCCATGGCACTTTCAGTATTCTCCTCCAACACCACAACTCAAAGGCATCAATTCTCCTATGGTCTTCCTTATTCACAGTCCAGATTTCATATGCATAGGAGGTTTTTGAAAATACCATGGCTTGCGTCAGGTGCACCTTAGTCTTCCAGCTGAGATCTTTGCTCTTCAACTCTTTAAAAAGGTCTTATGTAGCAGATTTACCTAATGCAGTACGTCGTTTGATTTCTTGTCCGCTGCTTCCATGAGTGTTGATAGTTGATCCAAGAAGAATGAAGTCCTTGAAAACTTCAATCTTTTCTCCATTGATAAGAATGTCGTTTATTGGTCCAGTGGTGAGGATTTTTGTGTTCTATACAGGGTTTCCGAGGGTGTAAATCCTTACAGGAGTAGAAAGCCTCATCTTTCTCCCGCGGAG
>NW_006408882.1:1935970-1942414 GCF_000296735.1 Chrysochloris asiatica
ATATATATATATAGTTGTTAAGTGCTGTCGAGTCGGGTTTGACTCATAGTGACCCAGTATAGGGTTTCTGATTAGTGATTGGTGAGTTTGAACCGCTGACCTTGTGATTCAAACCAACCTCACAGGCCTGGGCTTATCCTACAGTGTCATACCAGAAGTGTCTAAGTATTGATATATATATAATAGAGCATATAGGCGGCACATGTAGAAACTGTCTCTGAATCAGAACTGAGCCACTGAACCTGAAGGCTAAGGATCATAGCCTTGTGGAAAGTCTAGGTCAATTGACAAAACGCAGCTCATAAAAATAATGTTCTATTTCCTAATCTGGTGAGTAGTGTCTGGGGTCTTAAAAGATTGAAGGCCGTTGAAGAAATAACTGTTGATGTCTTCCTGCCTGGAACATAGGAGAATGAAGTAAGTCAGAAACTCAGGGAAGCAATTAGTCTGAAGAACTGATGACCGACATGAACCACACAGCCTCCTCTAATCTGAGACCAGAAGAACTACATGTTGTCTGGTTACCACTACCAACCACTCTGACCAAGACCACAGAGAAGTTTTGGGTTAGAATGGGTTTTTTAAAAATGTAGAATACAATTCAAAAAAAAAAAAAATGACCAGACTTACTGGTCAGTTAAGTGTTTTGGTTCTAACTCATGGTGACTTTGTATAGGGTTTCTGAGGAGCAGCTCGTGAGTTTGAACTGCAGACCTTGTGGTTGGCAGTACAGTGCTTATCCTACAGCGCCACACCAGGACTGGTCAGAAAACAACCCTGAGACTATTATACTAAGACAATCTTCTAACTTGAAACTGAAGACACTCCGGAGGCCACTTTTCAACCAAATAATAGACAGAACTAACCACCACCCATAATGATTTTACTTCTCAGAACAATCAACTCTATGAGACCAAAGGGTAACATTTCTCTATTATCAAAGATGAGAAGACAAGGAGGGACAGGGGAACTGAATGATAAAAAACAGGAAACCCGGGAGGAAATAAAGTGTGTGCTGACACATTGTGGGGTTCGATACTAATATCATGGAACAATTTGTATATGAACTACTGATTGGGAAAATTAATTTGCTATGGAAACTTTCACCTAAGGCACAATCAATAGTTAAAATAGTAATAATAATAACTTTGTTTGGTCTGAGCAGGAAGTGAATGCTTTTGTTTTGTCCCTGTGGAAAGGCTACATCCCAACCAAGGCATTGAAAGGTCAGCAGTGACCCAAGGAAAAGGACTAGAGACCTCAGTTGCAGGAAGAAGGAAGAGATCTGTGGTGGTCATGTGTCGTGGTGGGGCTACGGGTTGGTGTGGGCATGGCTAGTGAAGGGGAAGGCGGTATGGAACTGTGATGGAAACAGGAAGGGACCATAGGTGTCTGGGGAACGCATGTGAGAGGGGGAGAGACTTGAGGGGAAGTAATGGCAGTGTTAGTTCTAGTCCTTCCTATGAATGTAACATGGGCTAGGGACTCTACTAGAAACTTACAAGCCTTTAGTACAGCGGTAGGGCTCCATTCCTACGTATTTACCCAAGAGAAATGAAAGTAAGAGGGGACTTCAAAAAGTTCATGTAGCGGGCGCCATCCCAGAAGCGCGAGCAAGGCCACCGGATGTGCAGGCAGTGGAGGAGAAGGAAGAGATGAACACCCCAGATTCAGCCTCGAGGGTCTTCTGCAGCCGCGTCCTGAGCATGGTGAATGCCGACGACGTCAATGCCATCATTCTGGCCCAAAAGAACATGCTGGACTGCTTTGAGAAGACCAACGAGATGCTGCTGAACTTCAATAACCTGTCAAGTGCCCGCCTGCAGCAGATGAACGAGCGCTTCCTGCATCACACGAGGACCCTGGTGGAGATGAAACGGGATCTGGACAGCATCTTCCGTAGGATCCGGACCCTGAAAGGGAAGCTGGCTCGACAACACCCCGAAGCCTTCAGTCACATCCCAGAGGCATCCCTCCTGGAGGATGAGGATGAGGACCCCATCCCACCCAGCACCACGACCACCATTGCTACCTTGGAACAGAGCACAGGTTCCTGCGACACTAGCCCTGACCTCATCTCACTTCCCCTCAGCCGCGGCTTTGAGGACCTGTCCCAAGCCCAGCCTTGCTCCCCTACCATCAATGGTCGTGGCCCCACAGATGATGATGAGGCGACACCGGGTCAGTAGCCCTGCTGGATTCCTGAGGGTCCTGCCTTTCAGGGCTCCTGGGAGTGGGATTCCAGGGTTGTGACATGCCTGGGGGTCTCCTCCACCCTTCCTCTTAAGAGCATCTCTCTTCTGCAGACACCTCCCTGAGTCTATGGGTGTGCCCAGCCCAGCTGGGGTTCTCAGACTTGGTGAGAAGGGAATTTCTGGGCCTCAGGGCTGCCCCAAGCAACCCTTAATGATTCTGAAGAACTGAAGCCAGGCCACTGCCTCCCAGAACCTCTGGTCAGGCTTTCTTGGTGTCAGAAGACTCCTGCCTGCCCCACTAATTCCTGTCACTTTAACCCGTCATCTGACAGTATAATCAATACTTTCTTCAGTCGGTATCTTGGGGGAAGAGGGGGTTCAGAGACAGGTAGAAGGCTCCAGATGAAACTGGCCACCCTTGAGGACCCTCAATTGCTCCATCATACAAACCTCTCCAGGAGCGTCCATGGGCAAGCTGGGTCCTCTTGGAAAACAGTTTCATAGAATAATTTTGTACCTGATATTATCAATAAAAAATATTCCATCCCTAAAAAAAGAGAAAATGTCCATGTAAAAATGAAATGAAGAGATAATGAAGTTATTCTGTGAACTTTTTAAAGCCCTCTCACACACAAAGACAAATGTTCTAGCAGCTTTATGCATAGTAGCCAATAACTGAAAATAACCCAGAATCTGTAAAGCAGCTCACTTGTCCATCAGTCGGTGGTGAATAGAATACTACTCACAACAGCAAAGGAAAGACTACTGATGCATGGAATCATATGGAGAAATGTCAAAATCATTGTGCTGAAATAACCTAGAATTCCCTTCCCCCCCAAAAGAGTACATATGGCATATTTCCATTTATATAAAATTCCACCTAAATATAAAATATAGAACTCAATGTAAAAATGCAAACTGGTGATTAGTTATCTGTGGCATTATGAATTTACTTGATATGACTTTTCCATCCAAAGTTTTAATTCCTACCAAATTATTGGGTGGGACCATGCAAATAGAGAGGTGGGACTCTCACACTGGGATTGGTTAGTTTTGCCATCCCACTAGCTTGAAAAGGAGCCATCTCAGAAGCAGGAACAGGTGACCCCAGAACCATCAAGAAAGAAGACCCAGGAGCAGACCATGATATCCTAGAAAAGTGGGGTGACAGAATCAATGGCGTGGAGAGACAGAATATTTTTGAGCTTCCTGGTCCATGGACCAAGTAAAGCTGAGTGCTTATGAGCAGTAGAGTGGCTTGCAGAGTGTGCCCTTTGGGCATTTACAGACTAAAGGAGCTTTGTAATACTTGCCCAAGCCAAGGCCAAATGACAACACAGCTAAAAGGCCAAAGACAAGAGTGAGAGACACAAGCAGTATAGCAGAGAAGAGGCATTCTTGACTGGAGAACTGCTGCATCCTGGGTTATTTCTGATCCTGACTGGTACCCTAAACAGGTCCCTAATAAACTTTATAATTGTAAGTATTGTCTATGAGTTCTGTGTGGTCATTCCAATGGATTGTCCAGCCCAGATATAAAGCAGAGAGTGCTGTGGGCAGGTCAGTTGATGTTAGAATAGAATAAAGAAGTTTGAAGGGTGGAAATATGTTTGACCTACGCTTCATAGGAATCAGCCTGGGGATGATTTTGAATTTGATTCTCCTTCCCCCTTGTGAAGCCAAAGGAGATGAGACATGGCTTCCAGAGTGTTTTTCCACTACCACTGCCAACTGTTCTGAAAGGGATCACATTAGAAGGTCCTGGGTAGAGTAGGAGAAAAACATAGAATAAAATTCAAAATCATAAAAGAAAATAGGATTACTGGCTGGATAGAGACTGTGGAACCTCCAAGACGATGGCCCTGAGGTCTGGAAATGAGTTCACCCTCATGGCTCATTGTTCATGCAGACAATAGACAGGTCTATAAGAGGAACATGTCCTGGTGTGGCACTATGGGTTAAAGTGCTGGACTGCAAGGTCGCTTTGAACCGCGAGATCACGGGTTCAAGCTCATCAGCTGCTCTTCAGAAACTCTATACAGAGTTGCTATGAGTCAGTACCAACTTGATGACACTTAACAGCATCAACAATAAGGGGGACCATAACACTGGGGAAGCACACACATCTTAGAATAATCAACCATTTGAGATTAAAAGGGCAGCATTTATTCAAAGGACAAAGTTCAGAAGGACAGGAACGGAGGAGTGGGAACAGGAAATGTAGAGAGGTAGTGGGCGATGGGACACTCCACTGTGGGGACAGCAATCAATAACATGAAACAAAATGTGTGTGAATTGTTGAATGGAAAACTGATCTGCTCTGAAAACTTTCACCCAATACATAATTAAAAATCACATAAAAATACAAATGATCTTTAGCAACAAAGAGATTGGTGGTGGTTTGGGGACAGGGTGGAGGAAGGGATGGATTGTTAAGTGGCATGAGAACTTTTAAGGGTGATGGAAATGCTCAATAAATTGATTGTGTTAGTTTCATGGGTATATTCATATGTCAAAATATACCATACTGTATACTTTAAACTGATGTTGTCAAGTGCCATCGAGTGGGTTTTGAGTCATAGTGGATGCTGTATAGAGTTTCTGAGGCTTTATATCTTTTGTGGGAGGAGAAAGCCGTATCTTTCTCACACAGAACAGTTGGTGGGCTCGAACTGCTGATTTTGTGGTTCACGGTCAGTCCAGTGCTTATCCTAGGGAGCCACCAATAATTCTAAACCAAACAAACAAAAACCAAGAAAGAGACAGGGCCTATTTCACAGTGTTGCTATTGTTAAGTGCCCTCCAGTCAATTCTGACTCATCACAACCCTGTATAGGATTTTCGAGGAGTAGCTGGTAAATATGAATCACCAGCCTTGTAGTTCAAACATACCTTGCGGCCCAGTGCTTTATCCCAGAGCACCACACCAGGACTCCTATTATTAAGTACTTAATAAATGTCAGATACCAATAGTAATAATAATAAGAGGTCATTGTTGTTATTGTTAAGTCCCATCAAGTTGGTTCTGTCTCACAGTGATCCCATACAGTGTTTCCAAGGAGTGGCTGGTGGGGTTGTAGTGCAGTGGTTTATCCTACAATGCCACACCAAGTGTTGGTATATCATGGAGTTGGTTACAACTCCTAGTGACCCTGCGTAGGGTTTCTGAGGCAGGAAATATTCATGGGAGCAGAAAGCCTCATCTTTCTCCCGAGGAGTGGCTGGCAGTTTCTAACTACTGACCTTTCAGTTAGCAGCCCAGTGCATAACCACTAGTCTACTAGGGCTCCTTCCAATAAGAGGTGGTGTGCATGGAGTCAGTTCCAACTCATAGTGACCCTGCATACGATTTCTGAGGCTGTACATCTATATTTACAGGAGCAGAAACCCTTATCTTTCACTGTGATCATTCCCATTTTACAGATGACGAAACTGAAGCCTAGAAAGGCAAAGTTACTTGTCCAATTTCACACAGCCAGTCATTGGTGTGTCCAGGATGCAGTTTGACTTTGAAACCAGAATCCCACTGAAAGAGAGAAAGTGTGAAGAATAAGCAGGTCCAGGAAGGAGCAGCAAGGGATCCTGGAAAGAAACAACTTCTACCAGTAATACTTTGGGGGCATGCTCTCTATGCACAAGAACCTACCTTTTCTCACTAAGCTTTTTGTTGTCGTTGTTAGAATTTAAAAAATGTATTTATTGTGAATTAAGTGATAGTTTACATGGAAGAACGTCGGTTTGTTTGTTTTTTAATGTTTTAATGTGAGTTATGTGATAGTTTACATGGGAGAACACTAGCTTTACATTCATCCTATCATATATCGTTTCATTGCCATGATTACAATCCCCTCCATGCATCATCAACCAATCAAAGGGTATACACCCTGCAAGCACACAGCTCCTCTCCCTCTCTGGGTCTAAAGTTCCCAGCTGCTCCATCTCTCCACGTCATCATCTCTGCCTCCATCTCTGGTGTCACTGCTTCTCTGGGTAGGGTCCCACTCTTCATTCTTCTCCCTTGATGGTCCCAGGGACCTCCGCTTCTAGACTGCAAAGTCAATCATTCCCCTTCTTGCTACAAAACATCTACCTTTACATTCCCAACCCTCACACTCAGTTCTGATAACAGTTATTCACTGTTGTATCACAAGAGACCTATCCACATCTCCTTTCATCAGCCCTGCCCAGACAGATTGGATACTACTCAGTGGAGATTCTACGTTACTCTGTGCCCTCTGGATCTAGACTC
>NW_006408882.1:1943109-1943723 GCF_000296735.1 Chrysochloris asiatica
GCAGAGGCTCCACAGGAAGCTTCCTTCACTGGCACGTTGTAGGCCCATTTTATGTATGTCAGTTAAAGGCAGAAGATGGACTTACAAACTTTCTCTGGTGATATTTCTGGCTATTCCTTTCTCTCCCCCTCAAGTGTCTATTTTATAATGGTATTCCAGGGAAACCAAGATTCAAAATGCAGCCAAGCATCTTAACATTATTTCCCCCCTTTTCCCCATTCCAACCATGTCTCAATCCCTGTATCCCAGAGCCCTGTTTTTTACAAGGTTGTGCATACATCATTATTTACCTCTGTCCCACTTAACCCATGCAAACCTGCCTAATTGTTTCCCCATCAGCTTTGTTCTTCCATTACCCTTCCCCTTTTTGTGTATTGCCCCTCTCCCTAGCACCCAAACTATCCTGTGTGTATTCCCTACCCTGTACTCCACCTTCCCCATCCTCCCCTCACCCTACCCCACACATCCCGGTAACCAGCAAAGAATCCCACCCCACCTCCATCCCGCCTTTTAGTATAGGTTCTTTTTCCTAGTCTTTTACAGTAGTGGTGCTATGCAGTATTTCTCCTTTTGTGACTGACTAATTTCACTCAACATAAGGTTCATCCATGTTA
>NW_006408882.1:1951131-1951638 GCF_000296735.1 Chrysochloris asiatica
TAAGTCCTTTGTTTCTCTGGTTGCATTTATTCCTAGATATTTCATCCTTTGGGTGGCTATTGTAAATGGTATTGCTTTCCTAATGTCCTTTTCAGAACTGTCATTTTTGGTACAGTGGAATCCAACTGATTTTTGTATGTTGATCTTATATCCTGCCACTTTGCTGAATCTTCCAATGAGTTACTGAGTTTTGGGGGCTTTCTACGTATAGGATCATATCATCTGCAAATAGAGAGAGTTTTACTTTCTCTTTGCCAATTTTGATGTCTTTAATTTCCCTGTCTTGCCATATAGCTCTTACTAAGACTTCCAGCACAATATTGAATAGGAGTGGTGACAAAAGGCGTCCTTGTCTGGTTCCTATTTGCAGAGGGAAGGCTTTCAATTTCTCTTCATTGAGAGTAATTTAGGTTGTTGGTTTTGTATATATGCTCTTAATTATGCTGAGGAATTCCCCTTCAATTCCTATTCTGTTGAGTGTTTTTATCAGGAATGGATGTTGGATTT
>NW_006408882.1:1952997-1959968 GCF_000296735.1 Chrysochloris asiatica
ATTGTGTTGTTTAGTTCTTTTGTGTCTTTGTCAAGTTTCTTTCTGGTTGTTCTATCCATTTTTGAAAGCGGTGTATTAAAATCACCCACTATTATTATAGATTCATCTATTTCTTTCATTAAATCTATTAGAGTTTGCTTTATATATTTTGGAGCTCTTTCATTGGGAGTATTTATGATGGTTATGTCATCTTGCTCAGTTGTCCCTTTAATCATGAGATAATGCCCATCTTTATCTATCAAGCTGGTTTTTGCCTTAAAGTTTAAAAATGAACTGCTGTTCATTTTTATTACAATTAGCTTGGTATATTTTTTCCTTCCTTTGACTATTAATCTGTTTTTGTCTTTGTGTATGAAATGTGTCTCTTGTAGACAGCATATTCAAGGATCTTGTTTTCTTATCCATTCTGTCACCCTCCGTCTCTTAACTGGTGAATTTAATCTGTAGCGTAGTGATTATAAATCGGGCTGTGAATCTCACAGTCAGTAGTTTGAAGCTACCAGCCATTCTGTGGGAGAAAGATGAGGCTTTCTGCTCCCGTAAAGGTTTACAGCTTTGGAAACCCTGTACAGCGTCGCTATGAGTTGGAACCGACTCCAATGCACATAACCACCACCACATTCAGTGTAATTATCGATAGTTATGGATTAATTGCTGCCATTATGCTTATTTTTTTTGTGGTGTTGCTGCTTTCTTTGGAGAACATCGGGTTTATAGTCATCATTGCATTGCAATGATTACAATCCTCTCCATGTACCATCATTCAACAGTATTTGCTTCTATTCCCTCTGTTTTGTTTTGTTTTTTGGGGGGTATACACAAAAACATTAGGAATATATAATCATTTAAGCAACCAAAGGGCACATTCTGCAAGCCTGCCTCCTGGCTGCCAGCACACAGTCTTTCTCTTCCCATTAATCTAGAGTCTTAAGCTGCGCCCTCTCTCCATGTCCACATCTCTGCTTCTGTTTCTGGTGTCACTGCTTCTCTGGATAGGGTCCCGCATTCTGCTTGTGCTCTTTCCCTTGATGGTCCTAGGGTCCTCAGTTCCTGGACTGTAAGATGATCTACTCTCCCTTTTTTATTACGAAACTTCTATCTTTATAGTTGTGACAGTCACAATTAGTCATGATAACAATTACTATTGAATCATAAGAATCTTATCCCCATCACCTTTCACCAGTCCCGTCTAGACAAGATGAAAACTATTCAGTGGGGAGTCTACCTTCCCCCACACACTCTGAAACTAAACTCCCTCTTAAAAACTTGTAAGCCAGTCACTTCGTGCTTTTATAGCCCCCCCCCCATTTTAGGTAGCCAATGTCTAAGTGTCTAAGTTGCCCATCCCTAGGAATCCTGTATATAGAGGGGATTCATTAACCATTTTTAAAAACAACTTTATTATGTCACAAACCATACAATTCAGCCAATTAAAATTATAATTCTAGGCATAATATGTTCACAGGACTGTGCATTGATTGCCACTGCTTGACTTTAGAATATCTCTGTTGCCCCCAAAGAAATCTGGTTCCTATTAATACTATCATTACAAGTTTTCTCCATTCACACTGTTGTTGTTTTTGTTAAGTATCATGGAGTCAGCTCTGACTCATTGACCCTATGCACAACTGAACAAAACACTGCTTAGTCATGCGTGATCCTCATAATTGTTGTTATGTTTGAGCCCATTGTTGCTGCCACTGTGTCAATCCTTCTGGTTGGGGAGTGGGGAGTGGTGTCTTTCTTGATTTTCACTGACCCTCTACCAAGTCTGATGTCCTTTTCCAGGGATTAGTCCCCTCTGATATCACGTCCAAATTATGTGAGACAAAGTCTCACTATCTTGACTTCTGAGGACCATTGCACCCTAAGCAACCTCTAATCTTTCAGTTGCTATAGATTTGCCTATTCTGGACATTTCATATCAATGAAATCAAGTAATATATGGCCTTTGACAACTGATACTTTTCACTTTAAAGGCTCATCCACCATATACCAGTATTTTATTGTTATGTTGTTAGATGTCATCGAGTTGATTCCGACTCATAGTGACCTTAAGCACAGCAGAATGAAACACTGCCCAATCCTGGGCCAACCTCACTGTTGTTGCCCTGCTTGAGTCCATTGATGCTGCTATTTGGCCAATCCATCTCATTGGGGGTCTTCTTCTTTTTCTCTGACCCTCCACCTTGCCAAACATGATATCTTTCTCCAGCGACTGGACCCTCCTGACAATATGTCCGAAGTATGAGAGATGAAGTTTGGTCATCCTGGCCTTCAAGGAGCACTCTGGCTACACTTCTTCCAACACAGATCTGTTGGTTCTTTTGGCAGCCCATGGCACTTTCAATATTCTCCTCCAACACCATAAGTCAAAAGCATCAATTCTTCCACAGTCTTCCTTATTTACTGTACAACTTTCCACAGCGTATGAGGTTATTGAAAACACCATGGCTTGGGTCAGGTGCACCTTAGTTTTTAAGCTGACATATTTGCTCTTCAACACTTTAAAAAGGTCTTATGCAGCAGATTTGCTTAATGCAATACATCATTTGATTTCTTGACTGCTACTTCCATGAGTGTTGATAGTTGATCCTAGAAGAATGAAGTCCTTGACAACTTCAATCTTTTCTCCGTTGATAAGAATGTTGTTTATTGGTCTAGTGGTGAGGAATTTTGTTGTCTTTACATTGAATGTAATCCATACTTTATTGTTACAGCTTGATAATATTCTACTGTATGGGTATAAGGCATTTTATCTATCATCAGTTGATGGCCTTTTAAATTATTGCATCTTTTTAACTATTATGAATAATGCCTCTATAGTTGTTCCATTTTAACTTCAGATTGAATTGATGGATTTACTACTATTTATTATAAATGAGAAATGTAAATAGCAGAGCAATACTATGCAGTTTTCTCCCCATTGTGGATCTTGGATGATCTGGAAATCTGTTGTCCTTTCTGTTTTAAAAGCATAACACTAGGAGTTTTAATCTTTTACAGATATAATGAAATATTTATGGCTTGAAATAAATTGTTTGGGATCATCTTTAAAAGAATCTCTTGTGGGGAGAACTGGGTAGAAATTAGATGAAACAGCAGAGCCCTGTTGGTGCAGTGGGGTAAGCATTAGACTGCTAACAAAAAGGTCAGAGGTTCGAACCCACCACAGCTCTGAGGGAGAAAGACTAGTCATTCTGCTTCTGTAAAGATTTACAGCTTCAGAAACCTCCTGGAGCAGTCCTTCTGTGCCTTCTGGGGTTACTATGAGCCAGTGGCAGTGGACTTGGGCATGGATGAAAAAAAGATTGTTTCTAATTGACAATTGAAGTTGGATGATGAGGACTCGGGAATTCATTATAACATTCTTTCTAATTTCTATGTCTGAAAATGTTCATAATTATAAGTTGAAGTAAGAAATTTACAAACACATCTTTGACGTTTCAGAATTTGAAAACACAATTTTATGTTATAAGGACGTTATAGGTAGACAGTTTTTTGTTGTCGTTGTTGTTGTTATCTAGTGCTGCTATAACAAATACCACAAGTGGGTGACTTTGACAAAAAGAAATTTATTTTCCCAGTCTCAGGGTCTGAACTCAGGGTGTGGCTCTACAGGGAGGTTCTTGTCTATTTCAGCTCTATAGGGAGGTTCTTGTCTATTTCAGCTTTCAGTAGCCTGGAATCCTTGCAGTGCCAGGCTTTGTCAGTGGGCAGTGTCTTTCTGTCCTGGTTTGAGCTTGTTTGTCTGTGTCGGAATCCAAATCTAAATCCACTGCCATCCAGTGGATCCAAACTCATAGCAACTCTGTATAGGGTTTCCACAGCTATAAATTCTTTACAGGAGCAGAAAGCCTTATCTTTCTCCTGTGGAGAGGCTGCTGGGTTTGAACTACAATCTTACCTTACAGCACCACCAGTGTCTCTGTGTCTCGGTTGCTCTTTATAGATCTCAGGAATGCTTAGGTTCAGAACACAGCCTACACTGACAGGACCCCATTAACACAACAAGAAAACTGTGTTCCCCAAAGGATCAAATTCACAGATATAAGAGTTAGAATTTCAACACATATTTTGGGGAGAGAGGACACAATTGAATAGTTAACAGGAAGGAATGAAGCTAGGGAACTATTTATGGTTGTTGTTAAGTGCTGTCAAGTCGGTTCTGACTCAGTGATTCTGTATGGGGTTTTCAAGGATTGACTGTCGGGTTTGAGCTGCCAATCTTTTGGTTAGCTTGTCCAGTGCTTATCCTACAGCACCACACCAGGACTCTATTTCTGGCTAGAGCTGGGGAAATAATCCATGAAGCTGGACTATATAAAGAAGAAATCATTAGGTTTGGAGGAAGACTCATTATTAACAATCTACGTACAATATGCAGATGATAACCTTGCTTGCTGAAAGTGAAGAGGACTTGAAGCACTTACTGATGACAATCCAAGACTTCAGACTTCATTGTGGAGGACACTTCAGTATAAACAAAACAAAAATCTTACACTGGACCAATAAACAACACTGTGATAAACAGAAAAAAGATTGAAGAATTTCATTTTATTTGGATCCACAACCAATGCTCATGAAAGCAGTGGTTAAGAAATCAGTAAATCTGATACTGGGGTGGGAATCTCTTTTTGTTTAAAATGTTAAAAAGCAAAGATGTGACTTTGAGGACTAAGGTGCACCTAACCCTAGCTATGGTATTTTCAGTTGTCTCATATGAATGTGAAAGCTGGACAGTGAATAAGAAAGAAGAAGAGGAGATGCTTCTGAATTATCATGTTGGCAGAGAGTATTCACAGGACTATGGATTACCTGATAAATGAACAGATCTGTCTTTAAAGAAGTACACAAAATGCTCCTTAGAATCGAGGATTGCGGGACTTTGTCTCATGTACTTTGGACATGAGAAGGGACCAGTTCTTGGACAAGGACATCATGCTTGGTAAAGTAAAAGATTAGTTTAAAAAAGGGGAAGACCCTCACCAAGAAGTCTCGGCACACTGACGGCAACAGTTGGCTCAAACATACCGACTGCCGTGAGGATGAGCAACGTTTGTTACACCTAGGGTTGCTATGAGTTGGAAATGACTCAACAGTGGATGACAAGTCATTGGAGGAATTTGAATGAAAATTCCCATCTCCTGACCCCTAGTCTCTCATTTATCCTATGTGACCTTGTTGTTTGCACAGATTCTTGTGACAGGTTTGAGTTCCTTGGGGCTGCAGAGAAATTATGCTAATTTATGATGGAAAGTAGCTCAAATCAACACATTTGATTGAAAATAGGCAATCATTTTGTACTGATTAATGACAGTAGGGTGATGAATACCCACATACCTCCATTCTCTCCCACGCTGACATGTGGGCCTATTTTGCATTCAAATTTACCAATTTGATGCCTTTTCTGTGTTTTAGGGGAAAAAGAACACAAATTCAAATATATTTTACAGAGACCATTTTATTAAGTCTCACACAGGACAAAGACAAGACAAAGAAAAACATCCAGATGAGGGAGACCATCAACATGAGGCCATGGTGAGGTCCAGAGGACTTACTGCCATAGGGCTAATTATAGACCACAGGAAATGATCACAAGATCAATTCATCACTGTTGCAGATGGGACTATGAAATTGGGAAAAGGACCGTGATTGGGATAGTGACACAATGGCAAATTGAAAAGTATACAGGATTGGTTCTAGGACCCTTCTGCTACCTGGCTACTTGATAGTCAGGTTATGACTCAGGACCATGGGGCCCTGGTAGCCCAATTGTCATTAAGGGCATGCACAGGCAAGTCCCCTCCCCTGGGCTGGTTAGGGGAGCTGTAATCTACCTTGAAATACACTCTGCCTGAGGGCAAAACTTCTGCCACATTGCTGATTACTGCTCAGAAAGAATTTAAAGAGAGAAGGAAGTTATGTCCATATTCAAAATGGGGCTAGGGATCCTACTGTAGACTCCAGTCTACTGTAAACCAAGTACTTAGAATTGAAGGCTCTCAATGTGCCTGGCAAGCTTGGACCACAAGTATGAGTGCTGAATTTGGGGATAATGGAAGCAGAGTGGTATGAAAAACATATTCTTAACTAATGAAATAGAATCAGGTAGCAATTTCTTGGGGACTTAAGAGGTGGATGGTGAGTTTGATCTGAGATTGGTTATAAATAATTCTTCTGATATATTTTAATGTTGTTGTTGTTAGTTGCCACTGAGTCGGTACCAAGTTATAGTGACCCTGTGTACAACAGAATAAAACACTGCCCTGTCCTGCGCTAGCTTCACAATTGTTGCTACGTTTGAGTCCATTGCTGCTGCCCCTGTACCAATCCACCTCATTGAGGGTCTTCTTTTTTGTTTTGACCCTCCACTTTACTAATCATGATATCCTTCTCTAGGGACCGGTCCCTTCTGATAATATATTCAAGTATGAGAGATAAAGTCTGGTCATCCTGGCTTCTAAGGAGACTCTGGCTGTTACTTCTTCCAATGGTTTGTATTTTTGGCAGTCCCTGGTACTTCTAATATTCTCCTCCAACACCATAACTCATAAGCATCAATTCGTCTATGGTCTTCCTTATTCACTGTCCAACTTTCACATACCTATGAGATTATTGAAAATACCATGGTTTGGGTCAGATGCCCTTAGTCCTCAAACTGACATTTTTGCTCTTGAACACTTAAAAGAGGTCTTGTAGAACAGATTTGTCTAATGCAATATGCCATTTGATTTCTTTACTGCAGCTTCCATGGGTGCTGATGGTTGAGCTGAGCAAACTGAAATCTTTGACAACTTCAATCTTTCCTCCATTTATATGTTGCTAAGTGCCACCAAGTCAGTTTCGACCCATAGCACCTATGTAAAGGGTTTCCTAGAAGTGGATGGTGAGCTTGAACCACCAACCTAACTTTGCAGTCCAGTGCATTTATATTGATGTTGTTTATTGGTCTAATGGTAAGGATTTTT
>NW_006408882.1:1968808-1971148 GCF_000296735.1 Chrysochloris asiatica
TATTGTCCATTTCTGATATTCTATTATTAAACATTTGGACCTCTTTCTGTAGGTTTTGAATGGTTTCCAATGCTGTATGTATTTTATATGATTGTTCCTGTAGCACTTTCCTGACTTTTCCCTTCTTTTCTCAACTCCATTGTATAGTGTCTTGGTACATTTTATAATCATTTTTCTGAATTCCTTCTCAGGCATTTCAAAAGCCTGCCCATCTTCCATTATGGAGTGTAGGTCTACTTCCAGCTCCTTTGCCTTTGTCACTTTATCTTGTTTCTGGACATGTGCTGATATGGTCATCTGCTTCTGTTTTTTGGGCATATTCAGGAGTTATATGTGGCCTTGATTGCCTCCAGGTAGATGTGATCAGGAGATGGGCTTCCGTTCTTCCTGAGAAATTTCAAGATACCACTGTTGGTTGTTGTGACATAACTCAGGATTTAATTTTCAGCCTATTTCCTTTTTAGTCTGTCTGTCTCACTCCACAGACCCCGTTTAGGCCTTTTTCTTAGTGATAAACAGTCAGGGCCAGCTGTGGACGTTTCGCGCTGCCGTTTACTTTTAAGTGGAAACTGTCACTTTAAATTTTGAGGAAATATGTGTGCATGCATAGTAGAACCCTCTGGGGGGTTAGGGTGGGTGTTCACTCACTTAGGCACCCCCTCTAGTCACCAGATTGGAGGTACACAGACAAGGAGAGACAACTGAACAGATACCAAAAAAAAAAAAAAGAACTGCACACACCTTTATCTCCATGGTTCTGTTAGGCGTCCGTGGCTGCTATGATCCTTCCCCTACTTGGTCTCTCCCAAGATGGTGGCTCTGGGAGCAGCTGAGTGTCTTGAATTAGAAAGTAATGGATTTCTTGCTTCTGTTACTAATTCACCTAGGTTCCCCTTCCAACCTTCTAAATATTCCTTTATATGTGGTTCAGCATTCTGGCACCATCCCCTGAGCCTGCTTGGTCGGGTATTCTGTGTTTTTGCTGGCGGACCTCCTCACTGCACTGCTACCCGATCTGCCATCTTGTTTGTTCTCTCTCCATTTTCTTTTGATGCTTTCTGCATCGTTCATTATTTTGCCAGTAGAATCCTTCAGTGTTTCAAGTGAAGGCTTAGATTTTTTTCTTCAGTTCTTTCAGCTTGAGAAATGTTGAGCATGTTCTTCCCTTTTGGTTTTCTAAGTCCTGGTCTTTGCACATTTCATTATAACATTTGACTTTATCTTCTTGAGCTGCCCTTTGAAATTTTCTGTTGAACTCTTTTACCTCCTCATTTCTTCTATTTGCTTTAACATCTCTGTGTTGGAGAGCGAGTTTCAAAGTCTATTCTGGCATCTGTTTTGTTCCTTCCCTTCTTTCTTGTCTTCTTAATGACCTTTCCTTTGTTTCTGTATGATGTTCTTGATGTCATCCCATAGTTCTTCTGGTGTTTGGTCATTAGTGTCTAATGCATCAAATCTGTTCTTGAGATGATCACCACATTCAGGTGGGATATAGTCAAAGTAATATTTTGACTCAGCTTCAACCTTGACTTGCATATGAGCAAATGATGGTCTGTTCCACAGTCTGCTCCTCACCTGGTTTTGGCTGATAATATGAAGCTTTTCCAGCATCTCTTCCCACAAATATAATCAGTTTTATTTCTGTGTATTCCATCTGATGTGGCCCATGTGTATGTACAGTCATCTTATATGTTGTTTTAAAAAGGTATTTGAAATGAAGAAGTTATTGGTCTTGAAAAATTCTATCATGTCATCTGCAACATTATTTCTATCATAAGGCTATATTTTCCTACTACTAATCCTTCCTCTTTGTTTCCAAATTTTGCATTTCAATCACCAGCAATTATCAATACATCTTGATTGCATGCTTGATCAATTTCAAATGGAAGAAATTGGTGCTATTCTGCAATTTCATCCTCATTGGCTTTAGGGGTTGGTGAGTTAATTTAAATAATAGTGGATATTAACTTATCACAGACAGCATTATACTTCAAGACAGATCTTGAAATGATCTTTTTGATGGTGAATGTGATGCCATTCCTCTTCAATCTGTCATTCCGGGCATAGTAAACCATATGTTTGTCAGTCAAAATGGCCACTACCAGTCCATTTCAACTCATTAACATGTAAGCTTTTGATCTTTATGCACTCCATTTCATTTTTGAAAACTTCCAATTTTCTTAGATTCATGTTTCATATATGACATGTTCTGATTATCAATGGATGCAGCTATTTCTCCTTATTTTGAGTTGTAACACATCAGCAAATGTAGGTCCCAAAAGCTTTACTCCATTTGTGTCATCACGGTCAGCTCTATTTTGAGAAGGCCTCTCTTTTCCA
>NW_006408882.1:1971557-1976309 GCF_000296735.1 Chrysochloris asiatica
AAGTCCTTTTCGCTTTCACCAGACATGGTTGTATTATCTGTATATCACAGGTTGTTAAAGAATCTTCCTCCAAACCTATGCCCTGTTTTCCTTCATCTAATACATTTTTTTGGATTATTTGCTCAACATACAGATTGAATAAGTGTGGTGAAAGAATACAACCCTGGCGCACATCTTTCCTGATTTTAAACCATTCAGTGTCACCATGTTCTATTCAAACAACTGCTTCACAGTCTAAGTTCAGATTCCTCATGAGCACAGTTAACTGCTCTAGAATATTCATTTTCTGAAATGTTGTCCATAGTTTGTCATAACCCACACATTTGAAAGCCTTTGCATAGTCAATAAAGCACAGGTAAGCAACTTTCTGATATTCTCTGTTTTCAGCTAAGATCCTTCTGACACGAGCAAAGATATCCCTTTTTCCACGTCTTCTTCTGAATCCAACTTGAACCTCTGGAAGTTCTCTGTTAATGCATGGTTGCAGCCGTTTTTTTAAATTATCTTTAGCAAAATTTTGCTTGCATGAGATAGTAATGATATTGTCTGATGATTTCCTCATTCTATTGGGTCACTTCTCTTTGGAGTGGGCACAAATATGGTTCTCTTCTGTCAGTTGGCCAGGTAGTTATCTTCCAAATTTTTTGGCATAAATGTCTGAGTGCCTCCAGTGCTGCATCAGTTTGCTGAAAGATTTCAATTTGTATTGTCTCATTTCCCAGAGCCTTGTTCTTTGTCGATGATTTCAATGCATCTTGGACTTCCTCCTTCAGTACCATTGGCTCTTGATCATATGCTACCTCTTAAAATGGTGCAACATCAACTATCTACTTCTGGTACAGTGGTACAGTGACTCTGGTTATTCCTTCTATCTTCTTTTAATGCTTTCTGCATTATTCAGCATTTTGTCCATAGAATCCTTCAATATTGCAAGTCTAGGCTTGAATTTTTTTCTTCAGTTCCTTCAGCTTGAAAATGCTGAGTGTGTTCTTCCCTTTTGGTTTTCTAACTCCAGGTCTTTGTGCATATTTCGTTACAATATTTGACTCTGTCTTCTTGAGTTGTCTTTTGAAATTTTCTGTTCAGCTTTTTTACCTCATTTCTTCCATTTGCTTTGGCATCTCTGGAGAGCAAGTTTCAGGCTCTTCAGACATCCAGTTTGGTCTTTTCCTTCTTTCTTGTCTTCTTACTGTCATTTTGTTTTCTTCCTGTATGATATTCTTGATGTCATTCCACAGTTCTTCTGGTCTTTGATATTTACTGTCTAATGCATCAATTCTGTTCTTCAAATGATCTCTAAATTTAGGTGGGATATGTTCAAGGTCATATTTTGGCTCTCATGGACTTGTTGTAATTTTCTTCAGCTTCAGTCTGAACTTTTATATGAGCAATTGAGGATCTGTTCCCCAGTTTGTCCCTGGCCTTGTTTTGGCTGATGATACAGAGATTTTCTACCATCTCTTTCCACTGATGTATCAGTTTGATTTCTTTGTAGTCCATCTGGTGAGGTTCATGTGTATAGTCATCCTGTATGTAAAAAGATATTTGCAATGAAGAAGTCATTGGTCTTGCAAAATTCTATCATGTGATCTCCAGCATCATTTCTATTACCAAGGCCATGTTTTCCAGCTACTGACTTCTTCTTTGTTTCCAACTTTGCATTCCAATTACCAGTAATTATCAACACATACTGATTGTATGCTTAATCAATTTCAGACTGAAGAAGTTGGTAGAATTCTTCAACTTCATTATCACTGACTTTAGTGGTTGGTGTGCACATTTGAATAATAGTGGTATTAACTGGACTTCCTTGTTGTTGTTGTTGTTAAGTGCTTGTGAGTCAGTTCTGACTCATAGAGACCCTGTCTTCCTTCCAGGCATATGGATATTATCCAATCATAGATATTATCCTATCACAGATAACCTTGTACTTCAAGACAAATCTTGATATTTTCGTTTTGATGATGAATGCAATATCAAACCATTCTTCTTCAGTTTGTCATTCCTGGCATAGTAAACCATGTGATTGTCAGATTCAAAATGGCCAATACCAGTCCATTTCAGCTCACTAATGACTAGAATATTGATGTTTATGTATTTAATTTCATTTTTGACAATTTCTAATTTTCCTAGATTTAAGCTTCGTATATGACATTTTCTTATTATTAATGGATGTTTACAGCTCTGTCTTCATTTTGAGTTGCGTCCCTGCAGCAAATGAAGGTCCCGAAGTCTTTACTCCATTTGCGTCCTCATGGTCAACTCTACTTTGAGGAAGCAGCTCTTCCCCAGTCTTATTTTGAGTGCCTTCCAACTTGAGGGGTTTATCCTCCAGCATTATATCTGATATATTCTGGTGCCCTTCAGCATGTTTCAATATTCAGTATTCTGGTGCTGACAGTGTTCCACTGCTATTCATAAGGTTTTCAGTGACTTAATATTTGGAAATAGTCCATCTCTCCTTCTTCCTAGTCTGTCTTCATCTTGAGGCTCAGCGGAAACCTGTCTACTGTGGGTGATCCTGCTAGTATTTAAAATACTGATGGCATAACTTCCAGAATTATAGCAACATGCAAGTCACCATGGTACAACAAACTGACAGATGAGTGGTGGCTATAATCAACTTTAAATTCCCAAATGCCTTTTCTTTGTATGACCACTCTTTGTCTTGCCTCTCTGGGCTTGTATGGTGTTGATAAAATCATGTGAGAACCATGTCTGATCTCCCCTGACTTCACAAGGTAGAAAGGAAATCAAACTGAAATCAGCCCAAGGCCAATTCCTAGGAAGTGGAGGTCAGACATGCTTTCACCGTAGAACCTTCTTCACCCTATTCTGACACCAACTCTTCCTCTCACAGCACTCTCGGCTTCACATCTGGGTTTGATAATTTATTGCAGTGGCCACACAGAACTCTTAACGATACTTAAAATTATGGGGTTTATTAGGAAAGTGAACTGGGTGGAATTCAGGATTAAAACCAGCTCAGGATGCAGCAGTTCTCCAGTCAGGAATGCCTCTTGTCTGCCATACTGCAGGCACACCTCACTCTTATCTTGGATCTCTCAGTCATGTGGCCCCTTGGCCTCTACCCTGCTTGAGCACATGCTACAAAGTTTTTTAAGTCAGTCTGTGAATACCCACAGGGCACATTCTGCAAGATAGTCTCATGCCCATAGGCACTCAGCTGTACTCAGTCCATAGGCCTAGAGCCCAAAGCCTCTCTGTCTCTCCTTGCCATCACCTCTGCTGTCACCTCTGCAGTCACTATTTCTCTAGGTAGGGATCTCATGGGTCATTCATGCTCTACCTTCTCAATGGTCCTGGGATCTTTTGTCTCTTCTTCTAAGATGGCTCTTTTTAAAGCTAACTGGAGGGTGAAACTAACCAATCCCAGCCTTAGAGTCCTGTATACCTAATTTGCATGTTCCCACACACTTGGTGGGAAGTAAGAAGACTTTAGATAGAAAAGCGATATCAAATAAATCCAAGGCACCACAGGTGTGCTCAGGAGTACCAACTAACTTAAATATCAACCTTAGATAAACAGGAGAACAGTAATGAATTCCCTCCCAGAGTACTGATACATGCCTGGCAAAACAGGATTATTAATAGCTGGTCTTTGAGGTTACCTGGAGCACAGCCTCTCCCCAACTTCCATGAAGATCGATATGCCTATTTAAATATTTAGACTCCTTTCATGGATTGAGAGAGCATAAGCAGTTGATGGGTTTGTATAATACCCTAGATCATGGTAGCTAAATGTGGCAGATGGATCCCTTCTTTTTCAAAGGACAAAGAGACATTAATGCACATTGTTGTTAAGTGCTGTCAAGTTGCTTTTGACTCATAGCAACCCTGTATAGAGTTCTTGATTTGAACTGCTGACTTTTCAGTTAGCAGTTCAGTGCCACACCATGACTTCATGAATACATGGGATGCATGATATTATATTTCTAATCTCTCATAAGCATTAAAGTATTAAATAATATCACCCTTTTGTTGTTAAGTGCCGCTGAGTTGGTTTAGACTCATAGCCACCCTGTATAGATAGGGTTTCCGAGGAGCAGCTGGGGGGTTTAAACTGCCAATCTTGAGGTTAACAGTTCAGTGCTTATCCTACAGTGCCACATCAGGACCATGCTTTTAGAGTCAAGAAAATTTATCTGTAAATAAATATGTGAGGTGAGCACATTGAGACTTCTACACAGCTTCTCTGACACCAAACTCTCATCTTTTGACCTTGAACCAACTTTCTCATAAAAAGTTCACAAGAGATTTTTTTTCTTCATTATTACTAGGGAGAAAAAACCAATTCTGACATTAATTTACTTTTCTTGACAAGCTACATATATATAATTCCCCTTTCTACCTCCCTTTATCTTTTGTTCATCCCATTAATAATGCCACAGATGCCAGTTTTGCATGATGACCTGTAGGTGGTATGTTGTTGTTAGGTGCCATTGGGACAGTTGTGAATCGTAGTGACCTTATGCAAAATAGAACGAAACACTGCCCAATCCTGCACCAGCCTCATGACCTTTGTTACGCTTGAGCCCATTGATGATGTGCCAATTCATCTTCTCGGGTGTCGTCCTCTTTCTTGCTGACCCTCCACTTTACCAAGCATGCTGTCCTTCTCCAGTGACTTGTCCCTCCTGATAATGTATCCAAAGTCAGAGACGAAATATGAGAGATTAAGTCTCACCATCCTGGCTTCTAAGGAGCATTCTGGCTGTACTTCTTCCAACA
>NW_006408882.1:1981864-1993366 GCF_000296735.1 Chrysochloris asiatica
ACAGATCTATTGGTTCTTTTGGCAGTCCATGGCACTTTCAGTATTCTCCTCCAACACCACAACTCAAAGGCATCAATTCTTCTACGATCTTCCTTGTTCACTGTCCAGCTTTCACATCCATATGAGGCTATTGAAAACACCATGGCCTGGGACAACACTATACTTCACTATACTGTTTTTCAACACTATACTTGACAATATTCTGGTGCTATTCAGAATATTTCAATATTCATTATTCTGGTGCTTTCTATTCATAAAATTTTTAATGGTTAAATATTTGGAAGTAGTCTCTCTCTCCTTCTTCCTTGCCTTTCTTAGTCTGGAAGCTTTGCTGAAACTGGAGAGTTCTGAAAATTAATGAAAAAGTAGAATTAAAAGATATAATTTTTCCACAAACTCTTTGAAGCTCCTTTGTATGGTCTGGAATTGGTGAAAATCGGTAGGCTTATTTCCATATTACACATGGGGAAGGTGAGGCTCAGAGGTGATACTTTGTCAATCATGGGTGACCCTGCTGGTATTTAAAATACCTGTGGCATAGCGTCCAGCATCTCAGCAACACACAAGACACACAGTATGACAAACTTGACAGATGAGTGGTACGTAGGTGGTATATTTTATTGAAAATGCTAGAGAAATACAATTATAAGTAGGCACTCATGAATAACCTCAACTATCGTCATATGTTTCTTAAAATATGCTTTTGCTAATCTCTACTCAGAGCAACAGAAACAGATGGTCATAATCGCTAGGTTTGCTGCCAGTTTTATGCTTTCTTTTCTCATATACATTTATGATGACAGAATATGCTTTCAAAACATATGCTAAGACATATTTCTCAGATTTGGCGTTGTCTAGGAAAATGTATGCTTCATGTTGTTAAAAGTCTGAAAGTTCAGTACAGTAAATTTGTTTCCTAGAAATGCTTTTTTTCTGACGAGACCCTTTCCATATAAAATGGTCTAGCCTGTTCCCTCCCCAGCCCATAACACCCATTAATAGGCAAACTCCTTAGCCTTGGCAGTCAAGGGTCTTCATCATCTGGTCTCAGATGGCATCTCATTATTTTCCCTCTAATTCCAAGATGTGTAACCTATTCTTCAGCCAATGGAGTTCATTAATTTTTCCCAAGTAGCCAAGCTTTCCTGACTTTGCTTGTTGCTATTTCTTTTACTTAGAGTTTTCCTTTCCTTTCATTAAAACTCAAATGCTGCCTCCTTCAAAATGTCTTCCTGCATCAGATTTGCTTTTAAACCCTTTTGTTGTTTTTGTTAAGTGCTATCGAGTTTGTTCTGATTCAGTGATCCTGTCTAGGATTTCCAACAGTGCTGTTGAGTTGGTTCCAAGGAACAGGGGACCTAATAACATCTTTGAATGGCCCTGGGTGTTTGAGGTGTACCATATGTGAATCAACAATTATAGTTTTGTATAAGGGCTCAAACACACACACACACACACACACACACACACACACACACGGACATGAGTCAAAGGATCCTGGAATGAATTGAGAACATTGAATTCTAAGGGCTTCCTAGAAAAACTGCCTACAACTAGTGATGCTTTGCTATGAATGAAGAGGCTGGACTAGGTTGGAGTAGGTTATCAAATACATGTGCTCATTCCAACACTCTAGTTTTCCTGCGTCTGTGAAGGCGTCATGAAGAGTTATGTGACATGGGCCCACATTGTTGAGGGCCTCAAGGCTCTTATCATTACTACATGCTAGATTCCTATGACCAATCCATCAGAGTGGGCAAAAGGGATGACATCAAACTGAAACTCATTTGCTGTTCTGCAGCTAGAGGAACTTTGGGATACGCTTTACACAAAAATGGCAGACATGAATGGCCTAAATAGTAGTAAACGTGAAATCATGTATGTGAAAATACACGGTCAATTATGAAATGGTAGAAAAGCTGTTGCCCTTTTATTTATTGGCTACTTCTCCTGGTGTGGCACTGTAGAAGCAGCACTGGATGGCAAATCACAAAGTCAATAGTTCAAACCTACCAATTGCTCCTTGCAAACCCTCTATAGGGTCGCTATGAGTTGGAACCAACTTGACAGCACTCAACAACAACAACAGCAGTACAAGTCTCCACTCTGCAGGAGGAAGATGAGATTTACAGCCTTGGAAACCCTATCCAGGGATATTATGAGTCAAAACTGACTCAGTGGCACTTAACAACAACAGCAAGTGGTTTTAAAGTGCCTAAAATTTGGTATGAACGATAGTGTAAGGGCTGTGATAAATGGTGACGACATTGAAGTTATCAAGGATTTCCTTCTTTTTGGATTGATAATCAATGCCCATGGAAGCCATAATCAAGAAATCAAACAACCTATGCATTGCATAGGGTAAATATACTACAAAAGACCTCTGTAAAGCATTTAAAAAACAAAGACGTCTCTTGAGGACTAAGGTGCCCCTGACCCAAGCCTTGCTCTTTTCAATCACCCCTTATGCATGGACAGTGAATAAGGAAGCTGGAGAAATGACACATTCAAACTGTGATTCTGACAAAGACTATTGATTGTTTCATAGGCTGTCAGAACAAATCAATCTGTCCTGGAGAAAGCCCAGCGGGAATGCTCTTTAGTAAGGAGGACGGTGTCACTCAGTCTTACACACTTTGGATGTATTATCAGGAGGGGCCTGGAGAAGGACGTCATGTTTGGTAACGTAGAGGGTCAGCAAAAAAGGAGACCCTCAGTAAGATGGCTTGACTGAAATAATGGGCTCAAGTGTAGGAATGATTGTGAGGATGGCACAGGATGGGACAACAATTGGTTCTCTTGTTTGTAGATGACTATTAGAGCTGACTTGGAAGCACCTAACAACAACAACGACAATTAGTATTATTATTTTATAGATACGGAAATAAGGTTGGGATATGAAGTAACTTTCCCCAGGTCTGACAGGAAGGGGTGCTGCTGAGATTCAAAGGTGTGTGTGCGGGTGCTCGTTATGTGAGGTCATGCTGGTTTCTGGATCACGTGCTAGGTACACAAGTTAGAACACCAACTTCCGCTATCATTAATATTCTACTGAAATATAAAGTGGGTAGTATTTCCTCTTATTCACATTTAGCTGTTCCCTGGTTTCATACTCTTTCTGTACTAAGGCCTCCATTTGTTGGACTATGCAAATATAATGTGCTCCTGCAGAGAAAACAGGAGACAGGAAATAGCAAAAAAATAAAGGAGAAAAGGCCAGGGTCAGGTCAAGAACTTCCCACGTCTTCTCTTCCCAGGCTAGTGTGAACCAGATGAAAACCTTTAGGAGCTCTTAGAAGCAAAGGGCAGGATAATCAGGAGAAGGGAGAGAGTTGAGTGAATTCCTGAAAAATTAGGAAACCCATTTGTATTAGGGATTAACATTGATTATCTTAAAATATCTACATTGTTGTTGTTAAGTGCTGTAGAGTTGGTTCTGACTCATAGAGACCCTGGATAGGAGTTCCAAGGAGTGACTGGTGGGTTTGAACTGCCAATCTCATGGTTAGCAGTCCAGTGCTGATCCTGCCGCACCATACCAGGACCCAAATATATCCACATTGTTAAGTATGTTGTTAAGTGTCATTGAGTCCTTTCCAACTCATAGCAACTCTGTATAGGGTTTCCAAGGAGTCTGAACAACAGACCTTGCGGTTCAAACCTATCCTGAGGTCCAGTGCTTATCACACTGTGCCATTCCAGGAAAATTCTCATTTCACGTTTATGTCCAGGTCCTGGATTCTGTACAAAACTTTGGCAGAAGCACAGATGTCTGCTGTGAATTTGGGCAAGTCTCTGTGGTTGCTGAGTTATAGCACTTAGTGATTTTTCTAGATCAGGAGTGACAGTCACCTACATACCAGGCATTTTCCTGCTGCTGGAGAAAGTGGGTGTTTGTTTTGTCTCTGAAGAAAATGGCTGTTCAAGAGCCATCAGAGACAGTGACAGAAAGTGACTGTTAAAGAACCATCAGAGACAGTTGCCAAACCCTATATAGCAACCCTATATAGGGTTTCCAAGGAGCGGCTGGTGAATTTGAACTGCTGACCTTTTGGTTCAAATCGACCTTGCAGTCCAGTGCTTATCCTACAGCACCACACCAGGACTCCACACACAAACACATGCATATCAAATCCATCTCCATCTATCCTATTTTTACTGATACCATCCTAATCCAAGCTACCACCACCATACCTCTTAACTTGGGAGCTGGTCTCTTGTTCCTATTGTAGCTCAAATATTCCGTTCTCCATATAACAGTCAAAGTTGCTGAGTAAAATTTTGAATCATTTGATACTCTTTCTTAAATCCACCAGTAGTTCCCCACTACATTTAGGATAAAGTTCAGCTCCTTACCATAGTTGTAAAGACCTTGGGTAATCTGTCCCTTGCTTATCTTCAGCCTTAATCTTGATGCAGTTTCCACTCAACTCTCTGCTGTATCCACAGAGGTGTCCTTCCCCTTCCATTTAGACGGCCTTTTGCACATGCCTTTCTTCTTACTAATGACGTGGCGAATGCCTTCTGATGCTTCAGGTCTCAGTTTTAGTACTAAAAGAGACCGTCATCAATTATTCTAAAGCAAGTTTCTTGTCTACCTGTCTTTCTCGCTCACACTAGCCTGTTCTCATCGCCCTTGTTTCAGTTCTTTCCTTTTTCTTTGTTAAAATTTTTATTGTAGTTTGGGTGAAAGTTGACAGAGCAAATTAGTTTTCCATTTGACAATTTGTGCAGATTTTGTTTTTGTGACATTGGTTACAACCCCCTCAATATAACAGTACTCTTCCTGCCTCTCCCTTGGGTTCCCCATTTCCATTTGTCCTTTCCTGCCCCTTGTCTTCTGAGCTTTGTTTTCAGGCAAATATATTTAGTTGGTTTCATCACTGGCTTATTGCTTGTCTCCTCCAGTAAACTCTGAGCCCTGTGAGGTCAGGGATCGTGTCTGTTTTGTTCACCATGATGTATGTTCAAGGACCCAGCATGATGAAGTCTTAGTCTCGAGACGATCCAGTGGTGAACTTGTCTTTATGAGTAATCTTTATCTATTGCCCTCTTCATTGGGAGAACTGGATTTCATCTATATATGAGGCTATCATATTATATGAATGTTAAGGTCCCATCTCCCTTTATAATTCATTTCTCTATATTTCCAATTCAGGCCAAGCCTCCTCATAGGCATCTCCTTATGACTGGAAGTATTGTTAGAGTCAGCCTCCCTTCACTTATTAGCTATGCAGCCCTGGGCAAGTTGTTTAATGTCTCAGATTTTACCTTGGATAGCTGTTGTTAGAGACACTAAATGAGATCATCTGTATTCAGCTCTTAACTTGACATTTGGTATATAGCAAGCATCTGAATGATATCTGTTAGATACTCAATAAATAGTTGCTGAATGACTAAAGGAATAAATGACTTGACCTCTTGGACTTGAGTTTCATCACCTAAAAATCAAGAGGCTTGTTCTTACTGTCAGTGACTGAGTCACTTCTGACTCGTGCACATCTCCTATGTAGCAGAATGAAACCTTGTCTGGTCCTGCTCCATTCTCACAGGTGTTCATCATTGTGGGCCCACTTCTAAAGCCACTGTGTCAATCCATCCTTCATTTTTGCTGAACCTCCGTTTTACCAAACATGATGTCATTTTCTAGCACTCGGTCTTTCCTGACGATGTGTCCAAAGTAAGCAAGGTGAAACCTCACCATCCTCACATCTAAGGAGCATTCTGGCTGTACTGCCTCCAAAACAGATTTGTTCATTCTTTGGTGGTTCACGGTTTGCTTAATATTCTTCACCAACACCACAAGTCAAATTTCCCAATTCTCCTTCGAGCTGCATCTCTTTACACTCAATGACAGATTGCACTTGAAGACTTGAAGGTAGTTGGGGAAGGATCTGATTTGTAACTGGGGATTGCCTGTGTTTGGTAATGCAAAGCCCCAGAAAACAAGACTGCTTCATCAAAAGTGTGATATCAGATCCCACTCCTCTGTAGATTGGGGAAGACCTCTTCCTTTTCCCTGGTGATGAATTTATACTTGGCCTTTAGGTGCCTTCCTCCAGGCTACCTTGTAGGTCTCCCAACCCCACAGCACACTTTCTGTTCCTTCTTGTAATGTTTATTGCCTGTTCACTTGCTCTGTGGGAATATTGGGCTGTAAGAAGTTCCTTTAGGGCAGGTGTGGCACAGCGAATGACATAGTCTTTGTAATTTCAACCAAATGATTGGATTGTTGTCATTATTAAGTGTTGTCAAGTCAGTTCTGACTCATAGCAACCCTGTATAAGGTTTCCGAGGAGCAGCTGGTGGGTTTGAACTGCCAACTTGTGGTTCTCAGACCAGTGCCGATCCTACAGTGCCACAGTAGGACTGGGTAGAACTATGCAAATAGGGTGTATGGTACTCTAACATGGTGTTTGGTCAATTATGTCATCCTGCTGGGGTTTTAAAGGAGCTATCTCAGAACCAGGAATGGGGGACTCTCATGGCCATCAGGAGAGAAGAGCCAGAAGTGGAGCACATCCTTTGGACCCTGAGAGCTCTGTGCAGAGAAGCAGCAGCAGCAGAGGTAGCAACACCAAGAACATACCATTGAGCTGTGGGCTTCCCAGTTCATGAAAGTTCATGAATGAGAAATCTGAGTGCCTTCAGGCAGGAGGCTCACAAGTTGAGTGGGTTGCCTCCTTAAGTACCTAACCGGGGGTGGTAGGTTAAAGCTGAGTGCCTTTGGACTAAGACATATGGCAGAGTGGGGTGCCCTTTGGCCATTTATCAGCAGTGCTAAGGAGCTCTGGTAGTGTAGTGGTTACGAATCAGGCTGTGAACCACAAGGCCAGCAGTTCAAAACTACCAACTGTTCCACAGGAAAAAGATGAGGCTTTCTGCTCCCGTAAAGATTTACAGCCTCAGAAACCCTGTACAGGTTTGCTATGGGTCGGAACCAACTCCACAGCACATAACCAACCAACAAAGGAGCTTTTCAACCCTTGTCTGAGGAGGACAGAGGCCAAGGGACTAGGCTGAGAGGTTGAGGACCAGACAGAGGTGTGCCTATGGGCATAGCTGAGAAGAGGCTGTCCTGACCACAGAAGAACTGTGTCCTGAGCATTTCTAACCCTGAACTGTAGCCTGTTAACTTCCCTAATAGATCCCATAATCCTGAGTTGTGTCTGGAGTTCTGTGTTGCCCCTGCAATGGATTATGGAATCCAGCCGAGAAGTATTGCAAAGTGTTGCAAAGTATTGCAAAGTGTTGCAAAGGTTAGTCATGAGGGAAGGAGGGTTGAAGCATGCCTAACTTCCACATTTTAGGAATCAGCCTTGGGCTGATGAGTTTGATTCTTCTTCCCTCTTGTGAAGCAGAAGAGATCACACACCACCCCACACCATTTTTAGAGCAGGTGTTATACGTACCCCAGGGACTTAGGTGGTAGTGTGCCGGAACTGTTCATGAAGTACTTGAATGAGTGGACTCCTCAATGACTTATGTTCAGTGCTGTGTGCTCCAAGTTAGGTACGTGGTATCACTATGTGATGACTCTAGACTGCAATGTAACACTTGTTGGCCCAGAGGGCTGTATGCCCCTTGGATCCTTCAAGCCTGTGGCCCTTGTACCACAGTCTCACACTTCGAGGTGGAACAGAGTGACATTCTGCACGGATGGAATCTTCTCATAGACCCCATAACCCATCCAACCATGCAGTCCAAGGATCGGGTTCCCATGAGACTTTGCCAGATTCCCACACAGATGTAGTTCCTGGGTCCTGGGAAGTCCAATTCTCAAGCTAGCTTTTCTCGGGGAGGACCTCTGCCTCTGCCTTGTCCTGGCTCAGGTGGAGTCTGGGTGGGGAATGCCTTAGTGAGGTGCCTATTGCAGGCCTCATGTTCCCAGGGCCCTGTCCTGAGGAAGCATTCTTGACGTCTTAGACCCAAAGAGAACTTGCTTTCCTCCACTCTTTTCTCCCTTTCCTACTTGCTTCTCTTTCATCCTTCATTTGCTAGACTGTGCTAGCATTTGAAGACCAAATCCATGTACTCTAGCCAGCCTCAGCTCTGTCCCCAACCTCGCGTGAAAAGTAGAACCTCTCCCCACTAAGGCCTGCTGGTGGTCAGAAGCTGTTGGAGCCTGGCAGCTCTCACCAGAACCTCTCTTGTCCGGGCTGGCTCTCATGATTTGGAGCACATGAGGCTGTGAGTTTAGAGTGGTCAGAACATTCTGACAGGTGGTCATGCACACCTGCACTGTTTGCTTTTCTGACAAATTGCAGGGGGAGGCTTAACTTCTATCAGCTCTTTTAACTCTTCAGAACCTTAGCTTTCCCATCTGTGAAGCAGGAAAAAGGTGCCCTGACAGCAAGGTGGTCAGATAATAATTAAATGCCATGTAGTAAAGTGGTTAAGGAGTCCCAGGATGATGTAAACTGTTAAGCACTTGGCTCCACTAACTGAAAGGTTAGTGGTTTAAATCTACCCAGAAGTGCCTCAGAAGACAAGTCAGGTGATCTGCTTCTGAAAGGTCAGAACCCCAAGAACCCTATGGAGTACAGTTCCTATTTTGCAACCTGTGGGGTTGCCATGAATTGGAATCAGTTGGATGGCAACTGGTTTGATGTTTTGGTTTTTAGTATGTTGGTTAAGTTGCCTGGGCTTGAATTATGGGACTACCCCTTCCCACCAGGGAACTTCAGTCTCCCCATCCAAAACATACAGGGGCGCAGAAGTAACCACAGCCTCTAGCTCACATTGTGGAAATGCTTAGAAAAGCATTGTTCAAGTATTTGCTGATATAACACTGTCTGGCAGATAGTAACAACTCAATATGTGCTATGTTTCATTACATTTTAAAATTATTATTACATCATTAATATTACTCTTAACTTCTTAGATTTGTTTTGACTATTACTGAGATAATATGTGGGAACACTTAATTTATGTTTAGTGCTTAATAAATGTTGGCTTAATTTTTTTCCTTCCTGACCTCTGATCTTGGGGAAGGGATGCCTCAGAGAAGAACGGGGTGGCTCCTGTCCTGAGCTGGGGATATTCAGAGCTCTTCTTCCTGGAGGGTAAGGGACTGACTCAATTTCTGGAAGAGGTCCAGAATCTTTGGAGTCCATGCAACAATATGACCTTGCAGTAGATTCAACGTTGTTAAGTGCTGTCAAGCCAGTTCTGACTCATAACTCATAATGTTTCCAAGGAGCTCCGGTGGGGTTGAACTGCCAACCTTGTGAATGGAAGCCTAGTGCTTATTCTAAAGCACTATACCAGAACCGCAGTAGGTTGGATAGTGTTCTTGAAAATCCATGTCCATCTGGAACTTCAGAATGTGACAGTCTTTTGAATTAGGACGTTTGTAGGTGCAATTAGTATAGCTCCTGACAAGATCATACTCGATGAGAGTAGGTCCTAAAGCCAATGAAAGTTCCTTATAAAGAGACAGAAAAGGGCACCCAGAGACACAAGGAAGAACCCCATGTGAATAACTGGGATTGGAGCTATGCTGCCACCAGAAAGTGGAAGTGGCAAGGTCATATTCTTCTCCAGAGCCTTTAGAGGGAGTGTGACCTTACTGATACCTGAAGTTGGACTTCGGGCCTGCAGAGCTGAGAGAGAAAACGTTTCTCTGGCTTCAACCTCCCAAGTTTGTGGTAATTTGTTGCAGCCACACTAGGAAACAAATACAGATCTTGAGACTGGTGAGCAGATACGTTCCACCTTGACCTTGAATTAAGACTTCTAGGCACAACTTAGGTTGAGGTGCCATAGGAAAAGTGAACAAAGTCTGTCATGGACGTAGAATTCAGCACCTATTTACTTCATAGCTTTCTGGAAGGAAGTTTAGAAGGAACTTTGGAGATCACCAGTCCGACTTGTATAATTTACAGGGTGAAACAGGGGTTGTCCTGGTCACACAGCTGGTTGCCTGGTGTCCAGCCCTTCTGAGCTGCCTCAGGAATGGTACTCCCTCCACAGACAGAACCACCCCCCTGCTGCCATATACAAATCAGCCTGACATGTTAGTTGACTCCTCACCTGAAACATGGATTTATCTTCACCTCATCCCCTCATATGACTCCTGGTGTGGCACTGTGGGTTCATGCACTGGGCTGCAAGGTTGGTATGAATTGCAAGACAGGGTCGCTATGAGCTGGAACCAACACGATGTCACTAAACTACAACAGCATCTACGTATAACCCTTAAAATGACTGAAAAATTCCAGGTGAGCTGAGCAATGAAGAAGACATCCCCACTTAAACACATTTAAGGAGTCGAAGGAGATTCCAACACAAGTGAAAAACAGAAGCCATTTCCTTCTTATATTGCCTCAGTCCTTCCATCATCTTTCTGTTAAAGCCATTGGAAGTTGTTTTCAGTGATGCACACTCTCTACCTATGGAGAGAGTCTGGGGTATAGAGGACAGTTTATTTTATAACCTGCATATCCTGTTTGGTAAACACCCATAGAGATCTACTTTTTTAAAGTTTTTTAGCAGGACATTTGCTTAGGAACATGATGTTTGGTTGTTAATTTCTGGAACACATGTCTGTCCTGTGCACGTGAGCATGGTGCTGAGGATAACCAGGGACCCTTGTTGTTAACTTCTGCTGAGTTGACTCCAATGCATGGTGACCTCATTACAACAGAGCCAAGTGCCATCTTCAGCTTTGTAGGTAGACTCAAGTCCATTGTTATGGTCACTCCATGGTGAGTGCCTTCCAATCTCGGGGGAAGCCAGACAATATTCTCCTGTGATCCAAAGGATTTTCAACGGCACATTTATGCAAATCAATCACCAGGCTTTGTTTTTAGTCTAAGTCTGCATGATCCCCGGTAACCTGCTCACCATGGGTCACCCTGCTGGTAGTTGAAATACCAGTGGCATGTTTTCCAGTATCACAGCCATGCACAAGCCACCACAGTACAACACAGTGGCAGATGGTTGATGGAACAAGACACACTTCTCTTGTTGCAATGCAAGGGTATGGAGCGTGGTGGACTTTTTTCTTGAGCCTCAGTGAGACAGTAAAACTTAGAATAATTGGGACGTCCCTGCAGAGATTCATGGCTCTGTTCCAGACACTAGTTAATGAAAGCCTCCATTCAACTTTCTAGGTGTTCACTGTACAGATCTGACCAGAATACAGAAGGGCACAAATGTAAATGTTGAAAAGGCTGAGAACATTCACAAGGACATTCAATTGTGTCTAAAACGGACTAAATAGAAAACAGACAAACACCATGTGGTTATTATTACTAGGTGTCGTTGAATTGGTTCTGATCACAGATACTCTATGTACTATAGAATAAGCACTGCTTAGTCCTGACCCATCCTCACAATCTTGTTGAGGGCATTCCTCTTTTTTGCTGACTCTGATTTATTAAGCAGGATGTCCTTCTTGGTCTCAGGATTGGTCCCTCATAATAACACATACAAAGTATGTGAGATGAAGTCTCATCATCCTCTCTTCCAAGGAGCATACAAACTGTACTTTTTTTT
>NW_006408882.1:1993466-1994762 GCF_000296735.1 Chrysochloris asiatica
AACAGTATTTCTCTCTATTCACTTTAGCTTCTTTAAAAAAAAAAAAAAAACATTCAGGCATATATAGTAATTTACACCTCCAAAGGGCACATTCTGCAAGTCTGCCTCCTGTCCACCTGCTCTTAGTCCCTCTTTTCCCATGAATCTAGAGTCCCCAGCTGCTCCCTCTCTCCATGTCCCCATCTCTGCCTCCATCTCTGGTGTCGCTGCTTCTCTGGATAAGGTCTCACATTCCACTTGTCCTCTTCTCCCTTGATGGTCCTAGGGTCCTCTGTTCCTGGACTGTAAGATTAACCACTCCCCTGTTTTATTATAAAACTTCTATCTTTACAATTGTGACGGTCGCAATTAGTCAGGATAACAATTATTCACGATTTGAATCATACAAATCTTATCCTCACCTCTTTTCACCAGACCCATCTAGACAAGATGAAAACTATTCAGTAGGGACTCTTTCTTTCTCCCCATACTCTTAAACTAAACTCCCTCTTGAAACCTTGTAAGCCAGTCACTTCATGCCTTTATCACCCCCTCATTTTGGGTAGCCAATGTCTAAGTTGCCCATCTCTATCTACCCAGAGTGCAGCCAGAGTGCTCCTTAGAGGTCAGACTTCATCTCTCATACTTCGGACATATTGTCAGGAGGGAACAGTCGTTGGAGAAGGATATCATGGTTGGTAAGATGGAGGGTCAGAGAAAAAGAGGAAGACCCCCAACTATCATGGTTGGTAAGATGGAGGGTCAGAGAAAAAGAGGAAGACCCCCAACAAGATGGATTGGCCAGGTGGCAGTATTGATGGACTCAAGTGTGGCAGCAGTAGTGAGGTTGGCCCAGGATCAGACATTGTTTCATTCTGCTGTGCATGGGGTCGCTAGGAGTTGGTTCTGACTCGATGGCACCTAACAACAACGACATCTACCCTGTGTACAGAGGGGATAGCATTGATACTTGATGTGAAGACTCCTTCCCTCTATGTTGGTATTTAGAGTTACTACCTCCATGAGTATAGGTCAGGTTCATCAAATTGTAGCAACTTACCCTTGTTTCCTTTATCAAAAAAACATTTTTTTTTTTTTTAATCTTCCTCTAGTCTAGTTCTGATTATCAAGCCATCGAGGCTAGGTCAAATGGGTACTGTCTGCAAATTTGAGTGTTCTTTTGCATCTCCCCTCACTTCATATCAGCTGGATGCTTCACTCTCAGCTCTAATCCATGTCCTTGTCCAAGGGCTCAAGTGTCCCCAGGTCTCACCACACTTTGGACCAACCAGCCCTTCCTCTTCTCTCTCTCATCTC
>NW_006408882.1:2000559-2002611 GCF_000296735.1 Chrysochloris asiatica
CCCACAACACACAGACACATCTACACGTGCAGACACAACACAGACACACGCACACAGCACTTACGGATACACAACAGGGACACACACAGACATGATAAAGAGTAAAATGTGGAGTTTTAAAACGCAACATGCTAAGAAATATACCTGAAAAGCCTTTTTACTCACTGCCAGCCTGTAGCTTGCCAGTCACACTGTACAAAGAAATTCTCTGTTACAATCTGGAATTTCATCAAAGGAAACTGTTAACATCAGAGGCTCTAACTGAGCCTACAGCAACAAAAACAATTTTCTTTAAAATGCCACAATCTCTTCCTTCTCAAAAGGCAACCTTCTCACAGGAAATTGTAAACTTCCCCACAAAGAAACTGTATGTAGAGCGGGTGTCAGTATGTTTTAAGAGCTCAAGTGGATGGTATAAACAACCAGAAATTTAATTGTCTCACTATTTAGGAGGCTGGAAGTTCAAACCCAAAGTGCTAGCTCTAGCGGAAAGGTCCTTGTCCCCTTTCAGCATCTGCAGACCCAGTATTCCTTGTAGATCTCTGTATGTCTTGTCATTAATCTTGCCCTGGATCTAGGAACTTCACAATGCAGGGACACCAGGTCCAAACCACGCACTCCACTCCCCACTCCATAGGTCCGTCTGAGCTCTGCTCCCTTCCCTTTCCTTTTATATCTCCAAGCTGATTGGCTGAAGATACTTCCTAATCCTGTCTATTGCATGGGTCCTCATTAACATCACAGGAGTGAGGATTTACAACATAGGATAATTACATCAGATCAGACTGATCACACTAGATCACACCGTGGAGGTTATAACTACATTTTAACTGTGAAATCGCTGATAATCCTGGCCTAGCCAAGTTGACCCAAAACGTTAACTATCACACCAGGTCATAGAGACTCTCCACAGAGAGAAGAGTCATTGCTCGAAGACAGTGATACAGCCGATGGTTCCCAGCCCTGATGATCCATCAGAGTCACCTGGGGCACCATGGATGTGGGGGGTGGAGAAGATGATTGGTTTAACACTTGCCTGCTAACAAAACAAAAGGTGGTCTGAACTCACCTGATATTCCACAGGACAAAACTGGAGCAATTTGCTCCCGTAGAGATTGTCATTGTTGTTAGCTGCCGTTGAGTCAGTATCAACTCATAGCAACCCTATGAACAACAGAATGAAACACTGCCCAGTCCTGGGCCAACCTCACAATCATTGCTATGTTCGATCCATTGATGCTGCCACTTTGTCAATCCATCTCTCTGGGGTCTTCCTCTTTTTCTCTGATCCTTCACCTTACAGACCTGATATCATTCTCCAGTGACTGATCCCTCCTGACAATATGTCTGAAGTATGAGAGACTAAGTCTGGTCATCCTGGCTTCCAAGGAGCACTCTGGCTGTATTTCTTCCAACACAGATCTATTTGTTCTGTTGGTAGTCTATGGTACTTTCAAGATTCTCCTCCAACACTATAACTCAAAAGCATCAATTATTTTATGTTCTTCCTTATTCACTGTCCAACTTTCACATGCATATGGTGGTGGTACTAGTGTGCCTTGCAGTCAGTTCTAACACATAGTGACCCTGTATAGGGTTTCTGAGGCTGTAAATCTTCACCGGACCAGAAAGCCTCATCTTTCTCCTGTGGAACCCATGGTAGTTTCCAATTGCTTACTGTGAGATTAGCAGCCCAACTCGTAACCACTACACTACCAGAGCTCCTTACATGCATTTGAGGTTATTGAAAATACCATGGCTTGAGTCAGGTGCACTGTAATTCTCAAACTGACGTCTTGGCTCTTCAACACTTAAAAAAGGTCTCATATAGCAGATTTGCCTAATGCTATATGTTGTTTGATTTCTTGACTGCTGCTTTCATGAATGTTGATGGTTGATCCAAGAAAAATGAACTTCAGTCTTTTCTCCATTGATAAGAATGTTGTTTATTGGTCCAGTGGCGAGGATTTTTGTTTTCTTTACATTGAGATGCAATCCATAAGGAAGGCTGTGCTCTTTGATCTTCATCAGTATTTTAAGTCCTCTTCACTT
>NW_006408882.1:2006111-2008011 GCF_000296735.1 Chrysochloris asiatica
AAAATAGTCACCATAACCTACTGAGCTGACCTCCCTGCCTTGAATTTAACTGACCCAGCACATTCCCTTGGAAGCCACTGTTTTGATGGGATATTTTTTGAAGGTGCCCTAACAAGACTCAGACAAGTGTATCATCAAGAAAGCTTGTCTGTAACCATCCACGATGGTAGAGGCGTGTTTAAACGTGTTTTGTTTGGAATAAATCTTTGCATGTATGAACTGGAACCTTTTTAGCAATACTTTTTGACTTATCCTCATACACACATACACACAAATTAAACTCCAGTAAGTGATTCTTATTGACTGGTATGCTTGGTAATCAATTCTCGAGTCCTGAATTACTGGTAAAAATAATGTGTTTGCTGTATGACCTGAGGTCCTCAAGTTGACACAGACTCGTGGTGATCCCATGCATGCCAGAATAGAAATGTACTCTATGAATAATTTTTTTCAATAAATAATTTCAGGAAGTACATAGCCAGGCTTGTGAGTGGACTTGAACTCCTAACCCTGTGCTTAGTAGCCTAACGCATCCATGCTTTGCACCAGCCAGGACATCTGTGGAGTGCAACAGGACACAAGAGCTGAGACCATTACTCTGCCCCTAGAGTCAAAGGAAAGCCTATGTTATAGAGGTGATGTCTTTGCTCTCCATACAAAAAGACGGTAGGTAGGCAATGTTACAGAATGCCACTTTGGTAGAAAAATGTACCTTCTTCTTCCATAAAGGAGGTTCTGATTTGGAGACTTGTCAGGAACCTATATGTGTGACAAATCCGTGAGAAGTCTGCAAAGTGTTCAAATCAGGACTTTGAAGAGGTTCATTTTGGTTCACTCACCTGCTGAGAATTTGCCTTTCCAGCCCATACATATGGAATCAGAATCTACATTTTAGTGACCCTAATAGTGGTTACGAATCTGGCTGCGAACCTCAAGGTCTGCAGTTCAAAACTACCAGCTGTTCCACAGGAGAAAGATGAGGCTTTCTGCTCCCGTAAAGATTTACAGCCTCGGAAACCCAGTACAGGGTCGCTATGAGTCGGAACCGACTCCACGGCACATAACAACAACAACCTCAGGGTCAGCCGTTTGAAACTACCAGCTGTTCCGAGGGAGAAAGATCTACAGCCTCAGAAATCCTGTACAGGGTCACTCTGAGTGGGAACCAACTCCAAGGCACTTAACCACCACCACCTAGGGGTCTTGTTCAAATGTAGATTCTGATCCAGTATGCCTGGGGTTGTTGTTAGCTGCCATGGAGTTGTTCGGATTCATAGTGACCTCATGCACAACAGAAGGAAATGCTGTCTGGGGTGGAAATGCAGATCCTCAGCAGGGGATCAAACTAGAAGAAGGTGGTTCTAATCTTTGTTCAAGCCTTTTGTCCTGGAAATTTCACTTTTGAGATTTAATTGTAAAGCCTTAATCAGAAGTAGAGACAGAAATTAATGTACACAGATGGTTATCTAGCATTGTTTCTAACACAGAGAAATTTCAAATTTAAAATGTACAGCAGTGGGAACCTGGTTTATAAATGATGCACCCAGACAATAAAATGTTGTTGTTATTGTTGTTATGTGCTGTGGAGTTGGTTCTGACTCATAGTGACCCTGTACAGGGTTTCCGAGACTGTAAATCTTTACGGGAGCGGTATGCCTCATCTTTCTTCCACGGAGCAGCTGGTAGTTTCGAACTGCTGGCCTTAAGGTTCGCAGCCCGATTCGTAACCACTACGCTACCAGAGCTTTAAGTAGTGTTAAAAATAATAGTGCCATGGGAATATGCTAATAACATTATTGGATGGGAAAAATCTGGACCCAAAATTGTGGGTGTATATAATTTATGTAAGAATACTGCTGTTGACCCGGTCAGGAGTTCAAGTCCCTGTGGGCCCAAGCGT
>NW_006408882.1:2009216-2012555 GCF_000296735.1 Chrysochloris asiatica
TAGGAGTTCCAGGGGATCTTTGAAGGCATATGCCCAGACAAGGCAGAGAAAGGAGAAAGCTGTTCTCTGTGGAAGGCTGAGGAACAAACACACCAAGATCTCAAAAATCCCCTACTCTAGCAGAGGGCAGTGAGAATGACATCCTATTTTCTACATTACTGCCATCTTCTAAGAAACTTCAAAGGATGACTTATTGCCTTACCATCTCTGTTTCCGGAGACAGAAAGGGAGAAGTTGAAGAGGGGAGAAAATAAAAAGGAACTGAGAAGAGTTGCTCCCCCACAATGCCTAAATCCTGTACCCCAGACAAATACTTCCACCTCTGCTCCTCCATTTCTGCCAAGTTCTTCATTTGAGGAGAAGCATGAAATGAGGCGGAGAGTAAAACCTCTTTAGAGGCTCAAATGTAGAGGACAGGAGGTGAGGAAGCAGGACAGGCCCAAGGGTGACATCGCTCTGCCAAGGAACGTGTTCCTCCCAACTCAATTCCTTACCCTGACTCCATTCGGACTCACAGGAACCTTGCAGGATAGAGTAGAACTGCCCCATAGGATTTCGTAGCCACATCTTTCTCCCGCCTCCAACACAAGACCCACTTAAAAACTTGTCCAAGTGCCGTCAGTCTGTACTAACTTGTAGCCACCTTGTAAAACCAACTGTACAACAAAAGTCAGTTTGGTTTCAAGTGACAAAGCACTTGCCAACTGTTCAGGAATTTATTCAGTGCAAAAATATAAGTTAACACCGATTGTGTAAAGCAATATGTGCTTTTACAGGAAACACTGAGTCAGACCTGAATCCTGTCCTGAAGGATATGCAAGGTAGCAGCAAAGATGGACAGGGAAGAGACAGAAAGGGCCACAGAAAGTGCCCATGGGAAGCTCCCTGGAGTGGCCAGAGGAAGGAGTGAGAACTTCAGTTGAACCAAGAACCCGTCCTGCCTGGAACACTCCAGACTCCTCAGATGGTGTCTCAATTCCTGCAAGCTGCCCTAACAGAAATACCACAAGTGGATAGTTTGAAAGAACAGATGTTTTCTTATAGGTTAAGAGGCTAGAAGTTTGGATGCCTTGGGTAGGCCCTTGGGGAATGCTTGGTCTGTCTGCGCTGGGGGAAATCCATGTCTCAGGATTATTCTTGGAGATCTCCACCTGCCATCAATCATTCCCGTTGGCTTGCTTCTGTGTGGAATCTTTTTATAGCTCAACAGTGATTTGAGACACACCCTACACTAATATGGCCTTCTGAACATAGTCTATCAAAAGAAAATTCTATTCCCAAATGGGGTTACATTCATAGATATACCACCCAACTCACTGCTGTTGAGCCTGCTGATCCTAGAAGACACAGTAGAATGGCCTGATAAGGTTCCCAAGACTGTAATCTCAAGTGAATCGATCTTCTTTCCCTCAGAGTGGCCAATGGGTTCAAACCGCCCACTTTTCAGTCAGCAGCTTCACTTTGTCCCAAATCAATCTTCTTCTCTATCCCAACCCCATAGCACCCCAGGTGACTCTGATGAACCACAGGGCTGGGAGCTACCCGCTGTGTCAGTGTCTTCGGGGCATGACTCTTCCATCTGTGGAGATTCAAATCTGTTACCTGGGGAGCTGCTAAAACATACTGACACCTCTTCTACATACAGTTCTTTTGTGGGAGAATTTACAGTTTCCTGTGAGAAAGATGCTTTCTTTAGAAGGGAGGGAGTGTGGCATTTTAAAGAAAATTGTTTTTGTTGCTGTAGGCCCAGTTAGTCTCTGATGTTAACAGTTTCCTTTGATGAAATTCCAGATTGTAACAGAGAATTTCTTTGTGCGATGTAACTGGCAATGAGTTAAAAAGACTTTTCAGGTATGTTTCTTAACATTTTGGGTTTTCAAACTCCGCACATTACTCTTTATCATGTCTGGCCAAGGCAAAGGCCCCTATGAACCCACACAATGAGGGGATTCTGCCAAGACCAGGATTGGGCAGGGTGACCTGGATCACAGGGAGACTTCTGTGCATCTGAAGATACAGAAACTTTCCACAAGTTCAGACCAGGACCTGCAGGAGCCTCCGCACTGGCTATGTGTCTACATGGAGAGTTGGGTCTAGAGTTAAACTATGTGGCCTTCGGCCCTGCTTCACTTCCTGTACACTTTCCTGTTGTAATTTATATTCAGGATTTGGTCTGATTGTGATATTGGATGTTCAGTCTCCTGTTTGTATCTTCCTTCCTTCATCCAAATGCCATTCCTATGCTCTTAAATCAAATGGAATTTTGGGCTGAAAATTGACCTTAACCAGTAGCAGGTAATAGAAATGTGAAGTGCTGTCGAGTCGGTTCCAATCCATAGCAACCCTGTATAGGGTTTCCAAGGAGTAGCTGGTGAGCTTAAACTGCCAATGTTGCAGTTTAAACAGCTTTGCAGTCTGGCGCATTAACCCACAGGTCTTTAGTCAAGTCCTGGTGTGGCGCGGTGGGTTAATGAGCCAGACTGCAAAGCCGTTTGAACTGCAACGTCAGTGGTTCAAGCTCACCAGCTGCTCCTCAGAAACCCTATACAGGGTCGCTATGGGTCGGAACCAACTCGATGCCACTTCACAACAACAACTTCCTTTCCTCAGAGCTGCTTCTATGTTGCAGGTTTTTCTTTTTTTTTTTTTTGAGATTAACTGCTTCTGTTTAATTTTTTTTGTTTTTATTGTGAATTATGTGGGTTTACATGGGAGAACATCAGTTTTACATTCCTCCTATCATATTTCATTTCATTGCAATGATTACAAGCCCCTCAATGCATCATCAACCAACCAAAGGGTACATACTTCCCACAGGCCTGCCCCCTGACCATCAGCACACAGCCCTTCTCCCTCCCTGAGTCCAGTGTCCCCAGCCACTCCATCTGTCCAGGTCATCGTCTCTGCCTCCATTTCTGGCATCACTACTTCTCTGGGTAGGGTCCCACACTCCACTCTTCTCACTTGATGATCACAGGGACCTCTACTCCTGAGCTGCAAAGTCAATCACTCCCCTCCTTTTGATAGCATTGTGGTCTGAAAAGATGCTTTGTAGTAGTTTTTTTTTTCTTAAATGTTTTATTGTGAATTATGTGATAGTTTACATGGGAGAACATTAATTTTAATTTTACATTCATTCTATCGTATATCGTCTCATTGACATGGTTACAATCCCCTCCATCATCAATCAACCAAAGGGTATGCCCTGCAATCCTCCCACCCCACCCCCCACCCCTCAGAGCTTCAGCACACAGTTGCTCTGCTCTCCCTCTCTGAATCTAAAGTCTCCAGCTGCTCCATCGCTCCCATCATCATCTCTGCCTCCATTTCAGGCATCAC
>NW_006408882.1:2016593-2029826 GCF_000296735.1 Chrysochloris asiatica
CCCTCTTCTTTTTACTTCTGGTTGAGCTCTGATCATCCAGTCACTGAAGCCAGGATAAGTGGGTATTATCTTGTTGCAGGGGTTTTTATAGAGTTCTGGCATGGGGCTGGAGTGATGCAGATGATGCCATCTGCCATTGGTCCAGCTTGTCCATCTTGGTCTTCAGCTGCCCATCCACTTACATCCAAAGTCTGTTGTTGTCCAGAGTTTTCTGGGTATGTCTCTAGCTCTGTTGGTCCCCATCATGTCAGAGACACAGGGAAGTCTTGCAGGGGTTGTTGGTCAGTAAGGTCTCTGAGTGATGCAAATGGTTTGCCATTGTCTGCTCACTTAATGATTGGTCATTTGAATCTATCCAGTGGCATCACAGAAGAAAGGGCTGGCAATCTGCTTCTGTAAAGATTACAGCTAAGAAAATGCCAGAGTACTTCTCCCGACACATGGGGTCATTGTGAGCTGCAGCTGACTTAAGGCTTTTTACTTTTGTTTTTGTTTTGGTTGGTACTTTTTTCTCTTCTTGTTTATTTCATTTTACTTGGATTCACAATCAATGCCTAAGGAAAAAACAGTCAAGAAATCAAAGGATGCGTTGCATTGGGCAAATCTGCTGCCAATGTGTTCAAAAGCAAAGAAATCACTTGGATGACTAAGGTGGACCGGGCCCAAGCCAGGTGTTTTCAACTGCCTCAAATGCATGCAAAAGCTAGGCAGTGAATAAGGAAGACCAAAGAAGAATCCATGCCTTTGAATTTGGGTTTTGGTGGAGAATACTGAATATACCATGGGCTGCCAGAAGAATTAACACATTTATCTTGGAGAAAGTACAGCCAAAATGCTCCTTAGAAGGCAGGCTAGGGATATTTCGTCTCATGTATTTTGGGTATGTTACAGGGAGGGTCCAGTCACTGGAAGGAGTCCTGGTGTGGCGCGGTGAGCTAATGCGCTGGACTGCAAGGTTGTTTTGAACCACAAGGTTGGCGGTTCAACTCACCAGCTGCTCCTTGGAAACCCTATACAGAGTCGCTATGGGTTGGAACCTCCTCAATGGCACGGGCACTTCACAACAACAACAAAGTCCCTAGAAGCTATTGAAGTGGTAAAGTAGAGGGTCAGTGAAAATGAGGTGAATTGACACAGTGGCTTTATCAATGGCCTCAAACAAAGCAATGCTGGTGCAGGGTCGATCGATCACACAGGACTAGGCAGGGTTAGGTTCTGTTGTACAGAGCATAGGGGCTGAGTTGGATCCAACCTGAAAACAATAAGACCAAAATGATCATGAAAGTCACAGACTAGTGCTTAACAAACTGATCACCTGGGGATCCTGTGAAAATGAAGATTGTTTTGGAGTCTGCAGTTCTAGCAAATTCCCAGGTGATGCTAATGGATTTAGTCTAAGGAACACATTTTGAATGGTAGCATTACAGAGATCTGAGCGTTCTCACTTTAATGAAGCTCTCAGCCTCCACTCTCTCCATTTGTTTGGGAAACTGTTATGATAATGGGTAATGAGTTGGTTAAATGGTTGCAAATGACTACCCCTTTCCACGTCTTAATTTATTCAGGAAACATCACTGTTTACAAGAATGACAAAAGGTTGGCATAGTGGGCTAATGCTCTGGAATGCAAAGTTGGTTTGAACCACAAGGCCACCAATTCAGGCTCACCAGCTGGGAAGCCCTATGTTGTTGTTGTTATGTGCCGTGGAGTCAGTCGACCCATAGTACAGGGTTTCCGAGGCTGTAAATCTTTAAGGGAGCAGAAAACCTCATCTTTCTCCTGCGGAACAGCTGGTAATTTCGAACTCCTGACCTTGTGATTCGCAGCCCTATACAGGGTTGCTATGGGTCGAAACCGACTCAGCGGCACTTAACAACAAGATGACACTCAGCAGAATGGATTGACTCAGTGGCTACAATGATGAGTTCAAACATTGTGAAAAAGATGCAGGTGTGGGTGGTGTTTCATTCTTTTGTATATAGTCTGTATATAGACTCCAAGGCACTTAACAACAACAAATATATCTAAGGAGGACTGGTGGTAGAATGGTTAAGAGCTCAGCTGCTAAGTCGGGGGTTAGAACCCAGCAATGAATGACTCATGGGACAAAAAGACTTGGTGATCTGCTCTGGTAAAGATTAACCTAAAAACCAAACACACAAACAGACTCACTGCCGATGAGTCAATCCAGTCTATAGGACAGAGAAGAACGGCACCATATGGCAGTTACGGTTTCTTCTCATGTTTCTTCTGAGGAGAGGCTGTTGGGCTTGAACTGTCAACCACTGCTGCCTAGGAAACACTATGGGGCAGTTCAACCTTGCCCAATCAGGCCATTGTGGATCAGAATGGACTCCACAGAACACAGGATGCTCTTAAAGCCCTTTCCAATCACCGCAGGCAGGTTGGGTATTTTGATATTACTCTGGACTTTTCCCAGGTCTGATCTCATCCCTATGCACCTCATAAGGGGGAAAAATACACCCACTTACTCACAGTCCTGATGTGGTACTGTGGGATAAGCACTCGACTACATGGTCAGTTTGAACCCCAAGGTCGTCAGTTCAAATCTACTAGCCGTTCCTCAGAAACCCTATACAGGGTCAGTATGAGTCAGAATCAACTCTACAGCATTTTACACAGCAACAACTGAGTTACATTTAGAGAACGTAACTGAAAATGTTCTTATGGCCGTTTAATATAATAAAAGGCAAATAACAGAATTCTTGGGCTGGGTTGGTCACGGGTCCTTAACATGACACAAACATTAGCATGTGAACTATTAGACCTTTGGACTTTTTTTTTTTAAACATGGAACTCAGGAGCGAATGAGTTTGAAACTCAAGTTTTAATTTTTGTAGCTATAAACGGACTGTCTGTCTTCTTGCCTTGAGGGAGAAGAAAACTGGTGTAATCCACGTATCTCAAGTTGCTAAAGCCTCTCTTTAGCAGGAATCAAGGGGTCTTTCCTTCTGTCTGCTTTTAGTCTCAATAGCTGGGTTTTCTGACTAAGAAAACCACCTTTGATTATATAAAGGTATTAGGGACTCGAGAAACACTGGCTCTTTTGTTACCAGCAATCTAGAGCGTTTAGGAAGAAACGCTATTGGAGGCAGGGAGGGAGGGGGTGTCCCCTGGAAAGTTGGGCGGGCTTTGTGTTCGCTCCAACTCAGGCTTTTACAAACATCCAAAACCAAAAGGAAAAAAACAAGAAGAAAAAAAATCAAACCCACTGCCTTTGAATCGATTGGGATTCATAGCGACCATCTTGGACAGAGCAGAACTACCCCTAAAGGACTTCCAAAACTGTAAATCTTAAAGGAAGCAGATTGCCATATCTTTCTCCCGCGGAGCAGCCAGCGACGAGTTCCAACCGCTCGTGGTTCGTTAGCAGTCTATCTCTTAACCACGGTTCCTTGCTAAACACCAGAGAGAGGAAACCCAAGTTTTCTTAAAGTTGTGCGGAACGGGCTCCAGAGGCCTCCCCCGCAAAGCCACGACCCCTAGCCTAGGCGTGGAGACGCTGCTGCCCACCTCCGGCATTCCGGAGGAAGGCGACCCCCACGCGTCCCAACTTCCCGCCGGCAGTGGAGCCGAGGTGCGGGGCGGGGCCGGGCGCTCTCCCCACCCACTTCCCTTTCTCCGCTCGGCTGCCCGGCGGGCACGACCTCACACGGCAGTGACGAGCCAGGAGGAGCCCGCCTCCGCCGCCGCCGCCGCTTGGGGAGCGATGCCCAGGCCCCGCCGCACCCCGAGTTCGCCCCGGACTGCCTGCCGCTCCACGGTCCGGCCACAGGACTGACTGAGAGCCGGCGGGCGAGAAGCCGCCGCCCGGCCCGCGATGTCACCATTGTTCAGCTGGGTGGCCAAGGTAGGCAGGTCCCGGCTGCTTCCCCGCATCGGGCGGGTGCCCGTTACGGCAGCAGAACCGGCGGGCGCGGCTCTGGAAACTTGTAACTGCCCGGCTGGGGCGCCCGCGGTTGGGGGTGGGGGACTGACCTGCCGGGGCCGCGAGCGCTGGGCCGGCTCGGGCCGGTTTGCTAAGCCGCTTTTCATTCATTAGTGGTGAGGGCAAGGAGGCGTCACACCCGTTGTACAGGTGGAAAGAGTGTGGTTCGCCTGCCAGGCCAGCTGTCTGCCATCTGCAGTTGGCTTCTCCGGACCCCGCCCCGCAGCCCCGGTAGCGGCGGATTCCCCGCCTGTTTCCTCGGCAGGCGACCGAACCTCGTGTGTCATCCTCCTTGATCAAGTTTGTGCTTGGTTGTCTGGGCTGCTTCGGTGAACGGCGTGCACTCAGAGGGTGCCTTGTTTGTAACTCTGGTTTCAAAGGGCAAGTGCTCGAGTCTGAGTTTTAAATTGAAGTTCTTTTTGAAATCCACAAAGTTTTATTTTCAAAGCGTCATAGATTTCAGAACTACTGGGCGGCACACACCTCCAGGCCAGTTCCACTGGTATCTGTGAAATGAAGGGATCAGAGTAAGTTTCCAGAGTTCCTACGTTTTGAGAAGACAGTAATAGATTTGATACTCTCCCATAGCACTAGGTGTTGGTTTTGAAAGCTGCATCCATAGCAGTTTGTAAATTGCAGAATCCACAGACGCATCTTTGGTTCACCTGGTCCGTGGGACCTTGCCACCAGGCAGGGCCCTGGCGAACTTGCTTCCTAATTGTGGGCGATTGAGTAATAAGCTCACATTGAGAGAACCCGTTAGCCACTCCTAGGATATTTTTACAAATAATAATTAGGTGGTTGAAATTTCTCTAGCTATGATGCAACTCTTTTAGAGTGTTCTTTTCTAAGTGTATTTTCACAAATACCTATTTGTGAGACCGATACAGCTGCGCTTATACTTGAAGTGATAAGCAAATGAAGACAAACTAGATAGCATTAGTTAGTTACTAGATAAACATTATCAGTGGCACTGTAGAATAAGCACGGGACTGTGGACCACAAGGCTGGTGGTTCAAGCCCATCAGTCACTTCTAGGAAACCCTATACAGGGACAGGGTGGCTATGAGTGGGAACCTGTAACATTACATCTCTGAATCCTCACTGGAATCGAGACTTCCCGAAGTTGGTGAAGTGATATGATTTTGAAAAAGTTTTGAGTCATTCTAAAGCAGTTTTGTATTGAAGAAAAGTTGGTAAGTCTCAAATTTTCTGATGTGAAGTAATCGTTTGTTGGCCTATATAAATAATGCTAAATTTGGAAAAAGATATTGTGTAGTTATAAAATAATCCAGGGTGTGTTGTTTAATTACATTTTCCATACTCATTTTAGGTTGAGGATTTTGTACTGAAGATTAAAGAGACAAAACAGATTTACACTCTTTATGTTGTTTTATTCTAAAATCAATAAGATGTAAGTCTTAAAAAAAAAAAAAAAAAAAAAATCCCCAAAAAACCAAACCTCATGGCAAGAACTGTTTCATACTCTTACTTACTTTTCCATAACACTTAATAAGATGTGATTCACTACTGGTGTCAAGTGAGCTTTGGTTTAACTTGGCTACATAGGTGAAAACAAACTAAACCCTTACTTCAAAAACTATCACAGACTTTTATCAAGATTCAGGAGCCTTGGTAGCACAGTGTTTAAGTGCTATGCTGCTAATTGAAAGGTTGGTAGTTCGAACCCACCAACTGCTCTGCTGCTGTAAAGATTGTTATTGTTAAGTGTTGCCAAGTCAGTTCTGACTCATAACTACCCTGTATAGCAGGGGTGGGGAACCTTTCTCCTGCCAAAATTTATAACATCATTCGTGGGCCATACAAAATTATCAACTTAAAAAATTAGCCTGCTATATTTGGTCAAACATTTAAATAACCCACCGCTAACAACAACAACAACAACAATGTGAGAGCTGGAATCCTTGTGTGGCGCTGTGGGTTAATTCACTGGACTGCAAAGTCTGTTTTAACTAAAAGGTTGGCAGTTCAAGCTTACCAGCCGCTCCTTGGAAACCCTATGCAGGGTCGCTATGAGTCTGAACTGTCTCTAGGGCACTTACTGGGTTGCTAACTGCAAGATCAGCAGTTCAAATCTACCAGCTGCACCTCAGGAGACCTCCCATAAAGATTTATAACCTTGGAAACCCTATAAAGGTTTGCTACGATGAGTCGGAACTGACTCTATGGCCCACAAACCCCACCATCACCAGTCTGATGGTTGAAACTGTCATTGCCTTGGTAGGACCAAACCAAGTGATTTCTCGGACCTTATATGACCCGTGTGCCTGATGTTCCCTGCCCCTGCTGCTCTGAGGGAGAAAGATGTGGCAGTTTGCTCCCCTAAAGATTGTTGTTGCTCTTGTTAGGTTAATAACAGTCCAGTGCTTATCCTACATCACCACAGCAGGACCAGCCTAGGAAACCATAATTTAAAAACATGTAGTTCATTACTTTTATATTTTACATGCAGGTGGTGTAGCTCTTATAAACTGTATCCTGAACTGGAATGATTGATATAGACGGTATGTTATTCTGTAAAAGATTTCAAAATATAACATGAGGCTTTGAAAATTCATTTCTTGGTTGGGGGTTATAGATTATGGGAGTGACTTCTATGTAATCTATTTGGTTTACAGTAAAGAGACAGGTCATGAACAAGCTCCAAGTTTATAAACCAGGCAATATTTTAAACAACAAAGAAACACAGAGACTACCCCCCATGCGCATAGCCTCAAAGTGCATTTATATTTTAAGTTTAGAATGCGCCCACCCTCAAGTACACAAATGAAAATAGACACACACACCTCATACAGTTTCCCATCCACTTACTCAGAGTCAGCTGACTTGCCGGTTCCCATGTTGACCTTTTCAAACTGCCTCGCAACACCTGGTAGGAAAGGAGAAGGTGAGTGGGTGGACACCTGGAGGTAAAATTGTTTTTCCTGGCTGGGGCTTTAATAGTGTATGAAGATTGAAAGTGCATGGGAGCAACTTTATGGTGGAGCAATAAAGTTTAAAAAGGAAAGAGCTTTATTTCAGAGTTAGTCTTTTTTTTGTTTTGTTTTGTTTTTAAACATGAGATGTAGTTTTTAAATTTAATTAAAAAAAAGTCACACTTGATTTGGAACACTAGAGAAGGTGTGCACAGCAGCTCAACTGGGGCCCAGCTTTATAGGAGTCTAGTACCGACTCAATGGCACTTAACGACAACAAAAAAGTCTCTTAATTAGTCTTTCCTTGGGGACGCTGGAGTTTTGGCACTTAGATTACCAATGAAAATTCAGTTATGGAGCTTTGCAGTTTTCATACTAAACCCACAGCCATCCCTAACAACTGGGCATTTCTGAATGTTGGTTCTGATCATGTCTAAAGTTTCCATGTATCTGTTAGTGAAGATTGAAAAAACACAGCTGAACTGGCAGACAACGTTCTGAATGTACTTGGATTTGCACCTGCCTGTAAATATTATGCCTAAATTTATTGCTAGTTTCTAAAATTGGTGGTGGTACTGTGCTATAAAATAATCCAACTCATAGTGACCCTGTGTAGGATTTTCGAGGCTGTAAATATTTATGGGACCAGAAAGTCTCGTCTTTTTCCAGTGGAGAGACTAGTGGATCCAAACTGTTGACCTTGTGGTTAGCATCTCAGTGTATAACTTATGACGCCTTTAAGGCTCCTTAGTTTCTCAAGGTAGGGGATATCACGTATTAGGCTGTTAGCCTCAAGATCGCCAGTTTAAATCCACCATGGGAGAAAGAGGAAGCTTTCAGCTCTCAGGAAACCCTATATGAGGTCCCTATGAGTCTTAAAGGCACCTGCACCAAATACATTTGTCTGTGTATCAGATAAAATGAAAAAACAGAATCTCAATGTAGTCCCCTTGCTGTGGTTTCAAATCCAAGTGCGTTATCATATATGTGTTGTTGCTCTTCAAGGCTCTCAGATCAATCAGCTGACATCTATTGGATGCCGTCTGTGTACCCGGTAGTGTTGTTGCTACCTTGGAGGAGTTAGTGTGCACAGTAGGATTGTCTTTTAAAAAGTGTGCATGCTGAAGCTTTGTAAGCCAGCTATTTAAAAGTACAGTAGGGAATGAATCCTATATTATGACTTGTTTTTATAACAAGTAATTGGTTGCTGAAACGGATTGGAGACTGTTGTGGGCTCTGAAGCATAAGCCCTGGACTGCTAACAGCAAGGTTGGCAGTTCAAGCCCATCAGCTACTCTGTGGGAGAAAGATGAAGCTGTCTTGCTCCTGAAAAGATTTACAAGCCTCAGAAACAGGGTTGCTATGAGTCGGAACCAACTTGACGGTGCTTAACAGCAACAATATGGCTGGTGAGAATTTGTCTCATGTACATTGGACATGTTGTCAGGAGGGCCCGATCCCTAGAGAATGACATTCTGCTTGGTAAAGTGGTAGTAGTTGTTGTTAGGTGCCATCGAGTCGGTACCGACTCATAGTGACCCTAAGCACAGCAGAATGAAACACTGCCGATCCTGGGCCAACCTCACTATTGTGGCCATGCTTGAGTCCATCCATGCTACCATTTTGCCAATCCATCTTGCTGGGGGTCTTCCTCTTTTTCTCTGACCCTCCACCTTACCAAACATCATGTCCTTCTCCAGCGACTGGTCCCTCCTGACAGTATAGATTCCTCATGAGCACAATGAAGTGTTCTGGAATATTCATACTTCGCAATGTTGTCCATAGCTTGTCATATTGAAAGCTTTTGTGTAGTCAACAAAGCACAAGTAAACATCTCTCTGATACTCTCTTACTTTCAGCTAAGATCCATTGGACATCAGCAATGATATCCCTTGTTCCACGGCCTCTTCTGAATCTGGCTTGAACCTCTGGAAGTTCTCTGTCAATGTATGCTTGCAGCCATTTCTGTATTACCTTTAGTAAAAGTTTACTTGCATGGGATATCAAAGATACTGTCCAATGATTTCCATGTTCCGTTGGGTCACCTCTCTTTGGAATGGGCACAAATAGGCATCTCTTCTAAGCAGTTGGCCAGATAGTTTTGTTCCAAATTTCTTGGCAGAGATGAGTGAGTGCCTCCAGTGGCGCCTTACTTTCTTGAAAGATTTCAATTTTTATTCTTTCCATTCCTGGTGCCTTGTTTTTTGCCAATTCCTTCAATGCACCTTGGACTTCTTCCTTCAGTATCATTGGCTCTTGATCGTATGCTACCGCTTGAAACGATTGAACATGAACCATTTCCTTTTGGTACAGTTACTCTGTGTATTCCTTCCATCTTCTTTTGATGTTTTCTGCATCATTCAGTAATTTGCCCAAAGATTCCTTCAATAATGGAAGTCAAGACTTGAATTTTTTCTTCAGTTCCCCCAGCTTGAGAAATGCTGAACATGTTCTTCCTTTTTGGTTTTCTGACTCGAAATCTTTGCTCATTTTGTTGTAATATTTGGGTTTGTCTTCTCGAGCTGATCTTTGAAATTTTCTGTAGAGAGTCAGTGAAAAAGAGGAAGATTTTTAGTGAATTGGAATGACTTAAACAGTGGGCTTAAACATGGGGACAATTGTGAGGGTGCTGTAGGAGCGGACAGTGTTTCGTTCTCCTACATAGGGTTGTTATAAGAACAACCTAATAAGAACAGCAGCAATCTTTATGGAAGTACACTGCCACATCTTTCTTCTGCAGAGCAGCTAGTGGGATTGAAACACTGACCTTTTGGTTTGCGGTTGAGCCCCTAACTAACTGTGCTGCCAGAGGTCGTCATGATGTGATAAGGAAATAGTATTTCATCCGAGTGCTGAGGGGGGCACTGGACATTTTCCAAGCTGAGAGAACCAGGTGGGAACGTTGAAGCTAGCAGGAGAAGGCAGGCATGGCAGAGTGCAGTGATCCGGGGGCAGAAAGGTAGATGATGAAGTCTGGGAGCGTTCGTCTAGGCAGGCCAGGCCAGGCCATTTAGGCCCATGTAGACATAACAATCAACTGCTAATGGAAAGGTTGGTGGTTCTAAGCAACCAGGGTGCCAGGGAAAGAGCTGGCAATCTACTACTGTAAAGATTAGAGCCAAGAAAACTCTATAGAGCAGTTCTACTCTGCAGAACATGGGGCTACCATGAGTTCTTGGCAATGGGTTTACTTTGTTTTTAGCTAAAGTATGGGAGTCCTTCTGAGTGGTGGAAATAGTTACTACTCTGTTACTAACCAAAAGTTTGGAGGTTTGAGACCACCCAGAGGCAACTCAGAAGAAATAGCTATTGATCTACTTCCTCCAAATCAGCCATCGAAAACCCTGTGGGGCACAGTTTTATTCTGAGCACAGGGTCTCCATGAGTTGCAGTTGGCGTGATGGCAGTTGGCTTGGTTTGGGTTTTGGTCACAGTATGCTTTTAGATTTGCTTTGAAATGCCTTGGGGAGCCTTAGAGGGTATTGCAGACATGAGTGATGCCAGCTGATGTCTGTTTTGAATGGAGGCAAGACTGCTTTGGTTCAGGCCACAGGAAATGATGGTATCTTGGACTTTGATAGGGGGAGAGGAGCACATGATTATTCTTTATCTTCTGAAATGATGTGACGTAATGCCTTTCCTATCTTGTTTGTCTGAGATGGTTGCAGACGACCAAGTAACGAATTGCTTCTTGTCTGTCAAGTTCAAGTACAACTTGTCCTTCGGCCAGCCGCTTCTAACCACGGCTTCCAGGCACAGTTGTGTCCTTATTTATTTACTGTGGCTTCCCGCAGACTGGAGCAGCCTACCGTGGGGGTCTTACCTGTTGGATTTGCCCTTGTTTACCAGCACATATAAGCCTTCCCGTGAGGTGCGAATCTGTACCACAGCCAGTATTTAGGCAGAATTTCCTCTGATGTCTGACTTGTTTAAACCTGCAGTGTTGGTTTGTCCTTGAGTTGTGTCCTAGGTTAATATGATGGATTATTTGGAAAAAATATGAAGAAGTTTTTCTTCTGTAGACTCAGGTAACCTTTAACTGTTGGATGTCTGAGTTTAAACTTAGTAAAGTGAGAAGAACTCATTGTCATCATAGTCAAACTATTCCTTGAATTTAAAAAATGTGCTGCCTCTGCTAAGCAAAGCTGCTGTGGCCCCAGAGACGTTCCTGTGGAATATTCTGACTGGTGGCCTTGGCGGCCTCTGAGTGGTGGTGGTGGTCTGTGCTATCGAGTCGGTTCCAAATCAGAGCAACCCTGTCTACTGTTTCCGAGTCTGTGAGCAACCTTGTGGTTAGCAGTCCAGTGCTTATCCTACAGTGCCACACCAGGTGGTATTGTTTGTTGTTGTTGTTAAGTGCCTTCCAGAGTCAGTTCCTACCTGTAGAGACCCTGAATAGAGTTTCCGAGGAGTAGTTGGTGAGCTTGAACCACTGACCTTGCAGTCCAAACCGGCTTTGCAGTCCAGCTCATTAACCCACAGCGCCACTCCAGGACTCCCGGTGGTATTGTTAAGTGCTGTCAATTCGTCTCCGACTCAGTGACACTGTGTACAACAGACCAAAACGTGGCCCAGCCCTGCACCATCCTCACAATCCGTGCTGGTTTTTGACGCATTGTTGCAATCACTGTGGCAATCCATCTTGTTGAGGGTCTTCCTCCACTCACCCACCTGTCAGTTTGTCATTCTGTGGTGGCCTGCCTATTGTGTTGCCTCTCTTTGGTCCTTGAGAATTCTTGTTGCTTAGGCTGACATTGGAGTCTCCGAGTAGTGCAAATGATTAATGCCCTTGGCTGCTAACCAAAAGGTTGGACGTTCAAGTTGATCCAGAGGTGCCGCCTCCAAAGTCCTGATGGTGTTCTTGAGAAAAGCAGCCATTGAAACCCCCCTGGAGCACAGTTCTCCTCTGGATCGCTACCATGAGGTGAAGTCACCTCAACAGCCACTGTGTTTTTAGGGGAACAGTAACTTGGGCACAGGTTGGTTTTACTAAGAAGGATTCGGGGCAAGCAGGGACAGAAAACCCTCCATAGTCCAGAATAGGCCACTTAGTCCAGAGCAGATTTTATAATGAGAAAAAGGCAAGTTTAACGCCCTAGACAAACTCCCTGAACTATATTTAGCATACATGTGCCTGTACCCTGGTCTTCTATTTCCAGTGATCAAAATCCTTCTCATCCTTTATCCTGAAGCATCTTTGATTATTTCCTCATTTATCTGTCCATTCCATCTATTGGATGACTGTATTAAATATGGAAGAAAATATTGCGTAATGCATTTCTTCTCCCTGTAGGAGTTATGTTCACTGATTCCTTCTGGCAGAGAAGGATGGACAGTAGACCAGTTGCCAGCTGGACTGGGCTTTGGGAGCGTAGTGCAGTGCCCTGGAGGAAGTCTGTTGGAGTTTAGTGGAGCTGGAGGGAGACCCTGCTGCAGGGAGTGACGGAGAGAGTGAGGCTGGACAGATGAGCAGGGGCATACAGACCCCTTCAGAGGAGCTGACACTTGACCCCACAACAGTAAGACCCCAGACCCCTGTGACTGCATAGACCATTCTGCGTGATGCCTTCTTGTGGGTTGTAGTTATTTGAATCTTTTATTTCCTCCATCAGCCTGTAAGCTCTATGAAGCCCGGGTGGAGTTGTCCTCAGTCTCACCTTGTTAAAGTGCAGCTTGGGTGGCACTGGAGATGCTGTATTTCTAACACGCTTCCATGTGGTGCCAATACTGCTCCGCACTTTGAGTAGCAGGTTTCTCAATGTGTGTATCTATTGCATCTGCCATTGCACATAAGAGTGGCTCATAGTTTTTGGAATACATGCATGATTTCAGATTATTCATATTTATCTTCTGGGAGAATAACAGTGGAGTTAGTGTCGCATGAAATGAAATAAAAAAAAAGAGTTATCAATGACCTTGAAACTGGATGTGTGAGAATGGGAATGGAAAGAAAAATTTGTATTGCATGCCCTGGTACTTGTTTAAATATTTGAACTTTTTATGTAGTAACTGCTTCAGTTTCTCTGATTTTAGAACAACTTTTGATGGTCTTTACTCTTTTTTAGTGTATTCAACTCTCTTCCATATACCAATGAGTACTGTAGTAGAGTAGAAATCAGTTTCCTATTTAATTATTATTTGAAGAATAGACTCAATTTAAGGAGCAGAATGACAACATGGCTAGGTATGAGAAATTTCAGAACACTTAATTATGCTCATGAGGAATCTGTACTTGGACTAACAGGCAGTTGAATGAACAGAACATGGGAACACTGAATGGTTTAAAATTAAGAAAGGTGTGTGACAGGGTTGTATTCTTTCACCATATTTATTCAGCCTGTATGCTGA
>NW_006408882.1:2030680-2035751 GCF_000296735.1 Chrysochloris asiatica
TTCAAAATGGCCAATACCAGTCCATTTCAGCTCACTAATGCCTAAGATATTGATGTTTATGCGTTCCATTTCATTTTTGACAACTTTCAATTTTCCCAGATTCATACTTCGTACATTCCTTTTTCTGATTTTCAGTGGATGTTTACAGCTGTTTCTGGGGAAGAGCTGCCTCTTCAAAGTAGAGTTGACTGTGATTACACAAATGGAGTAAAGCCCATGGGAGAAAAGCCCGCTTGACCTTCTTTTGCTTATGGGACACAACTCAAAATGAAGAGACCTTGAACATATCCCACATGAATTTAGAGATCATCTCACGAACAGGTTTTTTATGTATTAGGCACTAATGACTGAAGACCAGAGGAATTGTGGAACGATATGAAGAACATCATACATGAAGGAAGCAAAAGGATATTAAAAAGATTGGAAAGCTAGGAAGAACTCAAGTGGATGTCAGAGAGGTATGAACCTGGCTCTTGAACATAGAGAAACTAAAGTGAGTGGAAGATATGAAGTAAAAGAGCTGGATAGAAAATTTCAAAGGGCAGTTTGCAAAGAGAAAATATTCTGATGAAATGTAATCACCTGGGGTTAGAAAACCCAAAAGGAAGAACCCAATTAGTGCTTTTCAAACTGAATGAACTGAAGAAAAAAATTGAAGTCTTTACTTGTAATATTTGAAGGATTCTATACAATAGAACAAAAACATTGAATGATACAGGAAACATTAAATGAAGATGGAAAGAATTGTTGGTCAGCCAATTCACGAGGTAGCATATGATCAAGAACTGATGATACAGAAAGAGAAGTCTGAGCTACACAGAAGGCATTGGTGAAAAACATGTCTCCAGGAATTGATACTACCAATTGTAATGTTTCAACAAAGTGAATTAGCTCTGGAGGTACTCATTCGTTTATGCCAAGAAATTTGTAAGATAGCTAGCTGGCCAACCATTCCAAAGAAAGGTGGTGGTGGTTGTATGCTATTGAGTCAGTTCTGACTCCTAACGACCCTAAGCTGTAAATCTTTACAGGAGCCAAAGCAGTTAGATGATTTGAATTGCTTACTTCTCAGTTAGCAGCCCAACTTGTCATCCACTATGCTGCTAGGGCTCCTCCAAAGAATGGTAACCCAACAGAATGTGGAAAATCATCTAACAACATTGTTAATATCACATGCAAGTAAAATTTTGCTGAAGCTAATTATAAAATGGTTGCAGCAGTACATCTATAGGGAGCTGCCAGAAATTCCAGCTGGATTCATTGTTGATGTCAGATGGATCTTGTCTGAGAGCAGACACTATCAGAAAGATGTTTACTTGTGCTTTATTGACTATGCCAAGTCATTCAATTGTGTGCATCATTACAAACTCTGGGTTAACATTTTGAACTCTGGGAATTCCAAAACACTTAATTGTGCTCATGAGGACCTTGTACTCATGACAAGAGGCAGCCATTTGAACAGTCCGAGAGGATACTGCGTGGTTTAAAATCAGGAAAGATGTATGCCAGGGTTAAAGCCTCTTACTGTACTTACTCAATCTGTATACTGAGCAGACAGTCTGAGAAACTGAACTATATGAATAAAAATGTGGCATCAAGATTGGAGGATGAGTCATTAACAATCTGCGATACGCAAATTATAGAAATTTCTTGCTGAAAGCGAAGAGGATTTAAAATACTCACTGATGAAGATTAAAGATCACCACCTTCAGTATGTATTACATTTCTGTGTAAAAAAAACAAAAATCCTCATGACTGGACTAATAAGTAACATGGTAAATGGGGAAAAGGTAGACATTTTCAGAGGTTGTTTTTATACTTGGATCCACTATCAACGCTCATGGCTTTCTACTCCTGTGAAAAATTACAGCCTTGGAAACCCTGCAGCAAGGTCACTATGAGAGGGAACCACCTTGACGGTACACAAAAGTGACATCAGTGACATCAACACATGTATGTGAAAGCAGGATAATTGTTGCTATAGTTCAGCACATTGTTGTAGGATAAGGAAGACTGGATCAGAATCCATACATGTGAATCATGGTGTTGAAGACTACTGAATGTACTGTGGACTTCTGAACACTGAACACATCTGACCTGGAAGAAGCACAGCTAGATTTCTTCTTAGAGTTGAGGCTGGTGATCCTTGGTCTCTCGTTCTTTGGCTGTGCTCTGAGGAAGGAGCAGTCCCTGGAAAAGGATAGCCTGTCCTGCACCTTCCGTACTGTTAAGTTTGAGCCCATTGTTGATACACTGTGTCGCTCCATCTCTTGGAGGGTCAGTGAAAAAGAGGAAGACCCTCCACAAAATGGAATGACACAGTGGCATCAACAGTGGGCTCAAAGGCATTGCAACAATTGTGAGTATGGTACAGGACCAGGCAGTGTTTCCTTGTGCTCTTTATGGGGTCATTATGAGTTGGATTGGACTCAACAGCCTCTAATAGCAATAGTGGTCAGGAGACTTGTGTTTCATTCCTTGTCGTTGCACTTCCTGAGCACCTATCCCCCATGTCTCAGTGGAGGTCTGTGTGCTGCCACGATGCTAAACAGGTTTCATCGAAGCTTCTAAAAACTAAGATGGATTAGGAAGAAAGGCTGAGTGATCTACTTCCAAAATTAAGCTAAGTAAAAACCTTGAAATTAAGCTAAGTAAAAACCTTTGAATCACACCTGCCCAATCCACAACTGATACGGATGGTGCAGGACTGTGCAGTATTTCATTCAGGCGCACACAGGTTGCTGTGAGTCAGGGACCACCTCAATGGCTGCTAACAAGAAACAGAACATGCTACCAGTATGACACTACGCTAGACAGGAAGTGAAGAGACCCGTTTTAAAGGTCAGATTTGCCTCAGTGAGCTTTTTAACCTTGGTAGGTGACCAGGCTTGCTTGGGTGTCAGATAAGATGGTGGACAAGATTGTAAACTGTTCAGAATGAACTTATGGAGGCCTGAGGCTTGAACTCACCAGCTGCTTCTTAGGAGGAAGATGTGGCAGTCTGCTTCCATCAAGATCGCAGCCCTGGGAACCCTGTGGGGGTGGTTCTGCTGTGTCCTGTAGGATCACTGTGTGTTGGAATCATCTCGATGGCAATGAGGTTGGAGTTTGCTTTGTAGGATGAGCTTGTCTTGCTGGTGAGCCAGACCCCGGTGGCTCCATTCAATGTCTTGATCTCAGACAAGGTGTATGTCCTTGATCCTCAGTCCTTGATCTATAAAGGGAGGGCATTGTGTGAAATGCTTGCTAAGACCATTCGTTCTCATTTCTGATACTGCAGGTCAGGCCAGGTTTCTAGACTGTCCACCTCTGATAAGAAGAGAGGGTTCCTGGAGTCCTTCACTTGGGTCAGACCCCATCTCCACCCATTACCAGTAGAGGTTTGCTCTTGGGCAGATTACTTCTTTCTAAACTGCAATGTGTTCATCTGTAAACTGGAGTCAATGTTTGTCTTCCACTGGGGGTAGTGATGGTTGGGTGGTGAGATGCTCACCTTCCAGGTAAGGGACTGGAGCTTGATCTCTGGTCAGTTCAGTTCATGCATGGTGGTTATTGGTGGTTATGTGCCGTGGAATCGGTTCCAACTCATAGCGACCCTGTACAGGGTTTCCGAGGCTGTAAATCTTTACGGGAGCAGAAAACCTCCTTTTCTCCTTCAGAACAGCTGGTAGGTTCGAACTGCTGACCTTGAGGTTCGCAGCCTGATTTGTAACCACTATGCTACTCGAGCTCCTGCAGAGCCCCTCCCAATCCTCCAGTAGAGGCTTGCATGCTGCTATGATGCGGAACAGCTTTTGGTAGCGCTTCCAGACTGACAGACTAGGAAGAAAGATCTGGCAGCATGCTTCCCAAACACCTGGCCATGAAAGCTTGACGGCTCACAACAGTTTGATCCCATTCTTCCTGGGGCTGCCATGAGTCAGGGGCCCCCGGATAGCACTTGTCAGCAGTAACAGCAACATTTGTACTCTAGGTTGTTGAAGATTCATGTGCATACAATACTTAGAACAGTGCTTAGCCCTGATTCAACACTTAATAAGTGTGATGGCACTTAACAACAGCAACAACAACAACAATCACCCCCTAAGATCCAGGGATAGAGGATCTTTACAGTTACTTAGTTCTGCTCCCTTTTTATAAAGATAGGGGTGAAAAAAATCTAACCTGTTGTGGATTCGTTTGGGTATGTTCCACCCGCCCCTGAAATATGTGTTGTAAATCTTAATCCCTATGCTTGTGGAGAGGAGTCCTGGTTTGGCACTGTGGGATAAAGCCCTGGATTGCAAGGACAGTTTGAATGACAAGGTTGTCTGTTTAAGCTCACTAGCTGCTCCTTGGAAATCCTGTATATAGGGTCGCTATCAGTTGGAACCGACTCGACAGCACTTAACAGCAACATACCTGTGGAGAGAGGAGCCTGGTAGCACAGTAGCGATACTGCTTGGCTGCCAACTGACAAGTTGGTGGTTTCAGTCCACCAGCCATTTCATGGGAGAAAGTTGAGGTCACCTGCTTCAACAAACTACAGCCTTGAAAACCCTACAAGGTAGTTCTTCTCAGTACTATTGTTGTTGTTAAGTGCCATCGAGTCGCTTCCAACTCATAGTGACACTGCATAGGGTTTCTGAGACTGTAAGTCTTTATGGGAGCAGAAAGCCTCATCTTTCTCCTGTGGCATGAACTGATAGTTTCGAACTGCTGACCTTGAGTTTAGCAACCTGAGACTGGTAACTACTATGCTACCAGAGCTTTTTAGGACTCCTCTAGTGTCCTGGTGTGGCACTGTGGGTTAATGCGCTGGACTGCAGAGTCATTTGAATCATAAGGTTGGCGGTTCAAGCTCACCAGTCACTCCTTGGAAACCGTATACAGTGTTGTTATGGGTTGGAACCCACTCGATGGCACTTAACAACGACGACCAAGCATCTCTATAAATTGGAGTCCACTAGAGACAAGGTTGTGTTCTTTCACCATACTTATTCAACCTGTATGCTGAGCAAATAATACGAGAAACTGGGTTACATGAAGAAAAACGTGGCATCAGGATTGGAGGAAGACTCATTAACAACCT
>NW_006408882.1:2036386-2043349 GCF_000296735.1 Chrysochloris asiatica
CAGGTGGCATCATTGATGGACTCAAGTGTGGCAGCGGTAGTGAGGTTGGCCCAGGATCGGACATTGTTTCGTTCTGCTGTGCATGGAGTCGCTATGAGTTGGTTCTGACTCGATGGCACCTGAGAACAACAGATGGCAATAGGTTTGGTTTTGATTTTATGTTATACCTATGGATGTAATCCCATTTAGGAAGGGGGTTTTCTTTGTTAATGTTACTATGGTTAGATCTGTGTATGGTGTGTTTTAAACCAATCACTTTTTATATAAAAGGAGCAGATTAGGCACAGAAAGAAAACAGGCCCTAATGGGAAAAACCTGCCATGTGGAGATCACCAGGGAACACTGAGAACTCTAGTGGAGCGGAGACAAGGACTTCTAGCGCAGATAGATGCTTCCCATCAAGCTGGTGCCCTGAATTTGAATTCCTAGCTTCCTAAACTGTGAGAAAGTAACTCTGTTAATTAAAGGCACCCACTTGTGTTATTTCTGTTATAGCCCACCCATGCCATCAACCGAGTCTGACTCAGGGCAACCGTCTAGGCCAAAGTAGGACTGCCCGATATTTTCAAGACTGTAAATCTTTACAGTAAGGAGAAGGCCACATCTTTCCCTGAGAAGTGTCTGTTGGGTCCCAAACACTTTTAGGTTAGCAGTCAAGCAAGCATGGTGCCACAAGGGCTAGTTGTGGTATAGCAACACTAGATTACCAAAACAGAACCTTTCAGCGGGGAGCTGGATCTCTCTCCAGTCACAGGTAAGGTGAAAGGCAGGTGACTTGACTCTTCAGGCCAGTACACATTGTTATTACCTGGTACTTGTGGTGATACTGAGATTCTTTCTGTTGTATAACACTGTGCCCCCGCGTCACACAAGCCCGGATTCATTAGCACAGAACCTGAGCAAAGCGCTTTTGTCCAGCCACAGGTAATGTAGATCAGATAAGGGAAAGCAGGGCCCAGAGAATGATCCTGGCGTCTGTCCCAGCAGCCTGTGTGAACTCGCCAGGTTACACGCCTGTGCCTTGGTTCCCTCTTCCCTCAAGTAGGGGCGAGGGGGGCCCTTCAACCTTCGGAAGTCCTTTATATATCTCAAATGCAGTGACTCATTGCTGCACTGCCAGGAATTCCAGAAAATCATTTGCCAACCAAAGATGTAGATTCTCCAATTTTGGAAAACTTTAAAAATAGGAAGGAAGTTTATTTGTTTAGCAGAGTTTAGCTTTTCAAATGCCTGCAGAAGGCAGAGAGACGACCCAATGGCATTTGGCGGAAGTCATTTTACAGGGAGGACCCAAAGGAAATCAGTCATGAGGTGAAAATAAACTGTGAGGTCTTTGAGACCATATTTGCTTCGAGGTTTATGCAAGGTCTTTTGGGAAAGTCTCTTATGTTTGGTCTCTAGTGTGTCAGGCTTTGTTTTTTTTTTTTTTTAACATGGAAATTTTCCAAATTTGAAGTATTAGCAATTTTGTTGTATAATTTGACCTCAGAAACACACACTGAAAGCCTTGTCATGAATGAGGGCCTGTGTTCTGTTTGTTAACAATATTAAGAATTCTACCACTGCGCCACTGTTGGCCAACTAATACATTTATGAAGGTCGAAACTTTTCTAGAGTTCCAGAAATGATCATATTACTGAACTGCCAGATTGAATTGGAGGGACTCTCTTCTTCATTTAAGCACTGGGCTGCTAATCTGACAGCACTTAATTATATGTTATAGATACATATATCATATGGAGTGTGGTATCTTCATGTCCTACACTGGACTGGGAACCGCAAGGCTCATGGTTTAAGCCCACCAGCTGCTCTGCTGGAGAAAGATGAGTCTTTCTGCTTCCGTAAAAGACTTAGTCTTGGAAACTGTATACAGGGTCGCTATGAGTTGGATCTGACTCAACAGCGCTTAACAACAACTATATATGTTATATATGAATTGCTGTAAGATAAGCATTGGACCACAAGATTGGTTTGAACCACATGGTCAGTGGTTCAAACTTAACAGCCACTACTTGAAACCCTATGCAGGGTTGCTGTGTGTCGGAACTGACTTGACGGCCCTTAACAACAACAAGAGTGTTACACAAGAGTTTCATGAAAGGCGGTCTATTGGTGCAGTGAGTTATGTGTTGGACTGCTCACAGCTGTTCAGATTCGCCAGCCACCAGTCCCTCTGGAAAAACGTGAGGCCATCTGCTTCCATAGAGATTTAGAATAGCCTTGGTTGCTGTGAATCAGGACCAACGTGACTGCACTGAACAGCATTGTTTCATGAAACTGCCCTTTGAGTCAGGCCCACCCACTTTTACTGCAGCTGAAAGACCATCATACCTACGTTTAGCTTGCCTGGTTTCATCAATTCTGCCAAGAGATTGTGATCCCTGCATCTCCCCAGGGAAAGAGCTTAATGTACTAGCTCACTGGAGCAAAGAACTCAGAATTGTTTTGCACTTTTTGTTTGGGGAAGTAGTATAATATTTTCAGACATTCTTGGCCACAAAAACTGGCTTCAAGTTCAAGGTCAGTCGTGATACGTTTAGTATATATTCCTCTGTGCCAGGCACTTGGGATACAGAGAGATAGCAGGGTGAACAGAAGACTCCTCACAGCTCACTGTCAGAAGAGAAGGGAGCTGCATAGTGCAGCCGGTTAAGTATTGGGCTGCTGACTACAAGGTCAGGGGTTCAGATCTACCAGCATCCCTGAGAAAGATGAGACTGTCTGCTCCCGTAAGAATTTATAGTCCCAGAAACCCTATGGAGAAGCTCTACTCTGACCAATAGGATTGCCGAGTCGCAGGTTCTGTTAGGAGCCCTGGTGGCATAGTGGGTAAAGTGCTCAGCTGCAAACTGTAAAAGGTCCGTGATTTGCACCCAGCAGCTACTCCACAGCAGAAAGAGGAGGCAGCTTGCGTCTGTAAAGCTATATGGGGCAGTTCTTTGCCCTTTAGGGTTGCTCTGAGTCCTGGTGTGGCACTTTAAGATAAGCACTGGACTGCAGAGTCGGTTTGAATCACAAGGTCAGCGGTTCAAACTCATCAGCCGCTCCTTGTAAATCCAAGACAGGGTCGCTGTGAGTCGGCGACAGCACTGTATAGCAACAGCAATATGAGTTGGAATTGACTCGGGTGGTGAGTTTGGTTGGGTTGGGTCTGTTTGTTGCTGCCAGTCCTGATTGGATACACAGAGGCAGTGGATCCCACCTGGCTCCTGTTTAAGGTTAGGGGAGAGGATGACCACCCTGAAGCCTGTTATGCACATCCTCTGTGGGCACCAAAGCCCGCCCCACCCACATAACACCTGCTGCTAATCTTGACAATGCAAACCCAGGAGGACTTGTCATCGAAGAGAAATTCCTTCATTCCAAGTCACTGCAGCTATGAACACTGGCTCATTTATTGTAAACATTTAATGGGTTCAGAGATTATAGCCTATTAAGAAATTTCATCCCAATTAAAACCAAATCGTGGAGAACTGATCTGGTTTAGGAAGAGCCCTGGATGGAAGGTCTGGCACTCTAGCCTGCCTTGCTTTGTTTTCTGATCTGCTCTCTTAGTTCTCGGGTGCTGCTCTAACAGAAAGACCACAAGTGGATGGCTTGAGCGAACACAAATCTCTGCCCCTCTTCTCTCACTGTTTAGGAGGCTAGAGATTTGGATTTATAGCACCTGCTCTGGGGAAAGGTCCTTTTCTCCTTTCAGCATCTGTAGGCTTAGCTTTCCTTGGAGACCTCCCTGTATCTTGGCATCAGTCTTTCTTGGGATCTAGGAGGTCAAAGGAGGCACTCCACTCCTGGCTTTTCTTTCTTGGTGGCAGTTGTTGTTAAGTGCCGTCAAGTCGGTTCTGATCCATAGCGACCCTGAACAGGGTTTCCGAGGCTGTAAATCTTTACAGGAGCAGAAAGCCTCATCTTTCTCCTGCAGAACAGCTGGTAGTTTCGAATTGCTGACCTTGCAGTTCGCAGCCCGATTCGTAACCACTGTGTTACCAGAGGTCCCTTTTTTATCTGCTCACTTCTCTCTCTTTGTATATTGATTGACTCAAGACACAAACTAATCCTGTAGATTACATCAGATCTCATTGACATCATTGTTGCAAATAGAATTGGTTCTGACTCGTCATAACTCTGTATAGGGTTTCTGAGGAACAGCTAGTGAGTTTGAACTACCAACCTTGTGACCAAAATTGACCTTGTGGCCCGGTACTTATCCTACAGTACCACACCATGACGTCTACATTAACATCATGTTAGTCCATCAAGTCGGTTCCGACTCACAGCAACCCTGTAATAGGGTTTTCAAGGAGCAGCTGCTGGGTATGAATTACCGACCTTTGAGTTCAAACCAACCTTGTGGTCTAGTGCTTCACTGCCACAGCACCACACCAGGACTTCATTAACAGCACAGAAGTGATAATTACATCAAGTCACATCATGGGATATGAGAGCTCATCATTGGGGACTTTTTTCTTGTGTGGTCCAATCAGTTCTGACTCATACTGATCCTGTATAAGGTTTCTCAGAGGCATTAGTGAGTTTGAACTGCCAACCTTGTGGTTATGAGTCCAGCACTTACCCTACAGCGCCACAGTAGGGCCCATCCTGGAGGATTACTACCTCTTAACTGCCAAACCACTGAGAATCCAGGACCAACCAAGATGAAGTGAAGTGAAAAGGTGGAATGAGGGATTTGATGGGCCTGTCCACAGGGGGTGGGGGCTGCAGAGGGCAGAATGAGAAAGAACATTCTGGATGGAAGAAGCTGACTGAGCGGAGGCTTAGAGGTGGAAGTCGGAATGAGCAGATTCCCAGGATTAGTTTGAGTAAGGATTGATTGAAACCTCATTGGGGGAGGGGTTGAGGGCCAGGCTGGGGTGTTTCGGCGTCAGTAGAGATTGGTGGTAAGGTGGAAGACCCCCAACGAAATGGATTGGCTGGGTGGCGACATTGATGGACTCAAGCGTGGCAACAGTAGTGAGGTTGGCCCAGGATCAGGCAGTGTTCATTCTGCTGTGCATAAGGTTGCTGTGGGTCGGTACTGACTCGATGGCACCTAACAACAACAACAACAGAGATTGGTGAGGAGCCTCAGAAGGTTTGTAAGTAGCTGGTCAGTGCTGTCAGGGCCGTGCTGCTACACGGTCACAAATTGTCAGTAGAGAGAGCAAGATGATGGACGGCTGCGTGGATAGATACAATCTAGGAATGGCCATTGGCTGGGCTGTAGGTGGAGGGCTTACAGTAGTCCAGCTGAATAGAGGTGCACGCCTGACCCATTGACTGAGGCTTTGGGCTCTTGAAGAGAGAACGTACACTTTGATAGACTCATAAGATGGAATAAGGAAAAACAAGAAGACAACCGCTTTCCAGATTTTTGAGCAGCTCCCCAGGAAGGCATCTAAGAAACAAGGAGAAAGACCTGTTTTATGGTGAAGAGAATGAGCTTGGGTTTGGATGTTTTGAGGTGAAGATACATGAAAAGTTATTCTTGTTAAGTGTAGTCAAGTCAGTTTCAATTCATAGCAATCCTGTATAGGGTTTCCGAGGAGCAGCTGGTGGGTTTGAATTACTGACCTTGTAGATCAAACTAACTTTGTAGTCCAGCGCAGTATCCTGCAGCGCCACACCAGGACTCCACCTGAAGAGTAGGTGACTCTTTAAAGAGATGATTAAGCGACTGAGTGACGTTTAATTCTCAGAACCAAAGATGTCGATTAAGAAATCATCTTTGTCAGCCTTTGAGGAGTCAATGAGATCCCTGGAGAAAGAGCAAGAAGAGAAGAGAGAAAAGTGAAACACTATCAAGTGTCTTACCCAAGACAGCTATGAAATGCAAATGCATTTTGCTAAATACATTCTACCTGAGATAATCATGTTTGCAAGATTTCATTATCTTATTTCTCCCCTTGGGGCTGATCTTTATTTCATTTTTCACTCTTGTCCTTGTGACTCAAGATGAAGTCTCACTTCTGAAAATGTCAGGATTCCCGTCTGGGGGCCTCTTGCTCCTTGAGCATGGCTGGTGGATCATAGTTCCTTTTCAGCAAGCCACGGCTCTGGCTGAAGTTTCTCAGCACATGTTCGCCGTTCCCTTGGCAGGGAAAACAGGAAACCCTTGACCACGTTCCCAGCAGCAGCTCCTGGCTGGCGCAGCTGCTGAGACTTTTATCTGGTCTGCCTTGGTTTCCGTGTTGGTTTTCTAGGAATGCTTCTGATTGTAAAGTATCTGATCTTGTCTCCCTCCTCCCTTCTAAGTAGAGAGAAGTCTGAAGGGGGGCAGAGAAGGAACCGTGTTTTCAAACTCCAGTCTGATGGGAATCGCTGCTAAGGGAAGGCCAGGAATGTGGGAGGTGCCACTCTTTTACTCAAGCTTTAAAACTAAAACCAAAGCTGTGGCGTTGTGAATATGTCTGTGCAGAACTGTGCTCAGTGGCTGGGTTTTCAGTGGCTGTGGTCTTCCATAGGTAGAATGGCAGGCCTTTTTTTTTTTTTCTGAGGCACCTCTGAGTGGATTTGAACGACCATCCTTTCAGTTAGTAGCCCAGCACTTAACCATTTGTACCACCCCACCGAGATACCAATAAATCACATACAATTCATTATCTGGCTTCTGATAGTGTGAATATGCTCCCTCCCTCCTGTGCTCAGCTTGACCCCCTATAATTCCATAGCTAGAAATTCTAAATGCCTTTAATAGAGAAAAAATAAGATATTTTTACTCTGAGCAGAAATTGTTCTCAATTTTGGTTTACCTTCTTTTCTTGGCATTTATAAGAGAGAGCGACCGTATTCCTTCATGTGGCAGATTTTCAGGGGGATGCTTTTTCACATGAACTTTTGGCAAGCTGGGTCTACCCCATGGGCATTAAGCCAGTTGAGTTTTTGCAGTTTACATAGAATATTTTATATATAGAAAAAGTCCTGGTTTTGCACTATGGGTTAATGTGCTACACTGAAAACATATAT
>NW_006408882.1:2045759-2098138 GCF_000296735.1 Chrysochloris asiatica
TATGTCTATATATGCATATTCCAGATTTTATGTGGTATCTTTTTGTATGTTTATTCTGTTAACAATTTATCTTTTGTATAATAGCATTGTGGAATTGGAAGGGATTTTAAGGGGAGCAACAGTTGTAAGGATGGTGCAGGACCAGACGATGTTTCGTTCTGTTGTACAATAGGATCTCTATATTGGAACCAACTCACCAGTGCTTAACAACAACAGTAGTTCATGCTTTCCAGTATGACACGTGGGTAAATGGCCCTGGGTAAACTAGCTGTCCATGGGTGTTGGGGTACTAGGTGAGATGGGGATTTCTTTCTCATATACCACGAACCTAAGCTGAAAAGGATGAAGAGAGAAAACTGTTAGCCGGGATATAGGCAATGGTTATGAATTGAGAATTGGATGACTTCATTCTACATGGTATTGTTTCATTTTTGTCTTTTTGTACTGACTTTTTTTTTGTACTCACTTCTAAAGGCAGGAAGAAAGTATTCACATTCACTTCTGTTTTTGGGGCATCATTTGTTGGGGTACATGCTCAGTTTTATAAACATTTTACTGAAGTTGCCTAATGTTTATACCGCAAAGGAGCCTCACATAGTATTGTTGCTGCATTGTATCAAGTATAATAGATAAAGGGTAAATAGTTTAAATTATTTTAAACTAATGTTCTTTATGGTTCAAAGCTCTGATTTGCCTGTTGATAGAGATTAAATCCAAGGAATGTCTACTTGATGAGTGGAGTTTGTTTCAAGAAAAGCACTGAAATGATATGGGAGAAAAGAGCTGTTTCTACCGCTGATCTGAATGAAGTTCAGGGTTTTTAATGTATGGGGTAGGTTTTGAAAATGAAGACAACAGTATAAAAAGCTATTCTAGTATATTTGAGAAAGGTGCTCTGATAGCATAGTGGTTACGAATCGGACTGCGAACCGCAAGGTCAGCAGTTTGAAACTACCAGCTGCTCTGCGGGAGAAAGATGAGCCTTTCTGCTCCCGTAAAGCTTTACAGTCTCTGAAACCCTGTACAGGGTCCTTATGAGTCAGAACTGACTTGACGGCACTTAACAACAACAACATCATATTTGAGTATTGTAAATAATTTCTCATTATAAGATATGCCAGAGACTATTCATGAGATAGAACCCTGGTGTGCTGCTATAGGATGAGTATTGGACCTGCTAGCCTCAAGGTTGATGGTTCAAACCCAGCATCCTCTTTTTGGGAATCCTTGTACAGGGTTGCTATGAGTCAACCGACTTGACAGCACTTAACAACATAACAACAGCATTCATGAGACTTAGTCTAACAATCACACAGTATTGTAGTTGTTGTTGTTAGGTGATGCTGAGTCAGTTCTCAACACAACGAAACACTGCCTGGTCCTGCTCCTGACTCACATCATTGCTACACTTGAGCCCATCGCTCTTGTCACTGTGCTAATCCATCTTGTTGGGGGTTGTCTTCTTTTTTCACTTTACCAAGCATGATGTCCTTCTCTGGGGACTGGTCCCTCCAGATTGCTTTTGCTAAGTGGCGTCAGATTCAGTATCTGACTCATAGCGACCCTGTACAGGGTTTCCAAGGAGCAGCTAGTGAGTTGGAATTGCCATCCTTAACGGCCCAAACCGACGTTGCAGTTTACCGCATTAACTGGCAGCACCACAAATATGTCGGAAGTATGAAATCTGGCCATCCTGACCTCTAAGGAGCATTCTGGAAGAACTTCTTCCAGATTTGTTTGTTTTTCTGGCATTCCATGGTATTCTTCTCCAGCACCATAACCCCAGTGCATCAGTTTTTCTACGGTCTTGTCCAATAGGAGGGTTAATATTTCTAACATTGATTTTGAAAAAGCTTGACCGTGGACCGCCTAGATATTGGTTGTAGGTCTGTGCTGACTGATGTTTGTTTGTTCAAGTTGCATACTACCCAAGGCACTCAGTCATAGGTCCAAGGCACTCAGTCATAGGTCCAAGGCACTCAGTCATAGGTCCAAGTGTGAGCACTAAGTCCACAGTGGGCGTGTACTATGTGGGGTAGCTTGGTGCTGTGAATTCCTTTGTTTTTCCCCAGATATTGGTGAAGTCAAGATGATTCCATGTTGTGGTCCACAAATGGAACCATGTGAATTACGCGTGTTTTACAAGAGTTCTAAGGAAGGAGGAAGCCTTAGTTAACTGGTTAGCAAGGCTAGTGGTTTATCCAAACAGAAGCTTGATTTGTCAGCTTCATGAAGCAGACTAGTTCTTAATTTTGTCATAATTTTGATTGAAGCTTCAAGTTTTAATTGTAAATGATTATCTGTGCAAATGTAGAGACCATCTTTTTAATATTGCATGTAGACTGGGCTATAAGCATCTTAGTTTCTAATATATTGAAGTCTGATTTTCATATTGTGTTTTATGGATTTATATCTTACATAGTCAAGAATTTGGGAACACTTAGAAATGTCTGCCATTGTATTTGTACATAGAAATAATTTGTCTTATGTTTAAAATGAAGACTTTTTTCCTCTCCCCAAATACTTTGCCCTGGAAAAGTCATATGTAATATGCCAACCACTGCCAACCAGTGAAGATTAATTTAAGGCTGTTTAAGAAAATGTAATTAAAAAATCATGACGATTTCTAACTTAGTTCAGTAAAACCCATGAAAGCTGGAACCTGTATAAAGCAGAAACCTGCCAGAGAAGGAAAACGCAGTTATTTCCCAGTAAAATGAGCAATGGAGAAGTGGTAAGGCTGCACCCTGTCAAAGGTGAAAAACTTGCAACCCAGACAAAACAAGATAGTCTTGTTGAGTTCCGGCTCTCCCAGGTTTCACTAGGTGTAAATTGTAGAAAAATAACATTTTTATGTTTGATAAGCAGAAATAATAAACCACTCAGTTGCGACCTGGAGACTTCGTGGGCAGCCCGTTCCAGATCATTTTTATTGCTAAGCACTTTAAAAAATTGCATCTCTTTTGCTAAATCTAAGTAGAAACATTTTCTCTTTATATTCATCTCGCTTTTTGTTTTTGACCTGTTTAAATTATTGCCCAAGATGCCAAAAAAAAAAAACCGATCGCGGGTAGATTGTTGAGGGGAAGTATTCTCTGAGCTACAGCACACCCTGGTTTGCTTTCTGTACATTTCTACCTCTCTTCTGAAGAGAGAAATTGATACAGATAAGTAATTAAGTGACATTTATATTCAGATTCCTGGGTTATGTTTTCCAGGGTTGGGTTCTGTTTGTGATCCCAGTTTCCAACTACTCACAGTCCCACCGCTCCTTTCTTCACTTCTCACATTCAGTCATTTTCCAGCTCTTGGCAATTTCACTTTCCAAATAGTTCTTTGCTTCATTCTCTTCTCTCTCTTAGTATTGCCATTGCCCGAGTTAAGGTCCCTTGTGGCTCATTTATTCATTCAGCATTTACATGTTCACTTTGGGTGTGAGGAACAGGGCGCAGCCCTGGGGGGGGGTGTGTGTGTCACGTGACCTCCCCCTCCGGGACTGGCTGCCTCACTGCAGATGGAGGCGGGTAAACAGGCATCTCTACCTCAGCATCCTCCTGCCTGCCATCCTGCCTTTGTCTTTCCTGCTATGGAAGCCATTCTCTCCACAGCACTCATGTTGGAAATGTGGACCTGGCCAAGTCATCCCAGGGATGGTACCCATATGCCTGCCTCTGTCAGCAGTTGATACCTGATTGTGTAGTGTTTCCTGGTGGTCTCTGACAGACTGTGACCTGGGCCTGCAGCAGCTTCTGTCTCACCTTCCCTGTTGAACCTTTGCTTTTTGACGGCTCAGCCCAGTGGTCCTCCTCTCCAGGCAGTTTTCCCTCACTTCTTGCTCCCTATAGCAAGTACCCCTTCATGTAGAGTTTGTTTCTCCTCTGCATACTTGGTAGTAGACCCAGGAGTGTTTCACTCCCATTGCCTTCATCTCCTTGTTTTCCAAATAAGTTTATAGATCCGCCCTCACTCTAGATCGTGACACATTCATCCACAACCCCAGTGTCCAACACAGTTCTGGATCTAGAATATTCTGCATTGCTGTGAAGTGGGAATAAGAGTGTTCTCCAAGTGAGTGTTATATGAGGTCATCTCTTTGCATACATACAACTAGGCTTTGATAAGTGTTGGTGTTATTGGCTGCTATGGAGTTGGCCCCCAACTCACAACAACCCTATGGAATGACAACCGTATGCAGCAACAACAATTCTGTGCAACAACAGTACAGAATGCTGCCTGGCTCTGTCCTCCAGTGATCAGTTGTGAATCAGACCCTTGTGATCCGTAGCGTCTTAATTGGCTGATTTTCAGAAGCAGATCAACAGGCTGGAAGCTTCTGTGAAAACTGTTCAGCATCACAGAAATGTTAGTGTCCAGGATACTGTCGTAATTAGCTTCAAGTCACGAGTGCATCAAGTGAAGATGTCAAAAGATTAGCATTTTTCTCCAAAAATGTGCGTATAGTCGTATGACATATTGGTGGTCACAGTTTCTCTACCTAATTAGGTAAGACTAGAAGACTAGACAGTGAAGCTTTTTTTTTTTTTTTTTAATTCTTTAAAACCTTCTAATACCTTGATGTATGTTCATGTAAGTATGTTTAAATGGAGGTGAAATTAGTTTTACATTACCAATTTCAATGGAGAGAAACAGAAAGCTGCCATTTCTTTGCCTCACACATTAAAGTGTGTTTGTTTAGTAAGCACTCTAACACAGGCCTTGGAAGGGCCTAGAAATGAACTAGACTGTACCCTGCAACAGTCTGGACTCGTGTGGCAGAAAGATGATGGTGTGTGTCTTAAAAAGGAGGACTCAGTGTCATGGGCCTTGGCTCCACAATCAATATGCATGGAAGCATCAGTCAAGAAAGCACACGATGTATATTGCATTGGGCAAATCTGCTGCAGAAGACCTCTGTTAAGTGTGAAAGAGCCAAGATGTCACTTTGAGGACTGAGGTGTGCTGGACTCAACCCATGGTATTTTTAGTTGCCTCATATGAATGTGCAAGTTGGATAATGAATAAGGAATACCCAGGAAGAACTGATAACATTTGAATTATGGTGCTGGTAAAGAAGGTTGAATATAGCCTGAACTGCCAGAAGTATGAAGAAATTTCCTCCTTAGAAATGAGGCTTGTGAGACTTCCTCTCTGGCACTTTGGCTATTATCAGGAGGGACCAGTCCCTGGAAAAGGAGATCAAGCGTGATAAAGTGGAGAGGCAGTGAAGGTGAGGCAGACCCTTAACGAGATGGATTCACAAAGTTGCTGCAACAATGGGCTCAAACATCAATGATCGTGAGGGTGCTGCAGGACCCTGTAGTGCGTAGTACTTGTACGTAAGCTTGCTGGAGCTGGCGCTAACAACAAGAACTGAACTTTGTTGATTCCTTCCCTGATGAATTCAGTCAGCGTACCCAGTGGCAAAGCAGTTCCTGTGACGGTTGTTTGTTGATGTTGTTGTTAAGTGCCGTCAAGTCAGTTCTGACCCATCGTGATCTTGTGTAGAGTTTCTGAGGAGTGGCTGGTGAGCTTGAACTACCAGCATTGAGATTCTAAGTGACCTTGCAGTCCAGCACATTAACCCACAGCACCACACCAGGACTCCTTCTGTGATGGTAATAATAGTAGTAAACTCATCACTGCTTTCATACTGCATTGCCGTTGTAACACGTTTCTCAACAATACTGGACATGCTCATCCTTAGTTTGAAACTAGAATGGTTATTTGACTTGCCATTGTTGTTACAAAGTGCTATCCTGTCATTTCTGAGTCGTAGCAACCTTGCAGAGGGTTTCCAAGGAGTGGCTAGTGGGTTTGAACTGCCGACTTGGCTGTTGGTAGTCCAGTGCTTATACTAGACTATGTGAAGTACAGTAATAAAGAAGCACTGGTAGTGGTGGTTGTGATGTGCTGTGGAGTCGGTTCTGACTCATAGTGGCCCTGAATGTGATTTCTGAGTTTGTAAATCTTTACAGAGCAGAAAGCCTCGTTTTTCTCCTACGGAACGGCTGGTAGTTTTGAACTGCCGACCTTGAGGTTAATAGCCTGATTTGTAACCACTATGCTACCAGAGCTGTATATCGTAATTATTTTAATAATTCTCTTTCAGTATTGATCATTTCTGTTGCACAGTTGTATTCCTTTGTGCTCCATTTTATGCATTTAAAACCCTCATTTAGAGAGGATTTCATAGACTTCAGGTCGTTAGAGGTTCTGTAACACAAAAAAGGTTAAGACCTTCTGCTTTAGATCCTGGGCTGTATTTGAATGAGAGCAGGCTAGCATTTGCTCAGTGTTGATTGGTAGGAACATGGGGTGAGTAGTTGAAAGCCTAGATACTGTCTCTTATGTGTTATTAATTCCAGACACTGCTGCCTGTTTCCCCACCCCCACAGCGGCACACAGCTTAGCACAGTCTCAGTACTGTTGTGGCCATTGGTCACGTATAACATACAACATATAATGCACAGTACATTTAGAAAACTAGCACGCGAGGGGTTGCATGCTACACAAAAAACACATAGCACGCACGGTATTTGTGGAAACATACCATGTTCTCATCCCACACACAAAAAGAAAAGGTTAAACTCCATTCTTTTTAGTCTTTGAAATAATGCACTAAACAATTCGCTTCCAAAAATAAGTTAAAATAAAAATAGCTTATGTGCTTAAAGGGGTCAGCCTTCAGCTGTCTAGAAAATTCTTATAATCTGGAAGGATTCATTCCCAGGATTTCTGGTTGAACTATTATTACAGCATTTGTTCCCTGCAAATATTTATTGCATGCTTGTACAGGCATTGTGTTGAAGATATAGTTGAGTTGTTCTTTCTCATCATTTAAATTAAAAAAAAATTTGATAACACATATTTTTGTTACCTAGAATGTATTCAATTACATATGCCTGTTCAACAATTTCCTACACCACGTACAATTGAATGACTCTGATTACTTTCATCAAGTTTTTTTTTTAAACGTTTTATTATGAATTATATGATAGTTTACATGAGAGAACTTTAGTTTTACATTCATTCCATCGTACATCATCTCATTGCCATGGTTCCAGTCCCCTCCATGCATCACCAACCAACCAAAGGGTATATCCTAGAAACCCACCCCCTACACTTCCACCTTCTCCCCCCAGTTTTCGGCCCACAGTCCCTTTCCCTTTCTGGATCCAAAGTCCCCAGCCACTTCATCACTCCACGTCATCATCTCTGCCTCCATCTCAGGCATCTCTGTTTCTCTGGGTAGGGTCCCGCTCTCGGCCCTTCTCCGTTGATGGTCCCAGAGACTTCTGCTCCTAGCCTGTAGAATTAATCACTCCCTTCCTTGTTACAAAATGTCTACCTTTGCATTTCCAACCCTCATAATCCGTCCTGATAAGCATTATTCACTACAGTTTCACAAGTTACCCATCTGTATTCCTTTTATCAGCTCCCCCAGATTGATTGAATGGTACCCACTGGAGATTCTGCCCTCCTCCATGCTCCCTAGCACTAGGTTTCCTCTTGAAAGCTTGTAAGCCAGTCACTTCTTGTCTTTGTAATCTCCCCCTCCCCATTTGAGTATCCAATGGCCAAGTTGCCCATCTCCGTCCACTCTGTGTGTGGAGGGGGTGGGACTGATTCTTGCTGTAGGGATTTGTTCCTTCTTTTGAGTTGCTGCTCCATAGGTATAGGTCAAGTTCATCAGATTGTATCAGCTCACTCTTTTTTTTCCCCCTCTTCTTTCTTCTCCTGGTTGAGCTCTGATCATCCAGTCAGCCGGTCCAGGTCACGTGGGTATCATCTGCAAGTGTGAGTGTGGGCACTCCTGTGCATATGCCCTCTCTTCCCGTCTTCCGGTAGTTTTGCAACAGTTCTTGGCCTCCTTTTCCAAATTGTTCCTCCTCCATTAACATAAACTATCCTCTCAGTTGTCTGTCTCATCTTTAGGTTGTTGTTGTCAATTTGTTCTGATACAAATAGGCTTTAAAAGAGCACAATGCTCAAGGCAGCATTCTATACTATGTAGGCTGAACTACCAGGAGACTTCAAAAACTTTGTGGAACGAAAAGAGAAAGAGAATGGATTTTTCTATAAACGTTTTGAAGCCCCTGGCATTGTTTGGTTTAAAGATGACTTTGGGGGTATTTGGGTTTTAAGATTTCAAGGTTACTTCAGGGCAGTAGTTTGGGGAACTCCTCCAGTCTCAGTAGTTGGAGCAAGTCTGGGTTCCATGAGAATTCGAAAATCTGTTCTGCACTTCCCCTTTTTGATCAGGATTCTTTGATCAAATCCTCGCTAAGCATCCAATCATGCAAGCTGGGTCACAATTCAGATTTTCTGGTTTCCTGGCAAAGGAGGCAGTTCGTAGAGGCAACTACCCTACATTCTGTTTCCTCCTCCTCCTGTTGTTCCAGGTAAATACAGACTAATTGTTATACTTTTGATTACTATTTGTAAGCTTTTAAGACCCCCTGCACTATGTAACGAGAGGCAGATGAGAAGAAGCTCATGGTATTAGGCTAATTAACTGGGATGTGGCATAAACCCATGATCCTAAACCTTCAAACCCAGAAACTAAATGCCATGAGGTATTTCGTTGTATATAAACAGCCTGTGAAGCTGCTCCTTTACCAATTATTATGACTATATCTGTCATACGTCATTTGCCAGTTCACCTTCTCCTAAGTGTACAACTTACTGACCTCAATCAGGCTCATCAGGTGAAAAATCTGATTCTGGTGGTAATAAATTTTTCTTTTGAATTTCAGTCATTCATACACTGAGCAACTTACTGAGCGCTTGCTGTTTGCCAGATGCTGTTCTAGACTACATCTGTGAGCAAAGTAGACTCTCTTTGTTTTCAGGAGCTGACATTGGAGCATCTGTCCTGCAGTTTGTAGGGCTGCCCTGCAAGTGCTACAGACATCGCCTGCCACTCCCATGCATGTATGTTGGTAAGGTCGTGGTTTTCACGCTGTGTCCCTGTGGATCCTCACGATACCTGAGGCAGAGGAGGCAGAGGAGGCAGAGGAGGCAGAGGAGGCAGAGGAGGCAGAGGAGGCAGAGGAGGCAGAGGAGGCAGAGGAGGATGTACTATTTCTTCAGCCCCCCTTCAATCAAAGCTTATGCTTGGGATTGCTGGAAACTTGAGAGCAGTATGAAGGGGAAGGGTACTTCTGTTGCCTACAGGATGTTTAGGAATATGGTCAACCACATTTTTCAATGTGATGTTGTTGTTAAATGCTGTCAAGTCGGTTCTGACTCATAGCGACCCAATGTAGGGTGTTCTAGAAGCGGCTAGTGACTTTGAACCACTGACATTGCAGTCCAGCGCATTATCCTGCAGCACCTCACCAGGACTAACTACTTTAATGTAATAGCTATTAGCTGTTGCGACTGATAGGATAGAGCAAAAGAACTTTCTCACCAGTTCTGTAGTGAAAGGCATTTGTGATAGTAGCAACCTCACTGCCGCTCGATACTGTTACTTAGAGTAGGCTCTCGCTTACCTCGCAAACATCAAGATAATGCTAGCATGTGTTGAGGTTGAGCTGCTAACCGCACGGACATTGGTTTAAACCCACTAGACACTCCTTGGGAGAACGATGAGGCTGTCAGCTTCCTTAACGAGTTACAGCCTTGGAAACCCTTTGGGTGGGGCAGTTCTACTCTGTCCTTTGGGATCGCTGTCAGTTAGAATCCACACAGTGACAGTGGACTTGGTTTTGGGGACTTGGTTTTGGTCTGTGCTCATGGAGCCCTGGTTGCCCAGCGGTGAAACGCCTGGCTGCTAGCTACTGTCAGCGGAAAGGTGGGCAGGAGAAAGAAGGGGCCGTTCTCCTCTGCTCTATAGAGTTGCTACGGGTTGAAATCGATTTGATCGCAGCTGTTGTTGACTTGTTTTAAATCATGTGCTAGGAGTCCGTGGGTGGTGCAAACCGTCAGTATGCCTGGATCCTAACCAAAAGATGGAAGGTTTTAGTTCAGAGTCTCCTCGGAAGAGAGGCCTGGTGAACTAGTTCAATAAAAACCTGAGTCATTGGAACCCCCATGGCATGCTAACTGCTCTGTCATACATGGGGTGGCCAGGATTCAGAACGGATTCCACAGCAGCTAATTTTAAGACTGGTGGTGGTTCTGTAGTTATCCTACAGCACTTGATTGCTAACCACAAAGTTGGCAGTTCAAACCACCAGCCACTCTGAAGGAAAAAGAGGTTGTCCGCTCCCCTGAAGATTTACAGTCTTGGAAACCCTATACAGGGTCGCTGTGAGTCAGAATGAACTTGGTGATAGTGGGTTTTGGTTTCAGGCTCTATATTAAAAACTTTCCCATTCATTATATAATTTTATCCTCAAGATGACTCCCTACGGTCGCTGGGGTGATGCCACTTTGATAGGAGAGGCAGCCAAGGTTCCAAGAGGAGAGTAGCTTTCCTGGCGATATGCACTAACCCCAAAGCAGCAGCCCTTGGAGCTCAGTTCACTCTTCAGGTGACAGAAGGCCCCTGGCCAATCTGTAGCTTCCCAGCTACAGCTGTGGACGGAATTGGGGCGGATTTTCTCCTGATTGGTCGTCTCTCACTTTAAAGGTTATTCTGATTTCCCACCTGTTTCCTCCCATGGAAGGTTTCTCTGTGGTGGTCATTTAGTAAGTAATATTTACTGTGTCTAGAGTCCTGGTGTAGTGCTGCAGGATAAGCATTGGACTGCTAACTGCAAGGTCGGTGGTTCAAACCCACCAGCTGCTCCTCAGAAACCCTATCCAGGGTTGCTGAGTCAGACATGACTTGAAGGCACTTAACAGCAACGATTTATTGTGCCCATGTTCATAGTTTTTCCTACTTACCACCTCTCCTCTCCTCAACACACACACACATACACGTTGTTGTTAAGTGCTGCCTAGTTGGTTCTGACCTATAGCGACCTTGGATAGGGCTTCAGAGGAGTGACTGGTGAGCTTGAACCGCCAACTTTGTGGATCAAACTGACTTTGCAGTCCAGCGCATTGACCCACAGTGCCACACATACATGTTACGTGCCCTGAAAGTGTGAACAGGGGTCTGGACAGTTTGTACAAAGATTGGGATCCTTGTGAGCCTCATTTACAGAAGTGACTTCTTAAACAGACTGCAGGGCAGACTTGGATCCTACATAGTTTTTTTTGTGTGTTTGTTAGGTTTCACTTTGATTAGTATTTCCTGTGGCACCGCAGGGTAATGTGCTGGACTGCGAGGTCAGTTTGAGCCTCAAGATCAGCAGTTCAAACCCACTAGTCGCCCCTCAGGCACAGGGTCGCTGTGTGTTGGAGTGAGTGAAATTGATGTCATGGCTGTTGGAAAAGAATGTGATGCTTCTGTAAGTGGGCTTTGGAGAGTTTTTGGAAAATTCCATTATCTTTTAATTCTACACTTCCATGAGCTTTACGAAGCCACCTCCTATATGCGTTGTTTTGGCAAAATGTTCCCATGATGATAAAAGTTAGTTGTTGAACATTATGACTCCGCATTTCTTTTTCTTTATTATTTTTTTTTAGTAAAGGTAATGCTACCACAGGGAGTGAGAGAGGGGACAAGATGAGTGCTCTTCTGTGCACCCTGCTCAATAGTAACCGGTCTGTAGCATCTTTACTCCAGCCAGTTGCTCTGTGAGAGGACTCCTGGCATCTGTCTCCATGTGTGTCAGAGTAGAACTGTGCTCCATAAGATAGCCAGTGGCTGAGTTTTTAGGAAGTAGATCATGAAGCCTTTCTTCAAGAGTACCTGTGGATGGACTCTGACCTCCAACCTTTCAGTTAGCAGCTGGGTTTGTTAACCATTGGTACCACCCACTGGCTTCTGCAGCATCTTTAACTTTGTCATAAAATAAAATGTTTAACCTTTCGTGTTCAGTCTAGGACATCGGCCTTTTTGACTTAGAGCGCTGAATCTGGGTAGAGGTCCCAGCAGTGGTGGGAGAGGAGAGTGCATGTCAGAGGTACATGGTCCTTGTATAAAAACGTCTGCTTTATTTTTTTGATTTAAAGGTGCATAGAGGGGTCAAGAATTTAAGAGCAAAGCTTCTACTTCCCCTGTAGACGCCTCACTTCTGATGAACTGATTGGATTCCCTCTGTTTTAGGTACGCAGCGTGTAAGATGCTGTCTGGAGCTAGTGCTTGAGCCTTTTGTGTTCTGTGTTGTCCTGAGAACAAGGCCCTAATTTGTGACTTAGGTAGTGGTGTGTTACTCAGTGTTTTCCTTCCCTGGTGTTGCTTTTGTTTTAGTTGCCGGGGCTCTGAGACACAAGCACAGACTCCCTGGGGACTGCTCTGTTTCTTGGTGCTTGTGTTTCTGAACCTGACACCTGGTCCAGGTAAGCTTTGCTTTTCCCATTCAATTCTGTTGAGAGAAGAAAGCCTTATTATCTTGTACCTACGAAATTAAGTAGGCCCTTGGAGAACTGGCTGCATCCCAGAAAATGCCTTTGCTGTGTTTTTCATTGAGATGGATTCTTGCTGGTAGGAAGAAAGGATGGAAGTGAGTCCCAGAGAGAGAGCAAGGACATGTCTAGCCATCCTAATTGTGGACGATCATCAGGCCTCTGGTGTAAGAGGAAGGAAATGACCTATTGGGAGAAGCAGTGTTGTCTTTGAATGGCATGCTTAGATTGAAGTGCTTGGCAGTGTGTACATACTTTGCAAATCACCCATTTTCTGGTCCTGATTCTGAGTCCATTGGTATTGTGCGTGTGATTACAGATTTTTCTCCTTTTTCATGGCAGAGAGCCGAGAGGGCATACGAATAACTTGTCAACAAGCCCATCAAACATATATCCCACTTTGTACATTGCTGGAAATGTTTTGATATGATCCAGAGTTTTACTGAATTTTTATAGGGAAAAAAATTCAAGCCAGTTGAATTCCTTGAGCGTCTTTCAGTGGCTGGTTTTAGTCTAAGAAATACAGACTTTGATAATTGTATCTTAACACATCCTGTCTGCTCTGCTTAGTTAATTTGAGATGCCCTCTATACGATGAGATTTTACGTTTATTACTCCTTACACTGGAAGTATTTGGCATTCCACCATGATCATGTGCTGTGGAGTCGGTTCATAGTGACCCAGGATAGGGTTTCTGAGGCTGTCAATCTTTACAGGAGCAGAAAGTCTCATCTTTTCCCACGGCATGGCTGCTAGTTTTGAACTGCTGACCTTGAGGTTTGCAGCCTGACTCGTAACCACTACACTACCGGAGCTCCTTGTTTAGTCGTTTGCATATTCCTTTACCACAACCCCCTCTCCCTGCCCTCTTTAAAAAAAATAATACTGTGTTTTCCATGAAACTTTACATAGCAAAGTAGTTTCAGTGACGTTGGTCGCATCTCCCACAATGTTAGCATTCTCATTCGTTCCACTGTGGATGTTTCATTTTAAGTCATCCGGTTCCCCGGTTCCCCTGTCTCTACCCTTTCATCTGGGCTTTAGAGTAATCGTTGGTCATTTGGTCTCATTACGTAAAGGTGCAAAGTACTCACTGGAAATACTCTTGATCTTATGAGCCAACAAGCTAGAAGGTAAGCTTTGGGTAGTTTCAGCTCAAGGTACATGAGATATCTCAGTTTGGACTTTTTTTATTTTTAAGGATTGGAGTTCTGTTCTACATTTTCCTCCCCTTCTCTCAGGATTTATCTATTGTGACCCTGGTCACAGCAGTTGTTTGTGGTAGCCGGGCACCATCTAATTCTTCTGGTCTCAGGGCATTCTTTCTTCTCTCTGTCTAGATTTTAAGTTCCTTGAGGAACAAGAGCGACACGATTCATCTTTGCGTTCCCTGTGGAATTTTGGCATAAGATTCTATACCTAGTGAGAGTGTGAAGCAGGACTTTAGTTGCAAATGTCAGACAACTCAATACAAAACGACATGTTCAAAAAAGGTGATTTGTTGGCACAAGAATCCCAGTCTACCAGCTTTAGGCACGATGGATCCCGGAACTCATCTCTGTCTGAATCACTCATCCTCATCCTTTTTCTTCCGTTCTCTCTCTTTCTCGGTCTGTGTTCCATGTCCTCTCAAATGACACTGTTCTCGGCCAGGCACTTCTGAGTTAACATCCTCAGAATTTAAGTCCAACGTTGGTGTCTCAACCTCAGCGCTACAGAATTTTTAGGCCAGGTACTTCTTTGCTATGGGAGCTGTCCCTGGCATTGTTGGATATGTAGCAGCATTCCTGGCCTGTACACTAGGTGCCAGTAACACCTGCCCTCCTGTGATGTGACAACCAAAGTGTCCTCAGACATTGCCAGATGTCCTCTGATTGAGAACCATTGGTCTTAAGCAACAGAAGGCTTCTCTCTTTCAACTGATTCAGGCTTGGAAGTTATTGGCCTGGGTTGAGTTTTATGCCCAACTCTGAACCAAGTACCTGGCTGAGGTGCTGGGTAGGGTGATCAAAATATGCTGACTAGCTTAGTCCAGGGCTCCCAGTCCACTCCAGAAATGGAGTTGGGTTTCTTTGTGGTATCTAACCATTGGAAACAGATGGTGGGGTGCTATTTATTATTAGAGGAACAAGAAATCGAGTCCATGCAAGATAAAACAAAACAAACAACCCCACATGGACCCCAACAAGGACTAGGAAGTCCATTAGAATTGAGCATGCAGCCCTGCTATGGTAGAAAGATGTGGGTTTGGTAGTAGGCAGGTGTGTATTACTCTTCTGCTTCTTCCACTGGTGGCTGTGTGCCGTGGGTTGGTTCCAACCCATAGCGACCCTGTACAGGGTTTCCGAGGCTGTAAATCTTTATGAGAGCAGAACGCCTCATCTTTCTCCCACGGAACAGCTGGTAGTTTTGAACTGTCAACCTTGTGGTTTGCAGCCTGATTTGTAACCACTGCGCTACCAGAGCTCCTTATTAACTGGATAATTTTAATCTGGTCCCCCCTTCCCCACCTCAATCAATCTTACATCATGTTCATATAAATACTGCTTTTTGGTAAAATTTTCTCTGAAGTATGGTCTAACACAAGTAGAAAAGGCCATGAATTAAACACTCAATGATTTTTCCAGTTCAGATGAACTTGCTGGGTACCCAGTGCGCAGGTCAGGAGATGAAAGAATCTAGATGGCCCCTTAATGAAGCTCCTTCCCAGCCATTCCTCCAGATGTCTTGTAGCGTCGTGATGCTGTTTGCCTGAGTTTGAACTCTTGTAGAAATGGAATGACCCCGTATGATCGATTCTTTTATGTCTGGAGGGTTTCTCTCAATATTATATGTATGGCATTTTTTCCATGTTGGTGCATAGCTTGTTCATTATACTTCTGTATGTTTTCAACCGTACGAATATACCACATTAGTTTTTGCATTTTGCTGTTGATGGATATGGGGTAGTTTCTAGTTTTCCACCTCTAGATGTGCTCTGAGTGCGTGTCCCTGAGTGTGCGGATGCTGGTGGTCCGGTGTACACCTTAGCTGGGGTTGTGTTGGCTTGGGATTGCTAGTCCTACACGAGGGTTTGAACTGCTCAGAGATTTATGAAAGACTCTTTGTTCTGAGACATAAATGAGAAGAGATAAAATTTGGACTTGTGTGACTGTCACCTAACAGAGGGTCTATACTCATCTCCTTGTGAAGGTTTCATTGTGAATTGATTATCTGGATTTGGAATGACAACACGCGGACACTTGGTTAGAAAATCGGTTTTTACCAGTTTAATATGTTTGGCCAGTTTTATATACAAGCTAAACAGTAGCAGTGCCTGCTACTTGAGCTGATTTTACTGTTTGATGTTTAGAGTAAGAAAGAGACTATATGACTACTAGATTGCTTTATTTATGGTTCCTCTTTTTCTCTCTCTAGGTGTCAAAATTTAAAAGATCATCATATAAAAAATGGCCTTTGGCTTGTGTTCTGGAGAATGGAGCCAGTTACTTTGTTTAATGGTTTTGCTTAGCAAATTTGCTGATTTTTTTTAGCTCCATGAGTGCTAGAGGAGAGACTGGCAAGACGTGAGAGTGTTTATAACTGTTGAGAGTTCCAGCGTGCCTCTGTGTTCCAGGTGTGAGTCAGTGCACTCCATGACGGGTACTGGGCTGTGAGGGCTCATGTCCCCTCCAGAGAGAGCCGTCAGTGAGTCTTCTGTTAGTAGCTATACTGGCCCATCTAAACATTTTGACTTTAAAAAATTGTTTCAGAAAATCTACAAAGTTGGTAGCGTAGTGGTTACGAATCGGGCTGTGAACTGCAAGGTCAGCAGTTCGAAACTACCAGCTGCTCTGTGGGAGAAAGATGAGGCGTTCTGCTCCCGTAAAGATCTATAGCCTCGGAAACCCTGTTCAGGGTCGCTATGGGTCGAAACTGACTTGACGGCACTTAACAACAACAACAACAACAATGGGTCGGAACTGACTCGAGGGTACTTAACAACAACAACAACACAAAGTAATTTCCTACTCTTACAGTGACATCTCATTCCTCCCTTCCTTTTCCTTTCTTAGAATCTCTTACCTTCTTTTCTTAGCATCTGCAGCCATTCCATCCATCATTTCTGCTGCTGGATTTCAGTTTCTTTATTGGCTGTTTGTTTAATTAGAAGGTTGTACTGAACTATCAAGGAGCTCTGAAGGTGTAATGGGTTATGCATTGGGCTGCTATCTGCAAGGTCAGCTGTTTGAACACTCAGCTCCTCCACAGGAGAAAGATGGAGGTGTGTCCTCCCACCCAGGTTTGTAGTCTTGGGAACATTAGGGAACAGTTCTAGTCTGTCGGGGGTTGCTATAAGGGGGAATCGATTGGATGGCCGTGGGATAGTGAACCAGTCAAGCCATTGTTCTGGAATATGACACTGGATATTGTATTGGCACAAACCATCTTCAAGGACTTAAAAGCTCCTGAGAGTTTATCCAATTATTTCATGCCATTTCAGAGCTAGCGAAGCTGGCTAATAGTACTTCTATTTTATATGTGATGAAAGATTAAGAGCCAGAGAACCAGAAAGATAAGGCAGAGGGCTGAACAATATTGGCTGGCTTCCTGTTCGGGGCTAGCAGTCCATTAGCATTTCCTATATCCCCAGATGCTTCCTCAGCAGCTAATGAGCAAATCTGACCTCTCTGTTTGAAAATTTACACATTACTCTGACTTGTTGTCTAATTGTAAGCTCAGAGCGGCTACTTGAGACATTGGTTCACCACATGACGCCATGACAGACAGACAGACAGACCTCCTCCTTCAGGACTGACTTTTAAAGAGTACAATCATTCACTTTGCTTATGCTTGTGTACTTTTTTGTTGTTAAATGACTTTTAGTTGGTTCCAACTCATAGTGAACCTGTTTTCGAGGCTGTACGTCTTTGCTGGAGCAGAAAGTCTCATCTTTCTCCTGTGAGCAGCTGGTTCAAACTGGGTTCAAGCTGCTGACCTTATGGTTCACAGTCCAGTGCTTCGGTTCTACAGAACCACCACACTCCCTGCTTGTGTGATGTTGTTTATTGTTAAGTGTCGTCTAGTAGTTTCCGACACGTAGTGACCCAGTATAGGGATTCCTAAGAGCAGCTGGTGAGTTTGAACTGCCGATTTTGTGGTTCTCAGTCTAGGCCTGGTCCTACCAGGACTCTTGCTTGTGTGAAAGAAGCTGTCATTTTATATTGGAAATTACATAACCACTCCCTGGACTTTATGCTTGAATCAAGTCCTAACAGGCCAAATTGTTGCATAATGTGAATGCTTACATTGATCTTATCTAGATAGTGTGGATGGCTAGTTTTTGCTCTTTTGATAATTTAAGATAGTAAGAAGATACATTATGGAGTTTGTGTAACATTTAAGGCATGCAAGAGAGAATGAGGAAATGACCCCAAAAAACAACCCATTGGCATCAAGTTGATTCTGACCCTTAGCCTCCCTAGAGGACAGGGTAGAACTACTTGGTTTATTTAGTTTACCTTGTTCTTGACCAACAATGACAAATAATCCCTTTTACAGCAAAAACAACACACAAATGTTCTGTTCATTCTGGAGAACTATTCTGAACAGGTTGTTTTCTATTTGAAATGTTTTAAGTCTTCACCGTGAGAAAAGATTTCATCCAGTGGACAAAGTGCTGTGTGTCCTGCTATATTTTTGTAGCTCTGGAATGTTTTCGTGTTACAGGAAAACTCTGGCATTTTAAATACACGTACCAGACTGCTTAAGAGTCACATATATTTGTTATTCGTCAGCAGAAAAACAGATGCATTAAATAGAATGACTTTTCATTCCAAATACTGTTTCTGTTTCCTAAGTTCTTGCGAATAAAATGACACTTACATATGTTTATAATCCTTTAACATCCCTAATTCAAGAAGGAAGTTTGACCCAAATGTCTAAATGAAAAAGGATTTTCCTACCAGAATGTGGTATTTCAAATTCTCCTAGCATATAATTTTTCAGCTAGTTATAAAGCAATTCTCAAATCTGTGTGTGACACATCAGACTGTACTATGCATTTGTTAGTATGTGAAGTCTAAAAATATTTGTTGTCTTTCTGAGCAAAGTTCAGGCTAATTTTTTTTTTAAATGGAGCTTCAGTATAAACTTAAAATAGGTCACCAGAAGAGAGGCTTAACCAAATTTATATAGAACTGAGCAGGACCTGTGTCTTCATTAACTGTTGGTGATGGATATTAATTATCTGACATTTTTGTTCTGCTTTCCAGTGTGAAATGAAATTAAAGCCAAACCCCAAATCCTTATTGAAGTGAACCCAGTAACATGTTTTTCAGGCTCTGTTTTGTTGTAGTTTATGCTGTAATGTTGATTTACTTTATCTGCTAATCTAGGCGCAGTAGTGACGTACATATGATTGCCGTAACTAAACTAAAAATATCTTTTTGTTAAACGTACCCAGATCACATTGGTGGGAATAAACCATTGGCCACACACAGTCTGTGAGCTTGTTGTAAATATTGTGACATGAAATATATGAAAGGGCTTAAAAAAGTTCGTGGAAATTCCATTTTTCCATGATCTCCTTGAAACACTTCATATAGCATAGTGATACAAATCAGGCTGCTAACCTCAAGGTCGGCAGTTCGAAACTACCAGCTGTTCTGTGGGAGAAAGATGAGGCTTTCTGCTCCTGTAAAGATTTACATGGCACATAACAACAACAACAACAACAAAGATTTACAGCCTTGGAAACCCTGTGCAGGGTCACTATAAACCAGAACCAACACCACAGTACTCAACAACAAACTTTTATCCTGAGGCCATTTGTGAATTAAGTTTACAGATGGGGAGTTGATGTTGGCATTTGAGGCAGTGGTGGTTCAGTGGAAAATTCTGTCTTCCAGCAGGAGCCCAAGGTTTGAATCTTGGCTAGTGCTCTTTATGTACAGATCCAATCCGTCTGTCAGTGTAAATTGCGTGTCCTAGCTCAGTTCTGGTAAGGAGAACTATACTTATCAATAAAGCCTTAAAGAAGCGTCTATTTAAATAGTTACGAGTCGGAACTGACCCAAAGGCACTTCATAGATACTTCGTACCAACAGCAACTAGGATGATAGTGCTGAAAGACAAGACTCCTGGGTTGGAAGGCACTACATAGTCACCCCACCGAAGAGTCAAACCAACAGTCATGAAGCTGGTGTAGGACCAGACGACGTTTTGTTCTGTTTTACGTAAGGTTGCTATGAGTCATAGCCAATTTGGTAACTAACAGTCCTGGTGTGGTGCTGTGGGTTAATGTGCTGGACTGCAAGGTCAGTTTGAACTGCAGGTTGGTGGTTCAAACTCACCAGTCACTCCTTGGAAACCGTATACAGTGTGTTGGAACCGACTCCACTGCACTTAACAACAACAATGGTTAAAGAGCAATAGATTTTAAACTATTTGCAAGTTATGATTGTACTTCTATTTGGCAATATGTCATTTGCCTTCAGATAATCTGAAAATGTTACACTCTTCTAGGCAGTAGTAACTCAGTGATTTTTGTTTTTAAAATGCCAGCTCTCTCCTTTCTACCTGTATTTCACAACCTGGTGCTTCTCGATGTTGGCATACTCCTCACCCTGACCTTCACAACCCTCAAGAAAAATGAAGTCTGACAAATTAGGCTCTCTAGAGTGTAGCAGGAAGAGACTTTCTGGTCTTTGACTGCTGGTCGGTGTGCCATGGAGTCAGTTCTGACTCTTTACAACCCTGGATAAGGTTTCCTTGGTTGGAAATCTGTACGGGTACAGAATGCAATGTATTGCATTAGGCAGATCTGCTGCAAAAGACCTGTTTTAAGTGTTAAAGAACAAAGATTTCACTTTGAGGACTGAAGTATGCCTGACACAAGCTGTGGTATTTTCAGTCATCTCATATGCATGTGAAAGCTGGACAGTGAGTAAGGAAGATCATAGAAGAATTGGTACAATTAAATTTTGATGTTGGTGTAGAATATTGCAAGTAGCATACACTGCCAGAAGAACAAATAAATCTGTCTTGGAAGAAGTACAGCCAGAATGCTACTTAGAAGTCAGGATGGCGAGATTTTGTCTCTCTTACTTTGGTCATGTTGGTGGTAGACTGGAGAAGGAAATTATGCTTGGTAAAGTGGAGGGTCAACAGAAAAAAAAGAAGACCTCAGTGAGATGGATTGACACAGTGGCAGCAACAATGGATTCAAAGAACACTTGTGAGGATGGCGCACGACTGGGCGGTGTCTTATAGGGTCGTGGTGTCTTATAGGGTCGCTGAGTCGGAACTGACTCAATGGCACCTAATAGCAATGTTGTTGTTGTTGTTAAGTGCCATTGAGTTGGTTCCGACCCATAGCGACCCTGTACAGGGTTTCCGAGGCTGTAAATCTTTACGGGAGCAGAAAGCCTCATCTTTCTCCCGCGGAGCGGCTGGTAGTTTCAAACTGCTGACCTTGCGGTTCACAGCCCGATTCGTAACCACTACGCTACCAGAGCTCCTTATAACAACACATATATATATCCTCATAGAAGTAGCTTTCTTTTTAAAACAGAAAAACAGGCTGTGTTTTGCCAAGAGTGAATTACTGTTTTTCCTGGACTGAATATTGACAAAGATGTGAAGGAAACCTAAAATGTCTACCTCTTTCTTCTTTCAGTCCTGTCTTTTTTTTTTTTTTTGAGATTATTAACATATTTTAGGTTCCCCATGTCATAGTCCACAGTACGCTACATCACAACCAACACTCAGTGCAAATAGGTGCTGGACATTTGTGGATATTTCAGTTTATTTATGTTGCTAAAAAGTCGTAATGCTTCAGGAAACATTATTTTAAATAGGAAGCATCCCTAGTGATATTTTTAGTCTTTGTATGATAAAATACGTTGAAAAGATATATCATAATTTTATGACAGAGAGATTGTTTGTAAGGTGTGCTTGATATGAAATTACAAAGAGAATAATCTTTCTAGTCATTGGGTCTTTGGGGATTATGTTACGAACATTGAATGTAAGCACAGTTGTAAAATCTATAGAAACCACCTCCCTTTACTACTGGTTGATATTAGACCTTAATTAAAAAGGAATTTAGTTTTCCCCCTTCTGTAGACTGAGAACCACAAGGTTAGCAGTTCAAACCTACCAGCTGCTCCTTGGAAATCCTATACATTCAGAACGGACTCGGTGGCATATAACAGCAGCAGTAGCAACAGCATAATGTTGTTATTTGGCCTGAAATGGAACTTTCCTTACTTTAGAATAAAGGGGAAAAAAAAGGGGGCTGGGGGTTGGGTGTTAGGTCATAACAAAAACTTGACCCGTCTTCCTTTTCAAAGTTAAATGTCTGTCTGTCTTGTTTTCACTGGCCGTGAGTATAAAATCTAGTCTGAAGACTGTACACCATTTCAATGCTTGCACGGGTGTTTGCTCATTACAGCTGTGGTCTCATCGTTCGTTATGGCTGCTGCTTTGTTGAAGGATTTTATAAGAAGCTAATGATGAAGGTTTTGGCAGTAGGGATGGATGATACCATCTCAGATGAGAACCTGTGGTCCATTCTCTTAATCATGATTTTACATTAGAAACCAAAGGCTTTCTAGTCCCGTTTGAAGATGTCTCACTTTGTTGCTGTGATAATGATGTTGTTAGGTGCTGTTGAGTCGGTTCCAATTCATAGCTACCCTGTGCACAACATGATGATAATGATGCTCACTGCGTAGTCCTTTATCAGAATCTCCTAGCTTTTTAGTCGTACTCGTTAATTATCAGAAAATACATTGTTATTGTTGTTAGGTGCCATCGAGTCATTAACAACTCACAGTGACCCTATAGACAACAGAATGAAACACACTGTATTCTCCCTCCTCAGCTTGATTGTGGGCTCAGGAGTGCCCCCTGGCACAGATCCTACACACAGTAGACTCAGGATAGCATCAGTGAGAGATGGATACCTTCTTCTTCTTCTGCCTTGGTTTGGGCTAGGTCGGGCTCTGGAGAGCTCATTGGGAACCAGTTTCTTGGGCAGCCCCCCCGCCCCCACCCCTTTCTCTGCCACAAACCCCTCAGAACCCCTACACGAACGTCAGGTCCACAACCTCAAATGTCTACAAGGACCTAACTAATTCAGTTGACTCTTGTTCGCTGTAGTTATGTTCTACAAAGTTGCTGTGAACACTGAATTAACGGATTCTTGTTCACTTACAGCTGGGAATTGTTTGCTGCTGTGCTCATGAAAATATTTGTGACGCGGTTCTCCAGTGCCCCACTTATTATTATTATTAGCAAATAGGTGAATTCACAAATGTAAGGGGACTCCAAAAGTTCATTGGAAAATGGAATTAAAAGATAATGGAAATTTCCATGAACTTTGTGAATCCCCCTGGATTCCGTGAATACTGAAACTGACTTAGTGTCAGCACAGTGGAGTGAAGCTGAAGAGGCCTCCCTACTAGTATGCAGCGAAGCTGTGGAGACGGTGCTTCAGGTGGGGGTGTGGGCTCAGGGCGGCCAGATCTCATGAAAAATCACAGGCCAAAAGTGAAAAACTTGATGTGAATTCTATTGCCTTGAGATGCTGACAAATAATTTGGATTTTTAGCCACCCCCCGAAAAGGATGTATCATCCTCAGGATGTTACTACTATGCATGCTTGTGCCCATTATTGCAGCCACGTACCAAAAAATATAGAACTTAAGTAATTAATTGTCTATTGTCATTGAAGAAAATAATGAAATTATGATTTGAATACATAGCTTATAATTTCCTCCAGAGCTTTTGCTTGCCAGTTTCATCCCACCATGTGATCTGAAAGACTTTCTAGGGACCCAGTGCCATGAATCCTGGAATAACTGTTACTATATGAGGTCTCGGTGAGTCACAGTGGAGGAAAAGTACTTTAAAAGACAACTCTTCTCCAGAGCAGACCTTTGACTTTGCAGTGGGACACAATTGGGTTGAAATCCTTGTCCTTCTACCAGTGAGTTCTGTATGCATCCATGGACTGCTTACTTAACTTGGAAGAGTGTGGTGGTCATGCAAATCCTCGAGCACAGCCCCTGACACAGGTGGTTGTTGTCAGCTGCTTTTAAATCGGGCCGTCAACTCATGAAGACCCCATGCTTAATAAAAATGGAATGCTTTGGACTTTCCCATTCCATAGAATGTTCATTGGCTGATTTCTTTTTTTTTTTAGAAGTTGAGCACCAGGCTTTGCTTCCTAGTCCTACTAGTGTTCCCCTTCTCTCCTCTGTAAAAGTTGTGTACCTCCTATGGGAAGACATTTATAGTACCGTACTCTACATGGGATCCCTCCTTCAGTCATGTACAATGTGTGAATGTCTGCCGACACTGCTATGTTCCAAGTAACACTGCTTCCTCTTTTGGTAGGTGCCTGAGATCATCAGCTCCATCAGACAGGCTGGGAAGATCGCCCGCCAGGAGGAGCTCCATTGCCCATCGGAGTTTGATGATACGTTTGCCAAGAAGTTCGAGGTGCTCTTCTGTGGCCGAGTGACGGTGGCACACAAGAAAGCCCCCCCAGCGCTGATAGACGAGTGCATCGAGAAGTTCAATCACATCAGTTGTAGCCGTAAAGCAGAATTTGACCAGCTGTCCCAAAACTCTGCAGGGGGATTCTCCTTAACAAATAGAGTCCGCTCTGTGTTCCAGCCGGTGGGTCATGAGGAACAGGGCGGGAGACCTATGCGGAAATCTTTCTCCCAGCCTGGACTTTGCTCCTTGGCCTTTAAGAAGGAACTTCAAGATGGAAGCCTAAGAAGTAGTCGTTTTTTCAGTTCCTTTGAGGAAAATGATATTGAGAATCACCTCATTAGTGGACACAATATTGTGCAGCCAACAGATATTGAGGAAAATCGAACTATGCTCTTCACGGTAAAATCATACTGCTCCTCAAGCTCGTCCCCACTCAGATCTCTGCTCAAAAGATGTGCTGTATTGAGCAGAGGTTCTAGTAAATTGTTGTTGGCAGTTGTGTGTGAATTCATAGATTCTATTCTCAGGATAAAATTCTCAGTTTAATTATGGTGCTTTTAGACCCCTGCAGGGAAAGTAGCAAGAGAATCCATCTTGTATCCTTGTGTGATTTGTATCCTGCCCTCCTCCCATGGTTATGATGACACCTTTTTTCCTGGGACGGAGAGTATGTTAAAATATGTGAAAGCGGCCCCCAAGTGGATTTTTACAATGTGTCTTAATTTCAAGTAATACGTTTGGATAAAATCTTACAGTTGGAAATGTCTTCTCTTAACCTATTTTCATTAATTTATAAAACTTTTACTTGTTGTTAACCAGGATAATTGTCAGGATGATTGGACAGCAGGATATTTGAAATGTGTACCCAAATGGAAATCTTAGTTTAGCCAAGAGTTTACTTTTTTCTAGGGGGACAAACATAACGCTCATAGGTAAATGCCAGCAAAGGAATGGACAAGGGAGCTGCCCCTGGATTTTGGGGGTTTCTGGGTTGCAACCAAGAATTCATGTTGGCGTAGTGGGCTAAGCATTGGACTGCTAACCATAAGGTCAGTGGCGCAGACTCCAAGGGAGAAAGACGAGGCCGTCTTCTCCCAGGAACACCTATAGCCTTGGAAACTCTGTGGAGCAGCCGTGCTCGGGTTGGTAGGAGCTGCACAGAACGCAATGGCTGTGGGCTTGGCATTGGGTGGTTTTCAAGCACATCTAGGTGTCTCCTGGGTGGGGCTTGCCCACCCAGGGAGCCCTTTACATCAGAGTAAATTGGTATGCATATAGGTGAACTTCGCCAGTTCACCTGACCCAGCTGTGAACTGGCGAAGACTAGGAAGTTGGCTGCAAAGGTTAATGCTGTGTATTCAGGTTTATATTCAAGAAGATGTGGTTGTTCACTGTTGTTGTTGGAGCTTGTTCATAGGGCTGATTTATTTCTTCCCATTTTCATCTTTGACCTCATATATTTCTATGTTAATATTTAGACTTGTGACTCAGTCTGAGATCTATACATTAAAACAAAACAAAACTCTTGTCACTGGAAAAATTGTTGAGTTCATTGATTTAAGTACTGAATGAGTAACTTGTATTTAAGGTACTTCCTGTACAGTAGATGAGAAACAACAGTGAACGAGACTTCCTACATGGCAGTTAGATTCCAGGGAGTAGTCGCTGGTAATACAGTTGGATTGCTAACCAAAAGTTTGGAAGTTCGAGTCCACCTAGATGCACCTTCTAAGAAAAACCTGGTAGTCTCTTGACAGTCATTGAAAACGCTGTGGAGCACAGGTCTCGCCTGACACATGTGGGATCAGCATGAATTGGAGCTGACCCAACTTTATCTGTTGTTGTTGTTTTTTTTAAATGTTCTTTGCTTTGAAGGGAGCTAGATGGCAAGCAATTGATGGCACTAGTAAATATCTAGTTACAATTGTGAGGAATTCTACAAAGGAGAAGCAGGGGCTGCTGCAAGAATAGCTGGGACCCCAGAGAAAGCTTCCGGAAGGAGATTGTGACTGAACAGAGGGCTGGGTGTGCTCAGCTGGGACTGAGTATCCTGGGGGCATGAACAGCAGGTGAGAAGGCCCACCAGAGAGCTGGGATATCCTGGGCGAAACCCTAAAGCCTTGGCATTTGTTGTTTTCTTTTGCATGGCAGGCTTCCTCTCCAGATTTTCATGGGTCTTTCTTCCTTGCTGCCTGTAGGTGTCTGCAGAAATGCTAACTTGGCCTGAAATGATCTTGTCAGAGAGGCTATTAGCAATCTCTTATCCCACTTGTGTGCTTGGTTTTTCTCTGTAGCACTTGTCATGGTCTAAAATAATTACAGATAGACAACAGTACATCTTCTGGCTCCTGTTCCCCTGAGATGGCAATCTCCATGAAGACATGGATTGTTCTCTGTTAACTGCTGTTGTCATGAATGTTTAGAATGAGCTCAATACATGGTAGGTGCTCGGTGAATACTTATTGAGTGACTCCGCTGGGAGCAAGGAGGGGCAAGTTTGGGAGATTGGGCTGGTGAGAGAGGCAGGGGTTTCCCTAGACATCACTTCATGGGTCCTACTCAGGAGCTTGGTTTTCATCCTAAGATGGATGGACAGTCACCCAAGAGTTTGAAGCATAGATGGATATTGACTGTTTGGGGCTTCAGAGTAAGGATGTGCTTCAAGGAGGACAAGAGTAGATAGGGGAGAAGAGTTATGCGCCATTGCAGTAGTCTAGGTGAGAGATGGTGGTAGCTTGGAATATGTAGGCAGTGAGGATGGAAAAGGAAAGATAGACACATACTCAAAAGGGCAAGTCAATGAGACATGATGATTGGATAAACATGTTGGAAAAGGAAAAAGGACAGGGAACCAAGAGCCCCACCTAATCTTAAGTTCTGCTTTTCTCTTTACACCTCAGCCACAACTAAATAATAATGCTTTAGGGCTTCTCAATTAGAATTTCAAAGCTTCTTTTTAATAGTAGAGATTATCTGCATTATGTGTAGGTGTCTTCATTCTAGAGGTATCCTCCGAAGAGACTAAACACATCCAAAGTGAAGAGTTATTCATTGTTGACAAACGTTCCTATCTTTACTCTTGTCTTGTAGGCAAGGCAGGTACCTACGTGTTAGCTTCTGCTCAAAAGAGACATACAGTCTCGTCTAATTCAGAAAGATGTTGCCTGTTAACAGGGAATACGTTTTTTCATCATACTGTCTTCATGGAAGGATAAGGGTAAAAGGCTGTCTACCTGCAGTCTCAACTGACTCCACATTCAGAGTGTAATTACTCCTGATTTGCACCCTAGTTTCCAACAGGCTTGTATCTCTGATTTGTACCTTAACAGCAAAGTACGAAAAGTCTAAAGGAAGAGAAGCAACTGTGAGTTACACAACATCAGGATACGACCACTAACGTCTTTATCCTGAGAAACAAAAACTAGGAAACATACACAAGAATGTAAGGAACTTAGCCATCTGGAGACCTGGAAGCCAGAGAGGCAGCCACCTACAGCCAGCTGGGGTGTGGGTGCGGGTGTACAATTAATGTGGGAATTGCATCAGAAAACTTTGCCACTGTTGTTAAGTCGGGTCAATTGTGACTCAGCAACCCTCTATAGGGTTTCCAAGGAGCAGCTGGTGGGTTTGAACTGCTAACCTTGTGGTTCGCAGTCCAGTGCTTATCCTGCAGCGCTACTCTGGGAGTCCAAGACTTCACCATAGTAGATGTACATTATGATAAGTCAGTGAGGCAATATGCATCTATTTTAATGTGCTATCTTTATAAAGTCAGGTAAGTAAATACATGTAGATGCCTAACACATAATATGTACTGAAAAAAATATATTAATCTTCATTTTAAAACCACGGTATACAGTTGCTATCAGAGTAGGACTGTGCTCCACATGATTTTCATTGGCTTTTTCTGCAGTAGATAGCCAGGTCTTCCTTCTGAGGCACTTGTTGTTGTTGTTCAGTGTCGTTGACTTGGTGACAACTCATAGCGACCCTGTATAGAGTTTCCAAGGAGCAGCTGATGGGTTTGAACTACTGACCTTGTGGTTTGCAGTCCAGTGCTGGTCCTACAGGAGCCCTTGAGGCACTTCTGTGTGGACTTAAATGCCCTTGTGTAGCAGCCAAGTACATGTACCTTCCAGGGTTTCTGCAGTCAAAAATAATCATTAGAAAATGCTCTGAAAGTTTAAAAAGAGAAGCCTTAGTTGTCTGCAAGATTCACTTATGTAGAAACCTCATTTTCATACAAAAAGGATATTCTATCTGAGACTTTGCTACTTTTTGGATATTTGGTCCTTTTTTCACAAAGGAGAAGACTTTTATGCAGGTGAATATAGCGATAGTCATTCTAGGATGCAGGAAATCCTTAGGAGAAGTTAACCACTTTTGGAATGATTTCCTACCATTATATAGTAAGAATTTTCTAGGAGCTTGTTCCTTTATTTTCATAGATCATGAAATAAAACTAAAAGTTTGTATGACAAATTCAAATTTAACTTTCATGTTAGTTTCTTTCTTTCTTTTTTTAAGATTGGCCAGTCTGAAGTTTACCTCATCAGCCCTGACACCAAAAAAATAGCATTTGAGAAAAATTTTAAGGAGATATCATTTTGCTCTCAGGTAAATGGAAATTGACTCAATTGCAGTGGGTTCAAAAATGATTTCTTGTGACATCTGTCCTATTGATGATGGACTACAAGGGGGATGCACTTGATTTGTGTCTTTGAATTTCTTTGTCTGTGCATTGGTATACAGGCAGTTCCTGATTATGACTGTCGATTTATGAACCAATCCCCATAAAGCTTATTATAGTCGTGTTCCCGTTTACACCTGATTATATATCTATCCATGGTCTCAACATATGCAGATGACACAACCTTATTTACTGTAAGCAAAGAGGACTTGAAATACTTACTGATGAAGATCAAAAGCTACATTCTTCTGTTTGAATTGCCCTTCATTATGAAGAAAACAGAAAGCCTCACAACTGGACCAGTAAATAGCATCATGATAAAGGAAGAAACGATTAACGTTGTCAAAGATTTCATTTTGCTTGGATCCACAATCAAAGAAATCGAACGACCTATTGCATTAGACAAATCCGCTATACAAGACCTCTTTAATGTGTTACAGTGTGAAAGGACCAAGGTGCGCTTGACCCTTTTGCCTCATAAGCATATGAAATTTGGACAGTGAATAAGGAAGACTGTAGAAGAATCGACGCATTTAAGCTATAATATTATAAAAGAGCGTTAAGATGATCATGGACTGCCGGAACAACAAACAAACCTATCTTTGAAGAAATTTAGCAAGAATGCTCCTTAGAAGCATACTTCATAGTTCAGACATGTTATTCGGAGGGGACCAGCCTCTGGAGGAATCCTGGTGTGGCACTGTAGGATCAGCATTGGACTGTGAACCACAGCATCGGAAGTTCAAACCCAATAGCTGCTCCTTGGAAAACTCTATACAGGCTGGCTATGAGTCAGAACCAACTCGATGGCACTTAACAACACCAGTCCATGGGGAAGAACATCGTGCTTGGTAAAGTGGAGCGTCAGCGCAAAGGAGTATGCCCCCCAGGGATAGGGATTGACAGAGTGACAGCAGCAGTGCACTCAAACGTAATCAAAGCACAAGACTCGGCTGTGCGTCATTCTGTTGTGCATAAAATCGCTATGAGTCAGAACTGACCGTACAGTATTGCATAACAACAACTTATCATTTCCATAATTATTAATAAGAATGACTATCTCCATGTTTGCGAAATTATAATGTATTCTCCTTAAATATTCAAAAAGACAGTTTCTTCTGCAGAATGTCAAAATAGCATTCTTTATCCATTTATAAAGAGTAAGTTCTTCTATAGCATATGCCCCTAAGAAGTAACCTTTACCAGTATTGTTAGTCATTACCAGTTGCTGTTAAGTTGGTTCTGATTCCTGGCAACCCGATGTGTATCAGAGTACAATGGTTCTCCACAGTCTTTAGAATAGTCTTCATTTGCCGTTGGAGAGCATTACTTGAGATGTAAGGGTGTGCCCGTGACTACTCATTGATTGGGAAATATTTGAGCTGCGAGTGACGTTATGTATAAAAAGTTTTTTCATGACTTGCTGCTATTTTCTAGTTCAAATATTAATGCTAAATGCTTGCTTTTTTATGTAATAGCTGAATTATTTCATAAGTAGTGCAGTGTGCAATTTAATTTGACTGCCTGGACTTCAAGCGTTCAGCACTCTTATCTCTGTGTGCTGGTGCTTTCAGAAAGCATTGCCATATTCATGTTGGTGGAAGATGTTTTTATCTGTATTACAAAACAAGTGTGCATATTAATATTTATTGAGAAGAGCTCTTTGGAAGCCATGAGAAAGCTTTGGCTCTAGTATCTTATATTTCAAAGCTCTCCTGTTCTGTGTGTGTATCTTTTTACTTGCTCTTCATACCAATTTAGTGTTTATCTGCTTATTATTTTCAGGAGTTTAAATATGTTATAACTATTTTAACCTTTGTGCATGAGTGTGTGTATTGTGTATTAATTGCTTTGCTTTTTCAAGTTTTCTCAAATTTGCCATGTTACTTTTCATCCACTTCTTTTATTTCGTACTAGAATGAACATTGAAAATTTCAATGGTTGGATCTTAATCAAAGTAGCATTTTTGTAAAATGATGTTAGTCTTCATCATATTTGAGAGATGCTCTTATTTATGTTTTCATCTTAAAGTATCTGAGAGAAGTAATTTTGTAGTGTTCTTTAAAATTGGAGTCTATTCATCTTGAGTTGTATTTTTGAGAATCTCTTTTGATCACAACCCAACATTCCATTCTCCTTTCCCGGCCTCCCCCAGGGTATTCGACATGTGGACCACTTTGGGTTTATCTGCAGAGAGTCTTCGGGAGGTGGAGGCTTTCATTTCGTCTGTTACGTGTTTCAGTGCACAAATGAAGCTCTGGTAAGAGAAGACTCAGCATTTTCACTTTGATGCCTTATTTACAAGGAATTTCACCCTCACTGACTTTTTCCCCTATAGCCAAGTCATACAGCCTCACTGACATGTCATTATTTGACTTGAATTATTCATCCATGACTGTTTAATAACAAGCTAGCTAGTGGACATTTTCAATTTTCAGTATTTTTGGAGAACCTGCCTGCTGTCACACTGTGTTCTAGCCTTTTAACGTATTCTTTTGGATTCTTGAGCAGAGGTCTTTATCCTCAGATGTGTTTTTAGTTCTTTGCCTTCTTCCCTTTAAAACAACATGTGTGCCTCTGGGTAGTCTTTCTCAGCCGGCAAGGCTAGCAGTTACTGCAGTTATTATCTGGCGACCAGTGAAACCTGTAAATGCTGAGTCGTTCCACAGAGCCCTCAAATCAGCTGTGCAGTTTGCTGCCTTTTCCTGTCTTCTCCATCAGGTGGATGAGATTATGATGACCCTGAAGCAGGCCTTCTCCGTGGCTGCGGTGCAGCGGACCTCCAAGACCCCCGCTCAGCTGTGTGAGGGCTGCCCTGTGCAGAGCCTGCACAAACTCTGCGAGAGGATAGAGGGTGAGTGGAGGGACCCTCCGGAGGGGTCATAGAAAGTGCACAAGAAAACCTTGGGCCACATGTGCCGAAAGTTTCTGTATGACACAGGCTTGTGTGTGATGTAGGATCGTGGGTAACTTTCAACTCGTAGTAGATATCATCTGTGTATCAGGTGTGATGCTGGTGTGGGAGGTTGAAGAAAAACTGCTCCCCCTTCTGCTGTCTTCCCTCCAAAGGCCTCGGAAGTACTGAAGGAGTTAGCTAACTAGAAGTTACGGCATCTGGTTTGTGAGGGGTCAGTCATATTGGCCTCCACAGGGAGATCTAGCAAGAGCTGAAGATGTTCCACTGACTTTCTCAATAGAAGGTCTTCAGTTACTTCTGCCATGGCCGTTTTGAAGTAGGGATGGGGGCCGAAGAAAGGTTGAAGATGAGGGATGAATGAAAAGGAATAAAAGAAATAACTGAATTTTGACTATGGTTTCTAGAAATTGGATTTAGAAATTAACTATAATGAAAGCTCATGATGTGCAGCTAGCATCTATCTGTTCAGTACTTCAGATGTGCCAGGCACTGTGCTAAATACTTGTGTTATTTGTTTATGGAGTCCTGGTGTGCTGCTGTCGGATAAGCACTAGATTGCTGACTGAAATGTTGGGGGTTCAAACCCAGCAGCCACTCCTTGGGAACCCTATATAGGATCACTATGAGTCAAACTAAGTCGATGACACTTAGCAACAACAGGAGCTCATTTGAATCTTCACCACATTTCTGAGCGGGAAAGGGACTATTCAGTAGGGATCTGAAAAGAGTGTGTGGAATAATGGAATTCAAAGATAATGGAATTTTCCCCAGGACTTTTTGAAGACCCCCTCATATTTTACAGACAAGTAAATTGAGGATTAAAGAAGTCTAGAAATAAACTAGCCTCTGTTGAACCCAAGATTTTAGCTCCAGATGATAAAGTCCCAGATTGTTCCGTGCCACCAAACAGTTAAACACTTGACTGCTAGCCAAAAGGTTGGCCAGTTGAGTCCACCCAGGAGTGCTTCTACTTTGAATACGTCATGGCCATGGCAAAGCCTGTGGAGTGGGTCCTCGGCACACCAAGGTTGCCATGAGTTGGAATCTGCTCAACAGTACCTGATGGGTGTTTCTTCTTTTGGTTCATTGAACATGTCTTCCAAAGAGGAGGCCATGTGCTAGAGGGACACCAGCGTTTGTTTTTAAGAAGTGGAGAGGTTTCTGCAACTCCAGGTTTGAGTGTATCCGAGTGGGATGGCAGAGATGCGTCCTGAGCAGGACTCGGGGAACAGCCACTGGTAAGAGAGACGGACACCTTCTGTGCAACCAAGGGGAGAGTATGACCAGAAGACAGAGAGGTTTGCTTATCTCTCTCTCTCCGTGGTTTTGCATTTTACTCCATTCATGGGAGGCTTTCTAAAGCTTTTTTTAAACACTGGGGGAAGTGACATGATGTTTAAAAAAGAAAACAGATGAAAAAAATTTTTTTTTGTAAAAAGTTAACAGATTTGATCATTTCTGGAGTATCTTCAATACATATCAGAAGCGGTAATTATGTAAAGAAAAACAGCATTGTGATTTGGATGTGATTTCCCTTTTTAGACGAGACAGATTTTGACCATAGTCATCTGACAGTCTGGGAGAGTTCAGCGGTTGGCCCGACACTGCTCTGGAAAATGAAGCAAAAAGATGACTCCTTTTTGACTTTGTTTTTCAAGTGATTACTATAGCTGGGGCAGGACAAGGTTTACTTTAACCTCCCAGAGGCACTCCCAGGGTCTCAGTGGCCTTTCCTTAGTGGTTGTCGAGATGAGGGAGAGCTTAGTAAGGAGACAGTAGTGACTTTGGCCTTGACAGTAAGGCAGATCCTTGTCAGCAGGAACTGGAAGGCATGGAAGTTTACATGATGACTCTGTCTGGTCTGGGTTAGCGTTTACAGTGTTAGGTAGAAGGCTTAATCAAGGTAGGGATTTTATTGCTGTCAGTTTATAAGTAATCATTTAATCCATCATTTTACCTGATAAAAATCCGTAACCTATGCTAATGTACGGAACTCTGGTAGCGTAATGGTTACAAATTGTGCTGTGAACCTCAAAGTCAGCAGTTTGAAACTACCAGCTGTTCTGCGGGAGAAAGATGAGGCTTTCTGCTTCCGTAAAGATTTACAGCCTCGGAAACTCTGTACAGGGTTGCTGTGAGTTTGAACTGACTCCATGGCACATGACTACCACCATGCTAATGTAGAAACATTCATAAAATGGCACGGCGAGAAGCCTGATCAGCGTATGCTTGCCTACGTACCGGGAAGCAGCTCAAAGAGTATAGTTGGCACATGATTCGAGGCTTTTGTAAGAGAGGAGATGCTAATTATTTTCTGGACAGTTTTCCAGGTTGTTGTTAGGTGATGTCGAGTTGGTACCGGCTCATAATGACCCTGTGCACAACAGTTTGAAACACTGCCGGGGCCTGCGCCTGCCTCACAATCCTTGCTGCGTTTGAGCCTGTCACTGCTCCACTGAGCCAATCTAGTTGGGGGCCTTCTTTATCGCTGATGCTCCATTTTACCATTTGTAGTGTTCTTCAAGGTAGCCATTCCTTTTTGCTGTATAACATTCCCAATAAAATGAAAACCCTTTATATGCCTGAGACACAATAAAAACTGATGAAGTTGAAAAATGAAAAGAAAAAAAAAGACAAACTCATGTTCCCATAAATCAACTAATAAACAAAAACAAAACCCCAAACCTCCTGCCATCAAGTCAGTTACGCATAGTGATCCTACCTAGGGTTTCCAAGACAGTAAATCTGTACAGGAACAGGCAGCTTCATCTTTTCTCTCACACAGTGGTTGTGGGTTTGAACCACAGCACCAGCAGCATAACTGATAGGAAGCTATGGAACTCCATAAGCTGTGGAGAGTGTCGATGACATGGCCACGGAAAGGGAGATTTAAAGACAGCTTTCTCGGTGGGTTAATGTAGTTCAATTACTCCCTGGGGATCCATAAGCCAGAACAGATACACCTTCACAGTGATAATGCTCACCACTTGCTCCAGTGTGAACTGCACTCAGGCCATGCAGGTGTGTCTGTGTTGGGTACTCCAACTGCTTACAATCACTAGGTCTAATGAGTAGTATTTACCGAGCATTCTGCTAATCATAAAGTTTAGAGGAACATGTTGGCAATTCATAGAATGAGTTCTGTTTCCACTGAGAGGATAGAAAAAGTTGATCTGAGGTTTGTCTTTGCTCTCAGTGAGTTTCCCACCAGTCAGCAGGGCAGACCCGTTCATTAACGCCCCCTCTAGTAAGAGCGAGCTTCAGCACCGATGATGGAGGGGATTAGCTGTACTTCGGGAATCTCCTTCATCCTGATTGTCCTGTGGTGCTTTGGTCTTAAATCTCTGTTCCCCCATAAACAGTTTTGATGTTGCATGGGCTTCTCTGTGTGGGTGCCATGGACATGGAACCTTGCGGCAGAACCCACCCACTGAGGAGGCCGCTGGTGGTGAGAGACCGGTGGGAGGGGCTAGGTGAGCGAATCGTGGAGACTGAGTGCTCTGTCTTGTGGTGGGTAAAAAAGGCTAAGTGAGCTGAAGCATACTAAAGATGCGTGTGAACACTGCACAGAGCAGGCTGGGAGCGTCCGGCCCGCTGGCCCAGCCAAGGCAACTGCAGTTACAGCCATTGCATTAGGGGTGAGTTGATTAAATGTGGCGCTGTGGGTTAATGTGCTGGACTGCAAAGTCGCTTTGAACTACAAGGTCAGCAGTTCAAGCTCACCAGCTGCTCCTCAGAAACCTTATACAGGGTCGCTATGGGTCAGAACCGAGTCGATGGCACTCAACAACAGTAACAATAACAACAATTAAATGTTTGGCCCAATACAGCAGGCTAATTTTTAAGTTGATAATTTTGTGTGGCCCGCAATTGTTGTTAAAAATTTGGCAGAAAAACGTTCTCTACCTCTGCCTTAGAGGGTTTCTTCATACATGCTGAACGTGAAAAATAGTCTCAACTTCATGATTTTGGTAAAGGCTGTTAAGAGTACATAATTGAACTTGCATTTCCCCCCTCCGCAACACGTGAAAGTTTCATCAAACAGTATATTTCCAAAATGGGCTTAAGACTGTGAGAGACCCATCGTATTTGGGGAGGGTTTTTAGTTATTGATTATGGAGTGCTTATCGTAAACACAATTAAATACAATGTTTAAGTAGTTAATACAGTGACATCTGGTACCTGCTCCCTGGCCTGTATGGCCTGATAGCTTACCAGAAGTGTTAAGTGGACTGCATTCTGGCAGAACCCATCTACATGCTTTGCACTTGGACCTACATCTTTTGATTTGAAGCCACCCATAAGGCAGGTGACTTGAGGGAGACAGTAGAGGCTTAATAGTTTGGTGTCTGGAGGCAGACAGATACTGGTTCAGAGTCTGACTCTTTTTCTTACTTAGCTGGTGACCTTGGGCAAAATTCTGACTTTGCTGTGCTTCAATTTCTTCATTGATAACATTTAAAAAACCGAGCCAGCTCCTGGTGACCAGTGGAACTGTGTTCCACGGGCTTTCGCATGGCTGATTTTTCAGAAGAGGACCACCAGTCCTTGCTTCTAAGGACCCTCTGGGTAGACTCAAACCACTAGTCACCAAGCAAGTTACCTGTTGGCATGACCTAGGGACCCCAGTACATGGGGACATTAGCAATAGCACACGGCACAGGATTATGCATGTACAGTGTTTAGCAAAGCGGCAGACCAATCACTTAAGAAATATTGGCTGTTCTTTGTATGGTTTCAAACAGACAAGGCTGACAATTTTCGGGGAGGCGAGAGAACTGCAGTGGTTTGTATTTGGGCATCAACCTCTACCCTCGGCCTCCCTGTTAGGGATGCTGTGGAATGGGAGGGAGGTGAATTGATTCTGGGGGACACCGACTCATCAGTGGGCCTGGTCATCCTAAGTTAGGGAGGTACATCTGACACTGTTCTCCTGCTTGGAGGTTTTGCCAAATCCTGCCTAGTAGCTCATCCACGGGGGACACAGAAAAGACAGGCAGAGGCCTGAAGGCTCAATTTTAAAATGTTAGTTCCATCCCTGTGGATCAATTAGCAGCCAAGCAATGGGTATATAAAGGGACAACCCTAATGAGGTACGTACACCATACAATGCTTAACCATTCAAGACGGTTGTTGTTGTTGTTAAGTGCCATTGAGACAGTTTCACCCCATAGTGACCCTGTATAGGGTTTCCAAGGAGTGGCTGATGAGCTTGAACCGCCAACCTTGTGGTTCAAACCAACTTTGCAGTCTCCAGCGCATTGAGCTGTAGTGGTTGCGAATCGGGCTGCAAACCTCAAGGTCAACAATTCGAAACTACCAGCTGTTCCACAGGAGAAAGATGAGGTTTTGTGCTTCTGTAAAGATTTACATCCTTGGAAACCCTATACAGGGTTGCTATGAGTCAGAACCAACTCCACAGCACATAACCACCACCACCAGTGCATTAACCCACAGGGCCACACCAGGGTTAGGAGGGCAGCATTTGTTCCCTGACAAATTCAGAAGGGTGGGAAAAGGAGGATGAATGGAAACATGAAACCCAGCGAGGAAGTGGGATGTGTGATCTTACATTGAGGGGAGAGCAGTTGAGATGAAACCAACTGTCTGATTTGTCGAATGTAAGATCGATGATCTGCTCTGTAAACCTGCCCTCAATTTGCAAGAAGTTTACAAAGATGCTTGTTGCTATTGTCATCTTCATCTTTGAGTAGACTTCCCATCGAATCGTAAGAGCCTGCAGCAAGTTGAGATGTCGTGTAATGCCAAGCAGTCGGGTGGGTGGGGCTCTGAAGGGACTGGGTATGCAAGGTGTTAAGTAACTTCGCCTCATAACTTCCATGTTGAGCATTTTCATGTCTCTTCTCCTCCTCTTTTCTCAATAGGAATGAGTACTTCCAAAACCAAACTAGAACTCCAGAAGCACCTCACAACCTTAACTAACCAGGAACAAGCAATGGTTTTTGAGGAGGTTCAGGTACTGTATTCATTTTTAACTTTTAGAATAAAAGGCAGGCAGTTTACCTTCAAAATATTGTCTATGAAAAATAGCAACTGGTCCCATTGTAACACTGAGGAGGTGGCACCGATGTCCTTTTGGTTTAAGTACAACAGTCCCTGTAGAGGGGCCAGGTCAGAATGACAGATTCCTCCCCAGAAAGTCTTAGCTTTCGTGGTCAGATGGCTTCAACAGTGAAGCCTTGGAACCAGAGAGAGGCAACCTTGGTACCCAGTGCTGATAGAATACAAATACCACAAGTGGAAGGCTTTTTCCCTCCAGTTGCAATGAGAAAGCCTTTCCATTCAGAAACTCAAGCCTATGTGTGGAATTTGAAGGAGGCAATGTTTTGTACATGAAAATGAACATAATTACGCTTCCTTTTGTTTTGTTTTGAAAATAAATTTAGGTCATGTTATCCACTGAAGGCCTATAATATTATTATTGTTAAGTGCCGTCAAGTCAATTCTGACTCATAGCAACCCTGGTTACAGTTCTGAGGAGTAGTAGGTGGATTTGAACCTCTGATCTTGTGGTTTGCAGCCCAGAGTTGATCTTACAGCACCACACTAGACATCCTATAGTCTATCAAACCTTAAAAAAGAACAGAAAAAATAGAGAAACTCACTGGCTTTCTGCATGACTAGTTGGAAATTACCTGTTTCCTTGCATTATAGACCCCCTGTCCTCCCCCCCCCCACACACATGTTGGCATGCCTGCAGTCTGTTCATTATGAATCTTACCCTGAGCCCTTCAAAAATTCCATGTCTGTCTTAGTCGAGGGACATTTTCTGTGGCTTCCTGGAACTTTGTCAGTAAGAGCACATCAGAGCAGAGAATAAATATCTCCTGTTGGGTGTGGAGCCCTGGTTTGGTGCTGTAGGATAAGCACTAGACTGCTAACTGCAAAGTGGGTGGTTCAAACCACCAGGTGCTCCTCAGAAACTCTTATGTAGGGTGAGTCTGAGTTGGAAACGAATTGACGGCACTTAACAACAACATTAAGGAGCTCTGGTAGCATAGTGGTTATGAATCGGGCTGCTAACCTCAAGGTCGGCAGTTCAAAACTACCAGCAGTTCCGCGGGAGAAAGATAAGGCGGTCTGCTCCCGTAAAGATTTACAGCCTCGGAACCCTATGCAGGGCCACTATGAGTCACAACCCACTCCATGGTACTTAACAACAACAACAACAATTATTGGGTGTCGGGTGGGCTCAGGAGTTGAACATTAGATCGCTTATTGAATGAATCAATGACGGTAGCAGCACAGTGGGCTTATGTCCACTCTCCTTCCCCTTGGGAGGAAGACTGTGTGGATATAGTCCATAAGCTGTTTGGACTGTATTTTTCTTTTAAACCACATGTTATTGTTAGATGTTGGGGAGATGATTTCTACTCAACTGTGACCTCATGTGACAATGTAGAAGAACTGCCTCAGAAGGTTTTCTAGGCTGTGCTTTTTATGGTTTAGAATTCTCTTATTTCCTGGTTTTCTTGACAACAGATGTGGTGTGCATTTTTTTGGAGAGAAAGCACAGGATGCATTTTTACTTTACAAACAGCCTGGAGGGTAATTCTCACATTATCTTCCCTCAGTTCCCTTTAAATGTTCCGGCTTTCTTCTGTATCCACTGGAGAGTTACTGCTCTGTGATTTTCTTGAAGTATCTTTAGAGTTCTGTGTACGAAATGATCTTGGACAGACTTAACTGTGCTCCTTACTTGGAATTCACGATGGACTGATAATGTGCTCCTGGTTGTTGCAACACTTACAGTTGAAGCCAGGGCCTGTTTCACTCCTCGGTGCCAACAGCCTGCTGGTCGGGGTGCTGCCAGGCCACTTTCAGCAGTGCACAGCCTTCCCCTAGTGAAGCTTTTCTTGTTTATTTAGACAGTACTGTCTGCTGTTGGTAGGTGCTGTCGCCTCATGCACAGCAGAGGGAACTGCTTGGTCCTGCGCGGTGCTCACCATTGATGTGATGTTTGAGCCCATTGTTTCAGCCACGGTGCCCAGCCATCTCTTTTTGAGGGTCTTCCTCTTTGTCTCTGACCCTCTGCTTTACCAAGCATAATGTTCTTGTCCAGACAGGTCTCTCTGATAGCATGTCCACTGTATATGAGACAGTCTCGCCACCCTCCTTTTGAGAGAACATTCTGATTGTACTTCTTGCAAGACAGATGTGTTTCTTCTCTGGTCTTCCTTATTCATTGTACAGCTTTCAAGACTTTGGTGTGCTGTAGTTCTCAAAGTCATATGTTTGCTTTTTAATACTGTAAAGAGGTCTTGTTGCAGCAACTTTGCCCGGGGCCACACACTCTGTTTAATTTCTTAGTAAGTAATGATATACTTACCACGGGGCTTGAAAAACTGTTTGTGGAAAATGGAATTGGAAGATAATGGCTGTCTTCCGTGAACTTTTGAAGCCTGCTGAGGTAGTTATTTACATCTGTCACTGGTCTGTCAGTTTGTTAAATACTATGATGACTTGCATACTGCTATGATGCTAGGTCCGTTTTGGAAGAAGTGCGCCTTGGAGGCCAAGATGGCCAAACTTTGTCTCTCATACTTTGGACATATTGTCAGGAGGGACCAGTTGCTGGAGAAGGATATCATGTTTGGTAAGGTGGAGGGTCAGAGAAAAAGATGGATTGGCCAAGTGGCAGCATCGACGGACTCAAGCATGGCAACAGTAGTGAGGTTGGCCCAGGATCGGGCAGTGTTTCATTCTGCTGTGCATAAGGTGGTTATGGGTCGGTACCAACTTAGTATTTGATTCAGTCAATAGCTGGTTACTATTATAGACTAACCACAAGCTTGGGAATTCAAACCCACCACCAGCTTCTTGAAACCCTGTACAGAGGTGCTATGAGTCAGGACCAGCTCAACAGCACTTCACAGCAACAACAAACTAGTCAAGGAAGCCTGGTGGCACAGCTGCTAACTGAAAAACCCAAAGGTCGCTACTTTGAATTTGCCGGCTATTCCACAGGAAACAGCTGTGGTCATCTGTTTTCATGAAGATTATACCCTTGGAAACCTACCAGGCACGTTTACTCTGCTATATTGTGATTTTGAATTGGAATCAATGAAACAGCAATGGGTCTAACCTAACCACATCGACTCTCGTACTTCGGCTCTATTGTCAGGAGGGACCAGTTACTAGAGAAGGATATCACGTTTGGTAAGGTGGAGGGTCAGAGAAAAAGAGGAAGACCCCATTGAGATGGATTGGCCAAGTGGATGGACTCAAGCATGGCAACAGTAGTGAGGTTGGCCCAGGATCGGGCAGTGTTTCGTTCTGCTGTGCATAAGGTCGCTATGGATCAGTACTGACTCGATGGCACCTAACAACACCACCACGAACCACATCAACATGTGAGATGTGATTTCATTTAAAAGAAAAAGATACAAAATGAGGTGTCCAAGTGAATCTAAATGATTCATCTGAAAGTCAGTAGATTTTCTCAACATGATGGAATTGAATGGCTAGTATTAGAAATTCCTTTTCGAATTGCCTGTGCAACCAGTTTATCAGTTCCTTAAAAGACACAAGGTTCAGAAACATGTAACAAGTTCAGTTTTGCTATATAACAGGTAATTGTTATTATATGTTTTTCTTTTTTCAACTGAGATATGACATTCATACAGAGAAAGGAATAAATCAGTGGTGGATAATTCAGTTTTTTTTTATAAGGTGAATACATCTCTGCAGGAGTCCTCGTGTGGTACTGTAGGGTAAACACTGTACTGCTAACCATAAGGTCGGCAGTTTAAACTCAGCAGCCACTTTTTGGAAACCCTACACAGGGTCGCTGAATTAGAATGAACTTGGTGGCACTTACCAACAACAGTAGCATTAGCACCCAGACTTAGAACTAGAATATTTCTAGCACCCTAAAACCTCCTCTTGTCCACTACGTATGTCTGCTCCCAGGCAGTCACCACCCTGTTTTCTGACCCTGTGCATTAGTTTTGACCAAACAAGTTATTTTTTTGTCTAAAAAAAATGTTGATCCAGCTTGATTTCTCTTTATATTCCTTGGATATGTCTAAAATTAAATGACCTTTTAGAAGTGCTGGTTTACCACTATTGAGGCTAGTGAAGGCATTGAGGAGATGAACCCTTGTTGATCTTTTTGAGTTCTTTGGAAGAATAACCTCTAGTCATGCTTCAAATTTAAGAAAAGATTGGTTTCTTGACCTTCTGGGAAACCAGAACCATATTAGTGATTTGTCCTCTGATACTTAATAAGATTGGTGACACATTTTTTAGGGAAAGTAATGATTGTATTATGTTCAGTTGTCATTTCATTTCCTGCCTATCTGAATAGTGTCATGTACGAGGGTGAGTCAAAAGATTACACGCACTCTGGTTATATTAAAATGCCTGTCCAAGTCCACAGGTGATTACAACATTGAGTATGCACATGAGTTGACTGCGCTGAACAGATGAGTGACAGTGGATTGTGTGGCAAGTCATCTGCAAATCAACCATGGTTCTGCCTATGCAATAATAAATTATCCACGGTAGACTTGGGTTTCAAAAAGTTTGTGAGAGATGGGTACCAAAACAACTCATAGAAAAGTATAAACAAAAGTGTTTGGACATCTGCAAACAAAATTTAAACTGATACTTGAAAGAAGGTAAGCGTCTCTTAAAGTGGCACTGGTGACAAGACATGGAGTCATCACTACGAGCCTGAGAGATGGAATGGTAGAGTATTGAATGGAAACATCCTCAGTCACCGACCAAGGAAAAGGTTCAAAAGTCAACCATCAGCTGGAAAATAGATGCTTACAATTTCTGGGATTCTCAAGGGCCAGTGTTGGAACAATATCAGGAAAAAGGTTCAACAATCAACAGGGCTTCTTATAGTGAGATGCTCACTGAAGAGCTGAAGCCTAAACTTCAGATTAAACTCAGGACTGGCCTCCAAGGGCATTGTGCTCTTGCGTGACAATGCACGTCTGCACATCTGTGCCCACACTGTTTTACACTCTGGAAAAACTTCATTTTGAAGGGGTTATAGCATCATCCCTATAGTCCTGATCTAATTCCATTGGACTTTCACCTGTTTGTCCCCTGAGAGCCACCCTTTGAGATTCACCTCTGATGAAGATGTGAAGACAGCAGTGCATCTGTGTCTTACAGCTCAGTCTAAAACATTTTAAATAAGGGAATATGGAAGCTTGTTGACAGATGGATAAAGTATATTGAAAAGCAAGGAGATTATGTCAAAAATGATGTATTTGTCTTTTCTTAAAAGTTGATGAAAATAAATTCTATTTTATCAATAAATATTGATAAATATGCAATTACCAGAGTGCAGATAATTTTTTACTAACCCTGATGTATTTTCACAAAAATACATTGATAGCATTCCTTTTATTAGTACATTCTTACGTCACTCGACTTTCAATACTTTGAAATACACAATTGTGAAGAATTTCAAAAAGCAAAATAAACTTTTTCCTGTGAAAATGATTTTGATTCATTAATTAGTTTTAATTAAAGATGCAGAAAAGGAAACAATGGGTCAGCCCTCAGGACCCTGAACCTGTCTGGCTGCCCCTTGTAATGACTATCGGCTTCTCTTAACCTGGATCCATGTTGTTGAGTAACTTCCAACTCATGGCAATCTGATGTATATTGTTGTTGTTAGGTGCCATCAAGTCGGTACTGACTAATAGCGATCTTATGAACAGCAGAATGAAACACTGCCTGATTCTGGGCCAACTTCACTACTGTTGCCACGCTTGACCCCATTGATGTGGCCACATTGCCAATCCATCTCTTTTTATCTGACGTTTCTCTTTCACCTTAACAAACATGATATCCTTCTCCAGCGACTGGTTCCTCCTGACGATATGTCAGAAGTATGAGAGACGAAGTCTGACCATCCTGGCCTCCAAGGAGCACTCTGGCAGCACTTCCAACACAGATCTGTTGGTTCTTTGGCAGCCCATGTCATTTTCAATATTCTCCTCCAAAACCATAATTCAAAAGCATCAATTCTTCTGCGGTCTTCCTTATTCACTGTCCAGCTTTCACATGCATATGAGGTTAGTGAAAATACCATATCTTGGGTTTGGTGCACCTTAGTCTTCAAGCTGACATCTTTGCTCTTCAACACTTTAAAAAGGTCTTGTGCAGCAGATTTGTCTAATGCAATACATTGTTTGATTTCTTGACTGCTGCTTCTGTGAGTGTTGATAGTTGATCCAAGAAGAATGAAGTCCTTGACAACTTCAATTTTTTCAAAGTTGATAAGAATATTGTTTATTGGTCCAGTGGGGAGGATTTTTGTTTTTCTTGACATTGAGATGTAATCCATATGGAAGGCTGTGCTCTTTGATGTTCATTAGTAAGTGTTTTAAGTCCTCTTCACTTTCAGCAAGCAAGGTTGTATCATCTGCATATCGCAGGTTATTAATGAGTCTTCCTCCAATCCTGATGCCATGTTTTTCTTCATATAATCCAGTTTCTCAGATTATTTGCTCAGTATACAGGTTGAATAAGTATGGTGAAAGAATACAACCTTGTCGCACACCATTTTTAATTTGAAACCATTCATTGTTCCCATGTTCTGCTTCTGGGTCTAGGTACAGATTCCTCATGAGCACAATTAAGTGTTCTGGAATACTCATACTTCCCAATGTTGTCCACACAATCAAAAACCTTTGCATAGTCAGTAAAACACAGGTAAACATTCTTCTGATATTCTCTGCTTTCAGCCATGATCCATCGGACATCAGCAATGATATCTCTCGTTCCACGGCCTCTTCTGAATCTAGCTTGAACCTCTGGAAGTTCTCTGTCCATGCCAGCAAACCTTTACTGGCATGGGATATCAAAAAGATTGTCCGATGATTTCTGCGTTCTGTTAGGTCACCTCTTCTTTGGAATGGGCACACATATGGGTCACTTCCAATCAGTCGGCCAGATAGTTTTGTTCCAAATTTCTTGGCAGAGATGAGTGAGTGCCTCCTGTGCCTCCTGACTTTCTTGAAAGATTTCAAGTTGTATTCCATCAGTTCCTGGTGCCTTGTTCTTTGCCAATTCCTTCTATGCACCTAGACTTCCTCCTTCAGTATCACTGGCTCTTGATCATATGCTACCTCTTGAAACGGTTGAACATGAACCATTTCCTTTTGGTACAGTGACTCTGTGTATTCCTTCCATCTTCTCTTGATGCTTTCTGCATCATTCAATAACAAAAGTCGAGGCTTGAATATTTTTCTTCAGATGAGTTGTAGTTTCCTATAAATTTTAGACATTAGTCCCTTATCTGATGTGTCATTGCAAAAGATTTTTTCCCATTCTGTGGTCTCCCTTTTTAATCTTTTGGTGAATTCTTTTTATGAACGTAAATTTCTAATTTTTAGTATGTCCCAGTCATCTAATTTATTCTCTCTTGTTGGTGTACCTTTTGCCATGTATAGTAGTCTATGTATGCCTTATACTAGAACTCTTAAGTTTGTCCGTATTTTTTCATTGATAATCCATACAGTTCTGGGATTTGAGTTTGTTTTAAAGGACAGGCTAGACCTTTGGAATTGGAAGAGGAAGAGCTGGATAATCCCCAATAAAGAAGATATAGATTCACTGTTTACAGCTTTGTATATAGCCATGTGAATTCAGTTTTTGAGTCATATTCAGAGAAAGTTACTCATTGATGTTGTTGTTGTTGTCAAGTGCCATCAAGTCACTTCTGACTCATAGAGACCCTGTATACAAGGAGTGGCTAGTGAGTTTGAACCACTGACCTTGTTCAAACCCACCTTGAGGTCGAGTGCTTATCATACCGCGCCATACCAGGACTCCTTCCCCACATTGATTTAAGTGATCTTTCAAAAACTGAGTCCGACTGATCTCTCAAATCCAAATTATTAGAGAGCTGGAGGGGACCTTGGAATGGATCACATTTTCACCATCTTCACATTAACAAATGAGTAAGTTAGGAGTCAATGACCTGCCTTTGGTCACACTTCCAGGCAACAGCTGGAACCTGGAGAATCCTGGATGTGCTTTGCCACTACCTTGTCTGGCAAAGAAACCCTCTGCTCTTGAGTCAGTTCCAACACATAGCGACCCTGCACAGGGTTTCCAAGGCTGTCAATCGTCACAGAACTAGTAAGCCTCCTCTTTCTCCCGCAAAGTGGCCGATGGATTTGTCCTGCTGACCTTGCAGTTAGCAGCTCAACAATCCACTACCAGATCTGCTTTTGAAAAAGAAAAGATGTTGGATTGAAGAAAGAAAAAATAAACGGAGTCTCCAGCCATGATGTTTTGTGTAGAGGGTTTCCACAAAGTATCTGACAACTCCCACATTTTACATGTGGGACCATGACCCTGAATTCCATTTCTATTTTTCTTTCCAGTTCCCTTAACCATAAGAGCTTACAAACATGTAGTTATTAATGGCGCTTGACCTCCGGGTGTTTGCACAGATTTTAATCTTTCCTTATGTTTCAGAAACTATTTATTTGTCATACATTTTGACTAGGCCTCTGTCTAATGTGAAATATTTATTTTAGATATAAGGATGTCAGAGATTAAATGTTAAAGCTGGCCTACCAGTCCCAGTGCCTGCTCTGTGTTAAAGTTCTCTGCTCTTTTCAGATCGCTGGTGACCCCTAGTGAGATGATTGTGTAAAATCACTAGCTATGACTTGGAACCTACTGGAAGGTACTTAACCACAATGGATTATTAAGTGCCATCTAGTGGAGTCCTGGTGTGGCGCTGTAGGTTAATGCACCAGACTGCAAAGCCATTTGAACTGCAAGGTTGGTGGTTCAAGCTCACCAGCTGCTCCTCGGAAACCCTGTACAGGGTCGCTATGGGTCGGAACCAACTCCACATCACTTTAACAACAGCAGTGGATTCCAGCTGCTTCATAGTGACCCAATGCAGGATTCCCATGAGCAGCTGGGGGATTTGAACCATTGACTTTGTGGTTCACAGTCCAGTGCTTATCCTGCTGCTCCACACCAGTAGCACACTTAATGGAGGGGTGGAAGCAATTAGCGTTTCCAAAGGGATAGGTAACGGTTTTGTTGACAATGAAAAATAAATGTAATGCATTGTTTGTTTGTTAAGAAACTGAGACCAAGAAATGAGCAGCGGGAGAATGAATTGATTATTTCTTTCCTGAGATGTTTATATGAAGAGAAACAAAAAGATCACATTCACATTGGAGAGATGAAGCAGGTAAGGCTTTCTTTGTCTCTTCTTGTCGTTTCCCCAACACACTATGAAAGCAGAGTCCTCAGAGTCACATGAATCTTGGGGGTGTCTTTTGCTCTGTGTGTGATGTACATTTGGGGGCGCTGTAGGGAGGTGGAAGTTGTGCCAGAGTGAGACAGAAGAAGTTTCTGTCCATGTCTTACTGGAGGTGGAGAGTGGCTCAGAGGCCAGGAGGACATTCCAAGGATGGGTATGGGCACCAGGACTTCCATATGCTGCAGGAATTTGGCCTCTCCTTCCCCATCTTGTAAAATTCAAGTGGCACGGGATCATTGCTTTTGGAATTTATAAAGTGCCTGGAAGTTCTTTGTAATATAAATGCTATGTGAATGTACGGTTACAGATGCTTGAAAGTCTGATTTATGTTTTGTTCAGATAGAGAACTTTCTACCGATTCCATTTTGCATAACAAAGCTTACAGTGTGCATAGCACATTCTACTGCCCATTTGTTGTTGTTAGTGTTGTCGTTCGTTAGGAGCCATCAGCTCAGTTCTGACTCACAGCAACCCAACATATAATAGAACGAAAGCCTGCCTGGACCTGTACCGCTCTCACAGTCACTGCTATGTGAGCCCAGTGTTGCAGCCACGGTGTCAGTCCATCTTGTGGAGGGCCTTCCTCTTCCTCAGTGGCCTTCTACTTTACCAAGCATGATGTCCTTCTTCAAGAACTAGCCCCTCCTGCCCGTGAGCTCTAGTGACTTGTCTGCCTTTGGCGTTTTGTGTCAGAAGCTGTGGTTTCCTGTAGGTCTCTGGCCCCGCAGATGATCAAGCTTGGAATTCAGTGTGCATGGTTATTGTTAAGTGTCGTCCTAGTAGGTTCCGACTCTTAGAGATCACCTCCATCTCTCTTTGTAAATAGTATTTTCTAAATGCTTATTCTAAAGATTTATTCTCTAAATGCTCAGTGTCGTGTCTTGCCCTTGCTCTCTTCCATACACACAGACCTTTACCTTTCTGGTACCTGTCACTATGTAGTTTTACACAGTAATTCTGCTCATCGGATTTCTTTATCTGAGCTGGCTTTGGCAAATAATGTGCTTTTCTTAGAGTTCTTAGAACTCTAGAGGCAGTGTAGCATCCAGCGTTGTTTTTGTTTCTTTGCTCAACAGACCCGAACGCAGTGCACTCTCTGTTTTTGGCTTTTCAGTTTAATGTGTTGCATTTCCTCCCTCCCTCACCCGGAGTCTTAAGAGAGGCTGGGGTGAAGGGGCCACCCATTCTGAGTCTTAAATTAATTCACTGGTTCTCCTCTCTGTTTCTTTCTTTCTGTCTTCCATGTCTTTTTTGAGGGCCCACTAATAGCTTTTTCCCAGTTCTGATTTTCTTTTTCCTGAGTTGGTCGAACTTATTCCAACAGGAAATTGATCATTTTAAAGTCATTTATAACTGCTCAGAAGGGAACTGAAGCATTTTACAGTGGATGGAAACTGCTTTTACTCAATGTTTTGGCAAACGTAGTGCAGATTCATTTTTCATAAAGCGAGGTAATATCTTTAGAATTTGGTATGCATTAATAATCCAATGGAGACATATACTTAATGTATTTTTAATTTTTTTTTTTTTTTACTGTTTTCAAAACCTCGGAGAATTTAATGTAAAAGATAGTGAGCCTCACAAAGGCAAGCCGGCCTTTCACCAGGTTCCTAACTCAGTGGGCTCTTCTCTGCCTCTAACAGAGATACACCCTAATCCCCAGATGTGGCTGGCCATGCCCCTAGGCTGGATGCCAGAGTAGCAGCTCATAGATTGATCAGATGAAGCTTTAAGATGCTCTGATAGAGTCCCGCTTTCATTTTTCTGCTCCTAGATAGTTTAGCCCCATCAACTTCATTAACTTCTTATTTCACCTGAGCATCCTGGTAGCCTTTGAAAACATGTTATGACTTGACCTAGACCAAGGTAGAACCATGGCTTTGACAGTGTGCTTCACTGGCCACCAGCCTTCTAAGTAAACAAACAAACAAAAAGAGTGCACGCTGCCCGCACTGAGCTTGGATTCAGCAGTGGCACTGTACGTACTTTTCAAAGACCGAATACTCGTGTTGGCTAACTAGCAGAGGAGTTACGTTTCATTAAAGGAGAAAAGTAAAACCAAACCAGAATGAATCCTTTGATCTTATGGAAAAAAATCAGATTGGGCTAAGGCTTATAAGCTAATTAAAGCTAGAGGGTGTCCTGTTTTAATTGATGGACGTATCATTTCTACTTGTATTCCCAGAACTGTTATAAAAATTCATAATAATAAAACAACTGCCATCTGCTAAATATTTGTCAGAATATTACTAGATGTGGGTCTACATGAATTATCCCATTTAGTCTGGAATAGCTTTTTTAAGCTAGCTGGTAAACCCTTTGCCATTGTGTTGCTTCTGACTCATAGTCACCTTATATGGGGTTTCTGTAAATCTTTACAGAAACAGACAGCGTCATCTGTCTGGCCTGGAGTGGCTGATGGTTTTGAACTGCCAACCTTGTGGTGAGCAGCCCAACGCCTAACCCACAGCAGTGTGGCCCTTGAATTTGGGTGTTGTGTTGTTCTTTGGTGCTGTCAACTCATAATGACCCTATGTAGGGTTTCCAGGGAGCGGCTGGCAGGTTTGAGCCACCAACCCTGTGGTTCACACAGACCTTGTGGTCCTGAGCTTATCATACAGCACCATGCCAGGACTCTGAGCGAGGTAGTAGAGTTTCCATTTTAGAGACAGAGAAATGGAGAACAGGTTAATAAGCACTTGGCTAATAAGTGGTGGAGCCAGTTAGTCTAAGATCTAAATACCTTATCTTAATCTTTAGTTTTTATTTAGATCCTTAACAATATCTTTATTTTTTAAAGTTTTTATTGTAAATTGAGTGATTGTTTACATGGGAGAACATCGATTTTATATACTCATCCTATCGTATTTTGTTTCATTGCAATGATTACAATTCCCTCCATGCATCATCATTCAACAGCATTTGCTTCTATTCCCTCTTTTTTTTCATGTACACAAAAACTTTCAGGAATATATAATCATTTAAACAACCAAAGGGCACATTCTGCATGCCTGCCTCCTGGCTGTCAGCGCACAGCCTTTCTCTTTCCATGAGTCTAGAGTCCTTGGCTGCTCTCTCTCCATGTCATCATCTCTGCCTCCATCTCTGGTGTTTCTGGTGTTGCTGCTTCTCTGGATAGGGTCCCACATTCTGCTCCTGCTCTTCTCCCGTGATGGTTCTAGGGTCCTCTGTTCCTGGAATGTAAGATTAACTACTCACCCTTTATGTTACAAAACTTCTACCTATACAGTTGTGGTAATTATGATAACAGTTACTCACTATTGAATCATAAGAATCTTCTCCCCATCTCTTTTCACCAGACCTGTCTAATGGGGATTCTACCTTCCCACACACACTCTGAAATGGAACTCCTTCTTGAAAACTTGTAAGCCAATCACTTCATGCTTTATAGCTCCCCCATTAGGTAGCCAATGTCTAATTTGCCTGTCCCTGTCAATCCTGTGTATAGAGGGGATAGAAATGATCCTTGATGTGAAGACTCCTCCTCGCTCAGTTGGTATTTTGAGCTACTACATCTCTTTCACCATACTTATTCAACCTGTATGCTGAGCAAATCATCCGAGAAGCTGGGTTCTATGAAGAAAAACGTGGCATTAGGTTTGGAGGAAGACTCATTAACAACCTGCGATATGCAGATGATACAACCTTGCTTGCAGAAAGTGAAGAGGACTTAAATATTTACTGATGAAGGTCAAAGAGCACAGCCTTTGGTATAGATTGCATCTCAATGTAAAGAAAACAAAAATCCTCACCACTGGATCAATAAACACATTCTTATCAAAAGACAAAAGATTGAAGTTGTCAAGGACTTCATTTTACTTGACGGAAGCAGCAGTCAAGAAATCAAACGACGTATTGCATTAGGCAAATCTGCTGCACAAGACCTTTTGAAAGTGTTGAAGAGCAAAGATGTCAGCTTGAGGACTAAGGTGTGCCTGACCCAAGCCATGGTATTTTCAGTAACTTCGTATGCATGCGAAAGCTAGATAGTGAATAAGGAAGACTGTAGAAGAATTGATGCTTTTGAGTTATGGTGTTGGAGGAGAATAGTGAAAGTGCCATGGGCTGCCAAAAGAACCAATAGATCCGTTTTGGAAGTAGTGCCAGCCAGAGTGCTCCTTGGAGGCCAGATGGCCAAACTTCGTCTCTCATACTTCGGTCATATAGTCAGGAGGGAGCAGTTGCTGGAGAAGGATATCATGTTTAACAAGGTAGAGGGTCAGATAAAAAGAGGAAGACCCCACCTCCAACGAGATGGATTGGCCAAGTGGCAGCATCGATAGATTCAAGTGTGGCAACAGTAGTGAGGTTGGCCAAGGATTGGGCAGGGTTTCATTCTGCTGTGCATAAAGTCACTATGAGTCGGTACCAACTCGATGGCACCTAACAACAACAACAACATCCATATGTATAGGTCAAAATCATCAAATTGTAAGAGAACAAACAAGATGGCAGATCAAGTGGAAGTGCAGAAAGGAGCTCTGTCAGTAACAACGTAGAATACAGGACCAAGCAGGCTCAGGGGATGGTCTCAGAACTCTGAACCACATATAAAGGAATATTTAGAAGGTTGGAAGGCTTACAGCTAAGGAAATTTGTAACAGAAGTAAGAAATCCATTGCTTTCTAATTCAAGACGCTCAGCTGCTCCAGGAGCCACCATCTTGGGTGATACCAAGTGGGGAAAGGATCAGAGCAGCCACGGATGCCTGACAGAACTGCGGAGATTAAGGTGTGGGGGTTCTTTTCTTTTGGTATCTGTTCATTGGTCCCTTGCTGTCTGCGCACCTCCATTCTGGTGGCTATAGGGGTGCCTGAGCTACTGGACACCCCAGGCCCACCCTCGGAGGGTTCTACTACACATGTGCACAGATCTCCTTGAAATTTTGAAGAGACAATTTCCACTTTAAAACCAAACGGCCACAGCCGGCCCTGAACTGTTTATAACTAGAAAAAAAGGCTTGAACGAGGATTGTGGAGCAGGACAAGCAGACAAAAAAGGAAATAAACCAAAAATTAAATCCTAAGTTATGTCAAAACGACCAACAGTGGCATCTTGAAATTTTTCAAGAATAAGAGTGAAAAGGGAAGCCCATTTCCTGATTACATCTACCTGGAGACAATCAGAAAGCATAAAAAATACCAAATTACACACCCATCTAAGTATTAAGGCTGTAGATAACCCCTGAATATGCCCCCAAAAAACAGAAGCAGATGACCGTATCTGCACATGTCCAGAAACGAGATAAAGTGACTGAGGCAGATGAGCTGGAAGTAGACCTATACTCCATACTGGAACATGGGCAGGCTTTGGAAATGCCTGAGAAGGAATCCAGAAAAATGATTATAAAATGTATTAAAACACTATACAATGGAGTTGAGAAAAATAAGGAAGAAGTCAGGCAAGCGCTACAGGTACAGTCAAATAAGATAGGTACAGCATTGGAAACAATTCAGAATCTACAGAAAGAGGTCCAAACGATTAACTATAGAATATCAAAAATGGACAGTACACTGAAAGGGCAAAGGAATAGAATTGAAGAGACAGAAGCCAGAACTGGTGAGCTAGAAGAT
>NW_006408882.1:2100748-2103510 GCF_000296735.1 Chrysochloris asiatica
TATAATCATTATAATGAAACAAGGTGTATGATTTGTTGAATGGAAAACTGATGATATGCCCTGTAAACTTTCACTCAATTCGCAATAAAAACCTTAAAAAAAAAATTCATCAAATTGTAGTAATTTACACTCGTTTCCTTTATCAAATTTGTAAATTTTCTTCTAATTGAGTTGTAATCATCAAGCCATTGAAGCTAGGTCAAATGATTACTATCTGCAAGTTTGGGTATTCTTGTGAGTCTTCCTCTCACTTCATATCAGCTAGACACTTCACTCTCAGCTCTAGCCCTCCATGGTTATGTCCTTGTCCAAGGGCTGAGGTCCCTCCACACTTTGCACCTATGAGCCCTTCTTCTCTCTCTCTCTCATCTCCAAGTCGACGGGGGCCTATGGAACGTGGTTGAACTCAGCTCATATCTTCATTGCTGCCTTTCCACCACTTCCATTCATCAGTAGACCAGTGTGGTTGTCAGCAAGCTCACATGCCTGCTTGTGTGTTCCTTTGAGTTTCAGTCTTGGGAGGGGGGGTTTGTACTGAAGGGACATGATTGTTTACCTTGATGGCTCTCCTGGAAACAACTTGCTTGTTCTTGTAGTAGCCAATCAGACTGCCACATTTGTTTTGGTTTTTTTTCTGATGATCTTTCTTTGAAGATGAACCTTCTGTTGCTCTAGCTGTTCCAGGCTGGTCTGCTGGTCATTTGTAGTGGGAATGTCCCACCTTAGAAGGTTCTGGATGGAGCTCAGGATTCCCCCTAAGGTCCTGTATACTACAAAGGTTCCGCAAGAAGGCCATTTCACTGAACAAGTTATAGAATCCCTTTTAGGTATTCCAATGAGTTATAGGCTGAAGATGGGCTTACAGATGCTTAAGAACATTTTTTTTTTGAAGTTTTTTATTGTGAATTATGTGTTACTTTACATGGGTGAACATTATCTTTACATTCATTCCATCATATTTTGTTTCATTGCAATGATCACAATCCCTTGCGTGCATCATCAAACAACCAGAGGGTACACTCCACACGCCTGACCCCCAGCTGCCAGCACACAGCTCCTCTTCCTCCCTGAGTCCAGAGTCCCCAGCCGCTTGTTCTGTCCATGTCATCTTCTCTGCCTTCACCCCTAAGTGTCGCTGCCTCCCCTGACAGGTTCTCACCCTCGGCTTTTCTCCCTTGATGGTTCCAGGGATCTCAGCTTCTGGACTGCAAAATCAGCCAGTCCCCTCCTTTCATTACCAAAAATTTACATTTACTTTTCCAACACTCACTGTCAGACTTGATTGCAATCATTCCCTATTGAACAACAGGAGTCTAATCCCCCTCACCTTTTATCAACCCCATCAAGACAGGTTGGAAACAATTCAGTGGATATTCTACCTTTCCCTGTATCCTCTGGAGCTAGGTTCCCTATTGAAAGCTGTAAGCCAGTCACTTCTTGCCTTTGTACTTCCCCCTTTTTGGGTAGCCAATGTCTGAGTTCCCCATCCCTTTCGATCCTGTGTACCAAGGGGGTGGGAATGACCCTCACTGTAGAGATTTGTCTGCTCCTTTGTCATACTGCATCCACAAGCATAGGTCAAGTTCATCCACTTATAGTGGATCAGTCTTTTTTTCCCCCTCTTTCTTCTTCTAGTTGTATTCTGATCATCCAGCCATTGATGCCAGGTCAAATGGGTACTATCCACAAGTGTGGGTGTTCTTGTGCATCTCCCTGTTTTTATATCAGCTGGATGCTTCACACTCCATTCTAGTTCTTTGGGGCCATGTCCCTGCTCCTGGCCCCAGGAGTCCCCAGGTCTTGTCATACTGCTGGTTAACCAGGTCTCAATCCAGGTTAACAGCAGTCTCTTGAATGTGGTCAGACTTAGTTCACAACTTCATTGCTGTTTCCTCCCCACTTCCCCTTATTGGTGACCAGCATGGTCAGCAGCAGGACCATATGCCTGCTAGTGTATTCCATTTGAGTTTCAGTCTTGGAAGGGGGTTTGCCTTGAAGGGACCTGACCACTTGCCCTGATGGCTCCCTGGGGAACAACTTGCTTGTTCTTCTAGTAGTCATTTGGACTGCTGTTATTATTGGGTTTCATTTTTCCTGCTGGTCTTCCTTTCAAGAAGTATCTTCTGTTCTTCTAGCTGCTCCAGACTGGTCCGCTTGTCCTTTCAAGTGGAAATGTCCCACCTCAGAAGATTCTGGATGGGGATCAGGATTCCACCTATGGTCTTGTGCAGTGCAAAGGCTCTGTAGGGAATCTCCTTCACTGGGCAAGTTCTAGCTCCATTTTAGGTATTCCAAGCAGAATCCTGGTGTGGCACTGTAGGTTAAGGCGCCAGACTGCAAAGTTGGTTGAATTACAAGGTCGGTGGTTCTAGCTCACCAGTCGCTCCTAGGAAACCCTATACAGGGTTGCTATGGGTCACAATTGACTCGATGGCACTTAACAACAACAACAATCAGTTAACATCTGAAGATGGACTTACAGGCTTTCTCTGGTGATGTTTCTGGCTATTCCTCTTTCTTCCCTTCAAGTTTTTATTTTACAATAGTAGGCAAGGGAAACCAAGATTCAAAAGATAGCCAAGCATCTTAATATCATTTCCCCACTCTTACCAATTCAAACCATGCCTCAAATCTTTGTATCCACGAGCCCTGTTGTTCCACGGTTGTGCTTACATCATTATTTACCTGTGTCCAATTTAGCCCATGTAAACCTGCCTAGCTGTTCTCCCATCCGTGTTGTTTTTCCTTTCCCCTTCTAGTGT
>NW_006408882.1:2103610-2149334 GCF_000296735.1 Chrysochloris asiatica
GCTAAAAGTTATATAAGTACCCATTGATTTTTTGTTGTTGTTTGTTTCTGTTGAGTTGATTCCTACTCATAGCAACCCTATGCACAACATAACAAAACCATCCTCATAATTAGTATGCTTGAGCCCATTGCTGTTGCCACTGTGCCAATCCATCTCATTGGGGGTCTTCCTCTTTTTCATTAATCCTGGTGAGTAATACCTGAGATGCTTCCAGTTCTTCTCCTGGGACTGGTTCTTCATGGTAATATGTCTGACATATGAGAGACGAAATGTCACCATCCTGGCTTTCTAAGGAGCTTTCTCACTGTATTTCTTCCAACACAGATTTGTTGGTTCTTCTGGCAGTCCTTGGGACTTGAAACGTACAGGAAAGTGGAGAAACTTGTGCTGTGAACACTCTGTACTTTCCACCTAGATTTCGTGGTTTATAGCGTTTAGTATACTTCTATCATTCTGTATTATTTCTCAGTGCCTTTCAGTCCTCTTTAATCACTCATCAGTACTCTTTATTGCTAGCACCTCGGCATGCATGGAATTCAATATTTATTGGCTTGTTTCAGAAAAAAGTCATATACAGCTGGTTGCCCAAATAATAAATGTATCATTGTTGAGTTTTGAGGAATGCTTGCATTCACATAACACAAACTCCTGTCAAGATGTATCACATGTCCGCACCAAAAAGTGTTGCCCACGCCCCTCCCACAGCTCCTTTCTGGTCGGTTCTCCCCACAACTCCCCCCACATTGTTGCTGGCAGCCGATGGTTTCTTTCACAATAGAGAAATGTTGTCTCTTCTAGAACTGCCTTTAAGTGGAACCCTATAGTGCGTACTCTCTTACTTCTGTCTTCTTGCACTCGGGATGGACATTTTGTTATTTCTCCATTTTGTTACGTGCGTCAGTGGTCATATTGATATCCATTTTCCTGGTGATGACTCCCTGAGATGCTTCCTGTTTCTAGGGTTATGAACAGTGCTGCTAGAACATGGGTTTTAGCAGCACAAGTAAGGGGGGTTCTGAACTGAGAACTTCTGGAGAGCATCAGAGTGTAACACTTGACCCCAGACGTTTGTGTTTAGAACTCACTCCTCTGTGTGGACGGGGGAAGTATAGACTATGCTGTTGCTGTCAGCTGCTGTCGAGTTGGCCCCGATTCATGGCAGCCCCAACCCCATACTGAATGGAAAGGAATGCTGCTCAGTACTGCTTCTTCTCCATCATCGAACCTTGTGTGCATCAGAGGAGAACGGTGCTTCATAGAGTTTCCATTGGGTGATTTTTGGAAGTAGTTTGCCAGGCCTTTATTTCAAGGCACCGCTGGATGAATTCAAACCTCCAACCATCACGCTAGCATCTAGTGCTTAACCTTTTGCACTGCTCCAGGACTTTATAATTCAATGAATGGTGTTGGAGAAGAATACTGAAAGTACCATAGACTGCCAGAGGCACGAACAAATCCATATTGGAAGAAGTGCAGCCAGAAGAGTCCTTGGAAGCCAGGATAGCAAGACTTCATCTCTCATATTTTGACATATTATTAGGAAGGACCAGTCCCTGGAGGTGGACATCATGCTTGGGAAATTGGAGGGGCAGCAAAAAAGAGGAAGACCCTGAGCGAGATGGTTGGCACAGTGGCAGCAGCCATGAGCTCACACATGACAATTGTGAGGATTCTGTTGCCCATAGGGTTGCTGTGAATTGGCGCTGACTGGACAGCACCTAACAGCAAGAACATAATGTTCCAACATTAGGAACTTATCTAAGTGCTAACCTCAACTGCAGAGGAGACCTTTTGAGATAAACACGAATATATTATTTTCAAAGTGTGACTTTTTCTTCTGAGAACCTCCATATCATGGCAGTAGACATAGAAAAGATCTTTTCTGATCGTAGACCAGAACAGAGGCAGTGTTTCATGAAGTAGTCAGAGGTTCTTATGGTGGATACACAGAACAAACGACACAACAGCGCTCTTCTGTCTGTGCAGGTATGCAAGACCTGCCAGCTGATGCCATTGGGTGCTTTTTGTTTTTCTCTTTTTAATTTCAAAATCAATATTTTTAAAACTGCGAGTATTTCAATTTCCTGAAAGCTTAGTTACAAGTTTTGAAAGGCAGTGCTTCCGTTTCATAAAAACTTAGTTATGAGTTTGAAAGCCAGCCCACAGCTTTTTGATTTTGTGCGTAAACTGGCGTCAATTTGGAGGCAGACTGGAGGCCCCTTGTGGAGACTCCTTTGCCCTGGAGGCTGCCCCAAGTCTAGACAGGGGCCTATTCTGGCCAAGTGATTGTGCAGGACAACCCGCTTGTAAGGCACCTGCCTGCCATGCATGATATAGGCAGCAAGAACTTAAGTCTTTGTTGAGTAAATCTTTCTGTGAGTTCAGGGCACATGCTTCTTATCAGATGGGTCTGCCTGCGGGTCATTGCTCAATTCACTCATAACTCAGCAAGCAAGAATGAAATATCCAGAATCTTCTCAGAATTGTGCAGATACAAAGATGGATGATTCTCCTTGCTTGAAGGAATTTCTAAACTCGTTCTCACCTTTCATGCTTCAGACCTGGGTTTGACTCCCGGTAAATACACCTCCAGTCCCTGGCTGGCATTGGAGGCATGTGTGTTGTTATGAGCCTGTGATGCAGATTTTAGCAGAGCGTCCAGACCATGACAGACTAAGAAGAAAGGCCCAGTGATGTGTGTCAGAAACTCAGCCAGTGGAAAGCCGTGGATCAGAACTGTCCAAGCCTCTTGGACATGGGGTGGCCATGTCTCAAGGGCTAGCAGCAAAATCAAGGCATTTATATAATGTACATTCTAACTTGCATACAAGTAAAACTGTGGAGGACTGGACAAAGACAGTTATCACTCCTCTGAAGATTCTTTTTTCTTACATACCATAAAAATGTATTGAATAACCTTTATTGGTGAATTAGCATTTTGTGAATTCAAACAAAGATAGAGGATCTTTGGATGGCAGACAAAATAAGAGACTATTTCTAGCATCAATTGGCAGAAATTGAAAAAATGTTACTTTTCAGATGCTGCTGCTGGAAGTATGAACTGTTACATTTCAGAGAGCAATTTGACAGTATCTAGTTAACAGCAACAAAAGTATAGCTGAAAGTGTACCAACCCATTGACCCAACAGGGACACTCCTGTTGCCCTGCAAAAATGTTCACATGTGTGTAAGAAATTTTTGTATAAAAGAGGTCACCACAGTCTTGTTTTTAAATATAAAACAAGATAAAATGAAATAAATGTTTAGTGGTAGGAACATTAGTAAATTGTATTACAGTCCTGGTGTGGTGCTGTGGGTAAACTCGTTTGAACTGCAATGTCAGTGATTCAAGCTCACCAGCTGCTCCTTGGAAACCCTATAAAGGGCCTCTATGGGTCAGAATCGACTCGATGGCACTTAACAACAACAACATTACAATCTTACATTGACACCTTGAACTCTGGTTGAAGTGAGTAAACCAAAGAACATCTGCTGCCACAGGTGCATATCAAAACTATCAATGAAAAGAGGAAGCTCTGGGGGTTAGGCATAAGGCTACTAACCACAGGGTCGGCAGTTCAAACCCACCAGCTGCTCATGGGAGAAAGATGAGGCTTTCTGCTTCTGTGAAGATTGAGTCTCTGAAAGCCTAAGGAGCAGTTCTTTCGTGTCCTGTAGAATTGCTGTGCGTCAGAACTGACTTGGTGGCAGTGGGTGTTTTGGTACGGTATGACACATCAGCAGGACACCATTCATTTAGAGTTCTAACCACAAGATCAACCAATACGAGGGGACTAAAAAAGGGAATTAAACTATAATGGAATTTTCCCACCAACTTTATGAAGCTCCCTCATGCATGCATACGTTTTATGGAAACATGTAGCTATGTGCATGTGTAAAACAGAAAGTGATGTGATGAACCCCAAGTTCAGGTAGCTGCCCATTTCCATCAAATGAGGGAGAGCGGTGGTCAGGAAGCTGCAAAGTTGGCTGGAGTTTTTATTTCTTATTCAAAGCAGGAAACATGTATGATAATTGTTAGCACGTTGTTGTTGGTAGCCTCCGTCGAGTTGGCCCTAACCCACGGTAACCTTGGGCATGCTGGGAAGAAATGCTACTTGGCCTGCACAAATCTCAGCATGGGCTGCGGATTGGGCTGTTGTGATCTGTGGACTGTTTTCATTGGCTGGTTTTCAGAAGTCGACCTTCAGGCCATTCTTTCTCACCTGTCTCAGTCTAGAAGCACTGCTGAAACCCGTTTGGCATCACGGCAACATAGAAGGGGGCTGTGAATGAGGGACGTTAGCCGGGAACCCAACCCAGCTCTCACTCGTGGTCAAAAACCATGATAAGTGACGTACTCTGAGTGCCAGGTATGGGTAATTCAGTCTGTCCATCTGCAGGTGGAGGAACTGAGAGGGGCAGCTTCCACATAGGTAGGAAGCATCGAGGCCAACACTTCACACGGACACGGCGCTCCAGGGCCAGTACTCACTGTTCTCAAACCCAAACCAAACCCACTGCCATCATCATTTCCAGCTCACAGCGAGCCTGCAGGGCAGAGTAGGCCTGCCCCTCAGGGTTCCCAAGGCAGTGATCTCTATGGAAGTACACTGCCACATTTTTCTCTCATGGAGTGGCTGCTGGATTTGAACCACCCATCTTGTGGTTAGCGGCTGGGTGCTTTACCACTGTGCCACCTAGCCTCCTCAACACCTGTCCAGATGCTCACTTTGCCGTAACTGGGTTGTAGGTACATAGGTGTTGTGTTTGTTTTCTACTTTTCTATATGCTTGAGGTATTTAACAACAAAAATAAATGCTGTCAGGGTTTAGATTAATGGTGGAGATTTGTTTCTGTGTTTCTCTAACAAAGTCATTGTCCAGCAGGAAACAGGCAGGAATCCATATGAGTAAGAAGCAATTGCATTTACATATTTGTAGCAGTTTAAAAAAAAAAAAATCCTCACATTTTACTTAGTGGTTGGAAAGTATCAGAATTCTTACTGTGTGTTCAGTTTCACATTATGTTCAGTTATGGGAGAAAAGTTGGGGAGCAGAGGAGAATGAAAGGGGGATCATGGAAGCAATAGCATTGCTAGAGAGAAAAAAGTAAAGACAAAATTCTCTAGAAAGAATGAAAGGATTAGTGTAGAATGGATTTTTCACTTGGTAATTTTTTTTATTTTTTTTTTGCCTGACACTGAAAATGCCCAAAAGGCAAGCTCTTAGCAGATATTTAAACAGGTTCGTTGCACTTTGACCCCCGCTGAGAAACTACATTTCCACCCCAGATACACTGAATCAGGTATACTTATAAAACTCACATGGGGATCTGGTTTAACTGTAGACTCTGACTCTGTATGCCTGGGGTGGATGGGCAACTTCTCAACAGGGGGTTGTACCAGAATGAATCAGTTTGAAGAGCTGGTTATTACTTTCGTTTGTGAAGCTATTCATAGCGGTCCCTGTACCAGGTGCTGTGGTCAGGCCTTTGCACACTTGGTCTGTTTTGGTTTCCTAACATAGAGTTCTGATTAGATACAACTGTTGGTCTCAGTTGATAAAGAGAAAATTGAGGCTCAGGAAAAGTAGCTTGTTACAAGGTCATCTCTAGTAAAAGGCAGCTATCTGATCTGATTCCAGAATCTGTCTGACTGGTTTCAGAGCACATTTCCCTGATGTGTTTGGAGCAGTCACAGCAACGCTTTGAGGCAAATTTATTTTTAGGATTGGCAAGCCGAGTCACTAAAGAGCAGATGAGGTGAGATCACAGAGAGAATCAGAAGATTGGACCGGTGTCAAAAAGATGAGTTTAGAGAGTTTTCCATCTATTAAAGCAGGGGTGGGGAACGTCCAGCTGCAGGCCGTATTGTTATTGTTAAGTGCTGTTGAGTCAGTTCCAACTCCTAGTGACCTTATATAGGGTTTCCGAGGAGCAGCTGGTGAGTTTGAATCAATGACCTTGTGGTTCAAATCAACCTTGAGGTCGCGTGCCTTTCCTGTGGCGCCACACCAGGCCTTCTAACTCTTTGGTTTGGCCCTGCCAAGGCAACCGCAGTTTCAGCCGTCACATTCAGGATGAGTTAATTAAATGCTGAACCAAATATAGCAGGCTAATTTTTTTTTTTAATGTTTTATTGTGAATTATGTGATAGTTTACATGGGAGAAGCAGGCTAATTTTTAAGGTGATAATTTTGTATGACCCTCAGATGATGTTACAAATATCTAAATGGCCCTTGGCAGACAAAAGGTTCCCCACCCTCCCTTAAAGGAAGGAAGGAAAAACTGACTTCTTGTTTTGCCTTTTCAGACATCACAGGTTTCTGCAGAGACTATTGGAAGTGAATTACCACCTAGCGCCACACGATTTAGGCTAGATCTGCTGAAAAACAAAGCGAAACGATCCCTGACAGAGTCTTTAGAAAGCATTTTGTCCCGGGTAAGTAGCATAATTTCTCCTGATTCATATTAAATCCTTTTAAAAGACAAAGACTAAATTCTCTGCTTTTGAAAAAGGGAAAACCTTTTTATTCTCTTCTCAGTCGTAGAGCAATGTTATCTACATTTAAATTCAGCTTTTAACTAGGCTGCATTGCAGTCTGTGCAGTTAATTAAGTTACTTACTGACCAGTTTCAGTAAAGAGCAGAGATTAGATATGTTGAGGGAGATTCTGTTCACCTCAGTGTCACTAGTACCACTTAGAAAACCAGTTCCTTTCAGCTGTTGCTATGTGTTTGGAACTCTGTGACACAAGAGGTCAGTAAAGTCAGAGACTCAGGGCCCGAATCCTACCCATAGCCTGTGTTTTAAATAAAGTTTCATTGTAACACAACCACATCCATTAGTTTACCTGTTGGCCAAGGCTGCTTTTGCACAGAGTTGAATTGTTGCCCCAGGCACCACATGGCTTAAGCATAAGAAAGTTATCATGTGGCTCTTTGTAGGAAACGTGGTGCTGTGGGTTAATGTGTTGGACCGCAAGGTCGGTTTGAATTGGAAGGTTGGTGGTTCAAACTCACCAGCTGCTCCTTGGAAACGGGTCTCCATGAGTCGGAACTGAACTTGACGACACTTAACAGCAATAACATAGGTAGAACAAAGTACATGAATACACCGATCTGGAGAGTTCTTTAAGAAGTTACCTTCCTCCTCCTCCTCCTCCTCCACATGACGTACTCACACACACTCTCCCACACACTTTAGCACTCGCTCTACCTCATCTTGATGTAGCCTCTCCTCTGTCTACCATTCCGTCCACATAATGGATAGACAAGGTGTTTTAGAACATTTTGTTTGGTGTATAGATAAGTTTTTCTTTAAAAAAGGCTGGCAGTATTGATTGTCTTAATGTACATATATGCTCAGTAGCGTTTCTTACTGGAGAGAGGAGCATTTTTCTGAGCATATTTAATTATTTTTTTGAAAAGTTTCCAAAAAAGTTTTTGGAAAATGCCATTATCTTTTAAGTCCATTTTTTCATGAACTTTTTGAATGCCTCCTCGGAAATCAGCCTGTGTCTTTGTGAAAGCCTCAGAGACCATGACTTGATTGCCTTTTCTTATGCAGGGTAACAAAACCAGAGGCCTACTGGAACATTCTGCGAGTGTGGATCTCGACAGCTCCGTGTCCAGCACGCTAAGTAACACCAGCAAAGTGAGCTCATCCCTCTTTCTATGACATCTGGCCAAGACCAGCACTCGGTCTCACTCGGTCTCCAACCTACAGGACCCTATCAAAAGAAGCCTAATATCGCCAGTCATGAAAAGTTTGGGACTTCCAAACTTCTTGGCAGGGGCAGGTGGCTATAGGATTAGCAGTGGGCTGCTAACTGAAAGGTCGGTGATTCAAATCCACCAGCCAGTCTTCAGCAGCTCTATACAGGGTCACTGTGAGTCGGAACCAACTTGAGAGCACTTCACCAACAGCAAAGCAGCCTCAGAAGCTACTTTTCTGTTGTTGTTTTTGTAAATTTATGTAGCACATAACTTTTGCCAGTTCAGCTTTTGATAGGTGTACAACTTTCTGACAGCAGTTGCAGTAGGCTTTTTAGCCCTCGGTCCTGGAGTTGTGTCAGATCCTAAAAGTATTATTTTTATAACAGAGTACATGGCGGCTTCATAAACAGTCAAGGTCACAATTGTAAATAATTAGGACCAAATTTATCAGCGTAGCCAGTGGATTTTTCCTTCTACTTAAGCATCCTGTTCAATATTCAAAATAATAAAAATTGGAGAAGCCTCAAAAAGTGAGCTTATGAATTCAGAAAACTATGAACTTAAGTTCTTGAAACTTTACCACCAACTGACTGTACAATCAGTTTAAAAAGTTAAAAAAGTTTAACTTTTTAGCTCCCGGCAAGGGTTTGGGGGTTTGCACTGGGCTGTGTGCCAGCTTCCGCTTCTACTATCGGAGTGCCCTCCTATGGAAGAGGGAAGGAATTTTTGTGGAGGCTAGCTCTTTAGCAGAGGATCTGTTTTAACCTTTTTAAGACCCATTTGAGTTTTTTTGTTTTTGCTGAGACCATGTGTTTTCAGTAATGGAATGAAAGAATGAAATAAATTTGAATGAAATAAAGATAACCAAAACAATTGAGGTAATACGAAGTTTTATACAATTAAACAGGATGTGTTCCTGTAGAATAAGCACTGGATGGCTAATTGCAAGGTCAGAGGTTCAAACCCACCAGCTATGAGTTGGAACTAACTCTTCTCTGTTGATGGTCCTAGGTAGGGACCTCCGCTCCTAGACTGAAAAGTTAATCACTCCCCTCCTTGCTATAAAACATCTACCTTTAGATTTCCAACCCTCACAATCAGTCCTGATAACAATTATTCACTATTGTATCATAAGAGACCTATCTGCATTTCATTTTATCAGCTCTGCCTAGTCAGATTGAATACTACTCACTGGAGATTCTACCTTCCTGCATACCCTCTGGATCTAGGTCCCTCTTGAAAGCTTGTAAGCCAGTCACTTCGTGCCTTTGTAGCCGTTCCCCCACCCCCACCCCCCACCCCCCATTTTGGGTAGCCAATGTCCAAGTTGCCCATCCCTGTCTACTCTGACACACCTTGAGTTTTGAAGATAATTCTGAAAGAAATTCAATTTTTAGGAAGTCAACTATCTGTGTGAATTGTGTATATGTATCTTTATGTGCAGTTTTTTTTTTTACTACCTTTTTTATAATCCTGAACATTCATAAAGAATTGAAAAGATGTACTGTTTTATGTGATTGTATCTAGTCTAGTAAATTGATCATATAGAAGCTGCAAAGAAGCTGAACATCTGAATGGCTTTCACTTACCCAATTGAGCAAAGGGTTAATTAGCACTTTCATGTGTTTGGAGAGAAATTAATGAGAAATGAGAGGAACAGATTTGCATAATGGAGATTGTTTGCTGTGATATGCAGTGTCAGACAAAGCTTTGTTTAAAATTCTTGAATTAGAAGAATCTTGGGGACCATGAAATCCTGACGAATAAAAAATTGCAGCTAGGTTTAAAGTAATTAATGTTTCACAGTATGTTTTTTATTGAAGCTTTTCCTATGGAAAAGTTAAATGTATATGCCTTCTTCCCTCAATAAATGTAAACGTATTGTCTTAGAATTCAAATTGTCTATGCTTAAAAGGCACTTGAATGAGCAGATTTAGACTCTCTAGTCCTTTACATTAGTAAAACTTTGATCTACTTGCATGGGATATCAAAGATACGGTCTGGTGATTTCCACATTCCATTGGGTCACCTCTCTTTGGAATGAGCACAAATACAGATCTTTTCCAATCAGTCGGCCAGATAGTTGTCTTCCAGATTTCTTGGCAGAGATGAGTGCATGTCTCCAGTGCTGCCTTACTTTCTTGAAAGATTTCAATTTTTATTCCATCAATTGCTGGTGCCTTGTTCTTTGCCAATTCCTTCAATGCCCCCTGGACTTTTTCCTTCAGTATCATTGGCTCTTGATCATGTGCTACCTCTTGAAAGTTCTCTTGACAGAGAACTTCAGAGGTTAAAGCTGGATTCAGAAGAGGACGTGGAATGAGGGATAACATTGCTGATGTCCGATGGATCTTGGCTGAAAGCAGAGAATACCAGAAAGATGTTTGTATGTGCTGTGGAGTCGTTTCCGACTCATAGCGACCCTGTATAGGGTTTCCGAGGCTGTAAATCTTTACAGAAGCAGAACGCCTCATCTTTCTCCTGCGGAACAGCTGGTAGTTTCGAACTGCTGACCTTGAAGTTCATAGCCCGATTCATAACCACTACACTACCAGAGCTCCTTCATGTTTACCTGTGCTTTATTGACTACGCAAAGGCTTTCGATTGTGTGGATCATGACAAGCTATGGACAACATTACGAAGTATGAGTGTATTCCAGAACACTTAATTGTGCTCATGAGGAATCTGTACCTGGACCAAGAAGTAGTTGTTCTAACAGAACATGGGAACACTGAAGTTTAAGAAAGGTGTGCCACAGGGTTGTATTCTTGCCCTATACTTATTCAATCTGTATACTGAGCAAATAATCCAAGAAGCTGGGTTGTATGAGGAAAAACATGGCATCAGGATTGGAGGAAGACTCATTAACAATCTGTGATATGCAGATGATACAACCTTGCCTGCTGAAAATGAAGAGGACTTTAAATACTTATTAATGAAGATCACAGCCCTCAGTATGCATTGCATCTCAATGTAAAGAAAACAAAAATCCTCACCACTGGGCTAATAAACAACTTTATCAACGGAGAAAAGATTGAAGTTGTCAAGGACTTCATTCTTCTTGCATCAACCATCAACACTCATGGAAGCAGCAGTCAAGAAATCAGATGACGTATTATATCAGGCAAATCTGCTGCACAAGACCTTTTTAAAGTGTTGAAGAGCACAGATGTCAGCTTGAGGACTAAAGGTGTGCCTTACCCAAGTCGTGGTATTTTCAATAATCTTATATACATGCGAAAGCTGGACAATGAACAAGGAAGACCGTGGAAGAATTGATGCTTTTGAGTTCTGGTGTTGCAGGAGAATATTGAAAGTGCCATGAGCTGCTAAGAGAACCAACAGATCTGTACTGGAAGAAGTACAGCCAGAGTGCTCCCTGGAGGCTAGGATAGTCAAACTTCATCTCTCATTCTTTGGACATATTGTCAGGAGGGACCAGTTGCTGGAGAAAGAGACCATGTTCGGTAAAGTGGAGCGTCAGAGAAAAAGAGGAAGACCCCCCAGCAATATGGACTGGCAATATGGCAGCATTAGTGGGCTCAAGTGTGGCAACAATTGTCAGGTTGGCCCAGGACCGGGCGTTGTTTTGTTCTGTTGTGCATAGGGTCAGTATGAGTTGGTACCGATTCAATGGCACCTAACAACAACAATAACTTCAAGTCCTTCACTGAATGCATTTGTTCCTTTTTCACTTGATTGATTTATCCTTTCTTATATTTGCATTACAGGCAAGCTGGTGTCCTTCCATGTATGTTTTTTTGTTTGAGAAAAATATATTGACCACTAACTATGTGTTAGATGCAATGCTAAGCATGAGTCTGCAACAGAAGTAGTAATAATGCATTTTTTAAAAGAGTGTGCCTTAAAATCATGAAGTATGTAAATGCCTTTTTCATTCTCAAGTATTTCAATGTCCACTCAAACACATTCATAAGTACTGAATAAAAATGGTAACTGACATTTGTGTGGCTTCTTGGCAGTATACAGAGTACTTCCAGCTATATTACCTTGCTTAATCCTTAACATCCAGTGATACATTAAAAAATAATATATATATATATATATACACACACACATATACTTTCAATATAGATGTTCCTTTTACAGATGAGGAAATGGGCAGAAGTTTATGATTTGTCCTGAGTAGAGGCAACAAATACCTAGAGATTCCCCATAATCTTAGTATGTTTGGCGTTTTGTTGTTGTTAAGTGCTGTTGCGTCATTTCTGATTCACAGGGACCTGCGTAGGTTTGCCGAGCAGTGGCTGGTGGCTTTGAACCACTGACCTTGCAGTTCAGACCTTGTAGCCCAAGTCCAGTACTTATACTGTAGCACCATAACAGGACTCTTAGTATCACATTCAGAGAGCCTTAAAATGTGGCTATAAAATGTTTGACTGCACTTTACAGCAATTAAACAATAAAACAGTGGAGCCCAATTATAAAGCAGTGCAGGGAAAATGGTTATTAATATGCTGGGATACTAACTGGAAGATTGGAGGTTCGAATGCTCTCAGAGGTACCTCAGAAGGAAGACAGTTCTACTCTTGACAGATGACTCAGAATAGTTTCTGGTGTTTATAAGCAGTATTAGAAAGGTCGGTTGCTAGAGAGAAGAAATTCTTTATAGCCTTGCTTAGATTACTTAATGCAGGTTTTCTTTTTTAATGCTACAAAATTACATCCTGTATTTGACAATTTGATTTTAATGGACCATTGTTTCCTTCCCTGGTGTTTCCTCTGGATGGTATTGTAATCAGAATATGGAAATGTTTTCTGTACTGGAGTGGTGGTTTTGGTTGTGTGCTGTAGATTTGATTCTAGTTTATTGACCCCGTAGGATCATTTTGAGGGGAGTAGTTCACGAGATACTTCTTCCCACATAGCTGCTGCTGGGGTCAAACCACTGACCTTTGGACTGGCAGCCAAATGCTTAAATCATTGCGCTACCAGAGCTCCTGGGATTACAAATGGGGGAATGCTATAATCTCTCCTGTGATATGCCTGATCTGGGAGTCCTGGTGTGGCCCGGTAGCCATAAGCTCTGGAACGAAAGGTCAGTGTGAATTGCCAGGTTGGTGGATCAGATACACCAGGCACTCAGTGGAAACCCTATTATACATGGTCACTATGAGTGGGAACCGACTGGGTGGCACTTAGCAACAACTACAATGTCTGATCTGCTGTCTGTTTCCTGCCAGGAGCCATCTCTGTGTGAGAAGGAGGCCTTGCCCGTGTCCGAGAGCTCCTTCAAGCTCTTGGGTTCCTCGGATGACCTATCCAGTGACTCGGAGAGCCAGCTCACCGAAGAGCCTGCTCAGCTCTCACCACAGCAGGGCTTCCGGAGGCGAGCCAACACCCTGAGCCACTTTCCCCTGGAAAGTCAGGAACATCCGGAACCTTCCGAGGTGTCTCCCGGGGTCTCGCAAAGGAAACTTATGAGGTATCACTCAGTGAGCACAGAGACACCTCATGAGCGAAAGTAAGATTTGTTCAAAATGTACATTTATTATATAACTAGCTGGGGTATATCTGTGATTAACCAGGTATGTGCATCCCACCTGTTTGAGGAGTGAAGAGTAACCTGAGGCAGGTTTCACTCTTAAAAAAGATAAAACTTGAAACAGTGGCATGTTCTTTCTCACTTTACTCTCTTAAGAAATACGTATTTGTAGGAGACTTGTTACTTGTGTAAGTAACAAGTACAGGTACTAAGTGTAAGTCTTACAGGGAAACCGGTAAAAGTGAGCAGAAATAGACTTTAAATGTGTAATAATTATTCCTCAAACAATACAAGTGGCATTGTTAGCATTGGATCCGAGCTGCTGGTTTGAGAGCTAGCAAGCTGATGATGAGCACCCACCTAAATAGTGGGAAGACGTACAGAATGCACTTAGAATGCACAGGAAAGTAAAGCGCAAGGGGGCTGCCCAGTTTACAGAAACGCTCTGTATAATGCCTGCCTGTGGTATTTGCATAAAAATGCAGTTGCCTGTTCTTTGGAAAACCTGGAACAGAACTGCTGTGCAGTGGAGAGGCTGTGATCCGTGCCCAGCGGAGTGTGAAAGGTACTCAGGACACACGGCGACAGGAAGGCTGAAATGGACTCAGACATTTTGGGTTCCAGTCCCAGCTTTGTCATGAATTAGTCATAACCTGGACACATTTGCATACCCTCTCTGTATGACAGGATCGGAGCAGACATTTCCTCCCATGTGAAAATTCTAGATTCTTCTAGCAAGAAATAGTTGGGCTCTAAAGAGCAGTTGGAATTTTCTGGTTATAGAGATGGATAAGTCGTATGTTGGCAGAGGTTCTTCCTGTTCCTCCTAGGGTCCCTTGGTGGTTCATTTGGCCCTGGTAAGTTCCAGAGACTATTAATGGACACAGACTTATCTTCAAAAATAGCTTTCAAAACTCTTAGAAATTCCTCACTTAGCAAAGCAACATGAGTTAAGGTTTTCATTTTGTACAGTCACTGGAAGCCACTGGACATAGAAACTCGTACATGGATAGTGGAGAGTCTGCAGAGCTGTGTGAAGTGTTTTCAGGGAAAATGTGACAATCTGGAAAGATACAGGAGAGCCTCTTGTGTTTGTCATGAATCAGCCTTTGAATGTAGTTAGCTGGACAACTGTGATCACAAAAGCAGAGCATACTTCAGAAGCTAACATTGAATGCGTCTGACATTTCAGAGACAAGCAGAGTTTGGCTGAAGTTTATGAGGCTCTTCTGTCCTAAGAACCTATATTTTATGCTACTTCTGTTTTTGCTTTACTACTGCTAGGTCTGCAGTTGAAATCCACCAGCCGTGCCTCGGAAGCCCTATATAAGGTCTCTATGAGTCAGAACTGAATCGACGGCACCTAACAGTAACACTGTATCCCCCATTTCTGGCAATTACAGAGATTGTACAAACCTTCCTCTCTGGAGAGTCCTAGTTCTGCCAAGTCTGCAATTTCACACAGTCCAGCGGTAGTAGGGAATCTATATCTCTGCCAGGCCACTCTCCTTCTCTCCTAAGAACGCAGCTTCGTCATGGATCCTGCTGGACATAGGTGATGAGAGGGTAGAGGAATGTCTGTCTTTCTCTCTCGTAAGCATGGCCCAGTTTTCTTTCTGCCCCACTGTGAATCCTTTTTCATTTACCTACAGGACACAAGACACTGAAACCCAGGACAGGAGAGTTTATTTTAAAGAAAAAGATGGCGTTCTGGATTTTCTTTCATTTTCTTATACTTTTATTTTTGTTCACTTTTAATTTTTCCTGTCAGTTCCTAAAAAGGGAGTATAGGTAGTCCCCTACTTAGAACATATTCCAGTTATGATGAACCACACCTACAATTTTAGATCTTTTGGCCCAGTTTATCATGAATATGTAGGACATACAATGTTAAAACTCCAAAGACTATAAAACCTATGTTTATTTAAGACACTGATAAGAAAAGGCAATAATAATGAAAACTTAAAAAAAAAATAAAAAGGATTCAACTTACATCAGAACCAATTTCCCATACAGTCATCCTAACGGAATCCTGTTGTAAGTTGGGTACTACCAGTACAGAGCCAAGTGCTGCTGGGAGCGTAGACGTGTGGAACGTGACCATTAAAACAACCTTCCACTGACTCTGCTTTTGACTGAACACCACCTTTGCCAGAGGGACACTTGGGGTGTGGGAAAGATGACACAGAAACCTACTCCGGGTGATCATTTGGATGTAAATAATGAGACAGAAGCAGCCGTGCCCAGCTTCCCTCTTTCTCCGAGATGACCTTCCAGCGTCCCTGCCCCTTTTCCCCCTCTAACCCTCCCGTGCTTTCTCTCGAATTGCTATCTAGTGCGAACCGTCCACCTGCTGGCGAGTCCAGAAGTGGCGTAGGTCAGCCTTCAACTCCTGTTTCTCCACCTCGTCTTAATCCCTCTGCCTCCTCGCCACATTTTTTTAAGTACCTAAAACATAACTCAAGTGGAGAACCAAGTGGGAATGTTGTGCCAAAGAGGTGAGCACAGTGCATGGCAAATTCCATGTCGTTTGTCTTTCTGGAAACTCACACCCTGAGAGGTGGTTGGAGGGCACATCTGCGCAAAGAAGCTGGGGCCACTGTCTGTGTGCCTGCGCTTGCGGCTGTGTGGTTTTCGCTTTTGGTTCCAGGCTGTCATTTGAGCCGACTTCATTTTACAATTAATTAATCTTCTCAAAAGTATGATAAAAATGGCTTGATGACAAGCTGTTTTACACACACTTACTTTTCACATGCCTCTGCCCAGACACACGCTTTCACAGATTAACAACACACTCCCCTCATGAGAGTCCCTTGGTGACTTCCTGTTGGAAGTCACCTTGCTATCTGCTCACCCAAAGCTTGGAGGTTGGAGTCCCCACAGGCACCCGCAGTAATGGCCTGGTAATCTGTTTTCTGAAAACCCCGCCATTGAAAACCCTGTGGAGCTCAGTTCTATTCTGACACCCTAGGGGTTGCCACGAGCTGGAATTAGATCGGTGGTTACTGGGAGTTGTGCCATGTGTTCTGGAATCGGTGCTGTATCAGAGCCTTCCTGATTAACATAGGAAGATGGACTGATTATTTTAAATTAATTGATTTCATTCATTTAAGATAGAATTTTATTGCTTGAACACGGAAATTAAATCTCATTTGTAAATTGCAGTTTCTTACCTGGTTTGCTTTCCTTAGTATTAGAGCTAAAATGTTTCCTTTGTTTTGAAGTTTATGTTTTATACTTTGTGTGTTTATGTTTCTTTACCCTAAACTCTGTTTTCAACCACACTCTCAGCATCTCCTACCGTAATGCCCTGAGGAAAAAACTTCATTCTTCTTCCTCTGTGCCAAATTTTCTAAAATTTCTGGCTCCTGTAGATGAAAATAACACCTCTGACTTTACGAACACAGAAAGGTAGGGCCCCATTTAGATTTATTATGCGTAGGCTTGATAAGTGCTCAACTAGTGATAGATATACAGCGGGGGGTTTCTTGTTTTTGTTTTTTTTAATAGTGGTTCTTTAGTCATTTAAAAAATCACCTTCACGAAACCTATTGTAGCTTCCCTCTTACACATTTTTCTTATTGGTTGTGATTTAAAATTGTCTAGTCAGCCTCTTCAGTTTTGATTGTTGCTAAGTGCTGCTGCGTCACTTCCGACTCATATAGTGACCCTGCATAGGGTTTCCGAGGAGTGGCTGCTGGTTTTGAACCATCAACCTTGTGGTTAACCTACAGTGCCAAACCAGGATTAGTTTATTAGAAGACCAAGGAAAGTCTTAACCAATTCTCCAAAGCAATAGCAGTGTTTCTAGACTGTGAGAACGAGGCCATCATAGATACGTTAGGAAGGATGTCTGACTGTTAGTTCAGGAGCTTGCTTGTTGTTGTCAGATGCCACGGAGTCAGTTCTGACTCATAGTGACCCTATGTAGTGTTAGCAGAGTACAACACTGCCTGGTCCGGCGCCAGCTTTACAATTACAGCTGTGCATGAGCCCGTTGCTACAGCCGCTGTGTCTGTACATCTCATTGAGTGGCTTCTTAGTTATGCGTGTGTTTATTCAGGTACAAATGAAAAGGGCTTCCCCAGGTTGTGCAATGCATAGGAAGAAAATGAATCGTTTATAATATGTAAAGAGCTTTGATGGCATAGTGGTTATGAGTCGGGCTGCTAACCTTAAGGTCAGCAGTTCAAAACTGTTTCGTGGGAGAAAGATGAGGCTTTCTGTTCCCATAAAGATTTACAGTTTTGGGAACCCTATTCAGGGTCACTGTGAGTCAGAACCAGCTCAACAGCACTTAACAGCGGCAGCATGGATAGATAGATGATAGATACCCATGCTTTGTTTTGTCCTTAGAAAATACAGATGCTGACAGTCATCATCAGGAAGTGTCTAGATAACTATGATCTTAATGGTTCCATGTTAAATTGACATGAAGCCCTTTTCACTTTGGGGGCGGGGCCGTCCATGGTGATGCAGGCAGTGTCTCCCCCCCCCCCCCACACACACACACACAAACACCACTGCCGATTAGGCCCCGGTGTCAGTGCCCACTGTAAGTAGTGATCTCAGGAGATGTCCCTTGAGAAGTTAATGGTCTGTGTAGCCTACTTTACAGTAGAAACTTCCTTTGGAGGATGTTGAGCCATGTGGTGTGCTTGACTTAAATCCAGGAATTGCTTAACTGTGTTTGTTTATCCAATGAAAACGTTTAATTTCAGTTCTTTGTTAAAAAGCAAAATCGGAACAACAACCTCTTGGTGTCATTCCACCAGTCATAATTCTTTATCCTGTAATTTTAGGGACTTTGAATCCAAAGCAAACCACCCAGGTGACACCAGTGGGACCCCCGTGAGGACACGAAGGCATTCGTGGCGGCAGCAGATCTTCCTCCGAGTGGCCACCCCACAGAAAGCATGTGATTCTCCTAGCAGATATGAAGGTAAGGCTCTCATGGGAATGAGCCTACAGATTCGGGCCTGAGTTTGTTCCTGCACAGTCCGTGGAAGAAAAAGTGAAATGAGATTCTGAGTCAAAGCCATTTCCTGTCTTAAAGTCCCCTGAGTGAGAGGGTCCTCATTCCAGGTAAATCTGTTGACAGGACCTGTGCGGAGCAGGCTGCCACTGCTGAGCTCCTGACCTCTCACCCAGCCTGCCCTGGGCCTGATTCAGAGGGTCAGCTGAGGCTTTCTACGTCTCTCACTCCGTGCCCACGGGCTTCCTGAGCTTGCCTGTTTTCCCCTCTCAGCAAGCTGAGTGTAGGTTTATGCACAGACTATAGCATGATGCGGCTATAGAGGCATTCAGCCCCCAGTCCTCTGGCCACACTTGGAATACCCCTGCCGGGCTCAGTTACTGTCGGTAAGTCTGGTGTCATGGGAGGACCATCTTGTATCTTTGAGTTCCTCTTATAAGAGCCAAAGAAATATAGAATGTGCTGTAGTTTATTCTTAACCCAAACCCATTTCCAGAATCACTTCTGACTCATGGGGACTTTATAGGACAGAGTGAAACTGCCCCACGGGTTTTCAAAAGCTGTAAAATCATTATGGGAGCAGACTGTGTCATCTTTCTCCTGAAGACCCACTGAGTGGGTTTGAACTACCAACCTTTCACTTGGCAGTCAAACTCTTATCTGCTGAACCACTAGGGTTCCTATATTGAGTTATGACCAAAAAATGAGATTAAATGCAGTTCCCTTGGTGACAAGATTTTTTTCTTTGCCACCGATAACAAATTTTCAGCAGCATATACTTCCTTTTCTTAATGTTCTTTAACGGTATCATTTTTTCCTTAAAAAAATACAAAGCGAGGCAATGGAACTCCCAAGATGTTTTGAGTTCTTCAGAATGAGTATAGATTCACTCTTGTGCCTTGACTGACTTCTCTGCTTCTCATAAGAAGCAAAAAAATCACTTGCCGTTGAGCCAGTTATGACTTATGCCTGTCAGAGTAAATCTGCTTCTTAGGGGTTTCGATGGCTGAGTTTTCGACAGTGGATTACCAGTCCTTTCTATTGCGGTATCTCCAGGTAGACACAAATCTCCAACCTTTTGGTTAGCAACCATTTGTTTAACCATCAGCTTAACCGTACCACTAAAAACCCACCCTTAAAAAACAGCGTGGTCTAATCCAAAAGCTGTAAACTGGGTCCCCTGGAGCTGCCATGATGGGGGACACTATCAAAGGAGTCCTTCCCCTTCTTTTACCCTCCCCTCTTCTCCAGTCTTCATCTGTCAGCCATCTTACCCCCACCCCCCACCCTGCGCTCCTCCCCTTTTCCCTTTACCTCTCTCTTCTGTCTCTCCTTCACCCTTTCTTATTCCCTTCCCCAGGTCTCTCTGACATTTATTTTATTTTTTTAAAGTTTTTATTGTGAATTATGTGGTAGTTTAAATGGGAGAACATGAGCTTTACATTCATCCTATCTTATTTTGTTTCATTGCAATGATTAGAATCCCCTCCAAGCATCATCAACCAATCAAAGGGTATACCCCTCAAGCCTGCCCCCTGGTCGTCAGCACACAGCCCTTCTCCCTCTCTGGGTCTAAAGTCTCCAGGCGTTCCATCTCTTTACGTCCTCGTCTCTGCCTCCATCTCAGGTGTCACTGCTTCTCTGGGTAGGGTCCTGCTCTCCGCTCTTCTCCCTTGATGGTCCCAGGGACCTCTGCTCCTAGACTGCGAAATCAGTCACTCCTCTCCTTTTGCTATAAAATGTCCACCTTTACATTTCCAACCCTCATAGTCAGTCCTGATAGCAATTATTCACTATTGTACCATAAGAGTCTCATCCCCATCTCCTTACATCAGCCCCACCCAAACAGATTGGAAACCAACTCAATGGAGATTCTACCTTCGCGTGCACCTTCTGGATGAAGGCGCCCTCTTGAAAACTTGTAAGCCAGTCACTTCTTGCCTTTGTAACCTCCCCATTTTGGGTAGCCAATATTCAAGTTGCCCATCCCTGTCTACCCTGTGTATCAAGGGGGTGGAAATGGTCCTTGCTGTAAAGATTTGTTCCCTCTTTTGAGCTACTGCATCCATAGGTATAGGTCAAGTTCATAAAATTGTATCGGATTACTCTTTTTTTCCTCTTCTTTCTTCTTCTAGTTGAGTGCTGATCATTCAGCCATTGAAGCCAGATTAAGTGGGTACTATCTGCAAGTGTGGGTGTTCTTGTGCATATGTTCTTTCTTCTTATCAACTGGATGTTTCACTCTTCACTCTAGTCCTCTGTGCCTATGTCACTGACTCTGGGCCCAGGAGTCCCAGGTCTTGTAATACTACTGGCCAACCATTTCTCCACATAGTTTCACAGGAGTCTATTGAACGTGGTAGGACTTAGCTCACAGCTTCATTGCTGTTTTTCCCTCACTTCTCCTTATCAGTGACCAGCGTGTTCACCAGTCAGAACACATGTCTGCTCATGTATTCCCACTGAGTCTTAGTCTTGGAAGGGGGTGTAGTGCTTTTTAAAATTCATCTCATCCTGAAAATGTTGTTGCTGTGTGACCATTTAGCCTTTAGAAGCCGTGGTGAACCGGTGATTAAGCACTCAGCTGCTACCCAAGGTCAGCAGTTTAGACCTAGGAGAAAGATGTGACAGTATTTTCTTTTCATGACGGATGTGCATTCTAGGAAACTGCATAAGGCAGTTACACTCTGTCCTACAGCATTGCTCTGAGTTGGAATTGACTATACAGTAACAGGCTTGGTTTTTCATTTTGCATTTATAATCTGGCGTTGCAAACTTTCATGAAACTGGCAGGAAATCACATAGTCTCCTTCAAGGGGAAACAGTGAGGCTTGGGTAATTCTCTAGTTCCATCCATTCCATTCTAACTGGAAAATGCTAAAGCAAAACAAAACAAACCCCCAAACAATGACAAAAGACTGTGATTTAAGAACCATGATGTTTGCATAATGATCAGGATACAGCAAAAGTTGGGGAAATAGAATTTTGGGATTTGCTTTTTAGAGATTAACTGATCGTTGGAGAGAAAGATATTAGTAAGTTAGGAATGTGAACCAAATGGAATGTAAGGTAGAAAAAGCAAAACCTACCAAGTTAGGCAGTAGGTAGAGTAGAGGGACTAGACGGGTAAATATGGTCTCAGGAAATGAACCTGCTGTCTGTCTGTATTCAGGGCTATAGGCATGCCGTGACAGAGTTAAGCTGCAAGACACTGAATTTGACATATTGGAAATATACGAGGCTGGTAGGAAATTCTCTCTATTTTGAAATTTATTTTTATATGACTGATACGACTAAGGACTTCTGGTGTGGAGTTGTGGATCAGCATTGGATTGCGAGCCACAAGTTCAGCAGTTCAAACCTACCACCTGCTCCTGGGAAACCCTTTACAGAGTTGTTGTGAGTCGGAACCGACTTGATGGCACTTAACAACAAGACCTAGGAGTCCTGGTATGGTGCTGTAGGATAAGCACTGGACCCAGAGCTGGTTTGAATCACAAGGTCCATGGTTCAGATGCACAAGCCGCTCCTCAGAAACCCCATACAGTGCTGCTATGAGTTGGAACTGAAACAATGGCACTGAACGACAACAAAGAAAGGCCTGGGCAAACATCCCCCAATTCCAAGTGTTTTGTTTTTTTAATTCAACAAAGATCGATTGATTTCTTAGAAGAATTCCATCTGTAAGTTAGTGAAGTCTAGGGAAGCTGTCCTGACTCGTGGTGACCCTGTGTGGAACTGTGTTCCATAGGGTTTCAATGACTGCATTTTGGGAAGTAGACTTCCAAGTCTTTATTCTAAGTCACGTCTGGGTGGAATCGAACCTCCAACCTTTCAGTTAGCGAAGTACTTTAACTCTCGACCCCATTCAGGGTTTCGAAGTCTGGGGAGGGTGGTGGTGGTTTTAATTTTAAAGCTCAGGGAGGCAGGTCTGTGCTTATATGGCAGTGCAGGTTTACAGCAGGAACTAGAGCAAAGGAAACCATGGCATGAAGATAGGAGTCATGAACTTCTTGCTCGAAGACTTGACAAGTAGAATATTTTTATAATGGGACAATTTACTGTTATGAAATTGAATGCTAATACATGATGGTATCAATTTAAATCAGAAGTTTTCAGATATGCTGTAATTTTGTGGCTACTTATGGATGGTATCCTAGACTCCCTAGAAGTATGTTCTTTGTGCTTTGGAGACTTTGGGCCAAAGGTTCTCAGGGTCCTGAGTGTGTGAAATGACAGCACATGCTAAACTGTAAAGGGAATAACCAGTTACCACATCAAGTCAACACTGGTTCTCAGAGGCCACATGATGTCAAGAAGTAGAACTGTTCTCCGTAGGTTTTTACTAACTGATTTTTTGTGATGTAGATCTCCAGCCCTTTCTCCTGAGTTGTGTCTGGGTGTTGGGTGGACTCAAACCACTGACCTTTTAGCAACTCGTGCGTTGGATTTGTTGTTGCTGTTAAGCATTGTTGAGTCAGTTCCTACTCATAGCAATCCCGTATGGGCTTTCCAAGGAGCAGCTGGTGAGCTTGAACCGCCAACTTTGCAGTTCAAATGGCTTTGCAGTATGATGCATTAGCCCACAGCGCCACTCCAGTTCATACATTTTGTTGTTGTTAAGTACCGTGGAGTCGGTTCCGACTCATAGTGACCCTGCACAGGGTTTCCAAGGCTATAAATCTTTACAAGAGTAGAAAGCCTCATCTTTCTCCCATGGAACAGCTGGTGGTTTCGAACTGCTGACGTTGAGGTTGGCAGCCTGACTCATAATCACTATGCTACCAGAGCTCCTTAGTTCATACATGGCATGGTGTGGTTTTATTCCAAACAAAAAGTGTTTACACATATCCCTGTGAGCAATGCATGGCTGCAGACAAGTTCTCTCAGTAATTGTTGTTGTTAAGTGCTGTCAAGTCGGTTGTGACTCATTGTGACCCTTTCTAGGGTTTCTTAGGAGCGGCTGGAGGGTTTGAACCACCGAACTTGATGTTCAAGCCGATCTTGCGGTCCAGTGCTTATCCTACAGCACCACACCAGGACTTTCAGTAATCTTTATCTCATTGTTGTTGTTGTTAAGTGCCATCAAGTCGATTCCGACCCATAGTGACCCTGTATAGGGTTTCCAAGGAGCAGTTGGTGAACTTGAACCACCGACCTTGCAGTTCAAATGACTTTGCACTCTGATGCATTAGCCCACAGCACCACACCAGGACTTAGGGGCCTTCAAAAGAAAGTCCATTCCAAGCAGTGACTTCTGAAGCAATCTGCTGGGTCAGTTAAATGAGAAGCAGAGTGGTCAGCTCAGAAGGTTATGACAACTGGGGAGACGCCAAAGGGCTCATCCTGATACGCTTTCTCAGAGGCTGTAACTGGTCCTCCATGTAGGTGTATAGATAGTGCCCTGTCACAGACAGCATTATACTTAGAGATGGGTTTTGAAATATTCTTTGACAGTGAAGGTGATACCATTCCTCTTGAATTTGTCATTCTTAGCTTATGTTTGTCTAACTCAAAATGGCCCATACCAATCCGTTTCAACTCACTAATGCCTATGGTATCAATTTTTGTGTTCCTTTTCATTTTTGACAACTGCCTATTATTCTAGATTCATACTTTATACTTTCTACGTTCCAGTTATTAATGGGTGCTTGCAGCTGTTTCTTCTCATTTTGAGTCGTGTCTCATCAGCTGATGCAGGTCCTGAAAACTGTGCTCCATCAACACCGTTAAGGTCTGTTCCAGTTTGAAGAGGCAGCTCTTTCTCATTAGCATTTTGAGTGCCTTCCAACCTGAGGGGCTCATCTTCCGGCACTACATCAGACTGCTAGTCATAATTCATAAGGGTTTTCTGAACCCAGTGCCTCAGAAGTGATCTGCCTATTCTTCCTTCTTCCTACTTTGTTCTTTGTCTGGGAGCTCAGCTGAAACCTGCCCACCATGGGTGACCATGCTGTTATTTGAAACACCACTGGTATCACTTCTGGTATCCCAGCAACATGCAAGCCCCCACAGTACGACAAACTGACAGACGTGGAAGGGTGGGAGTGGTGGTGGTTAGTGTGATCAAGTCAGATCCAACGCATTACGGCCTCACATAGGGTTTCCAAGGCTGTAAATCGCATGTGGGTGCATTGTTGTTGTTAAGTGCCGTCAGAGTTGATTCCAACCCATAACGACCCTATATAGGGTTTCCAAGGAGCAGCTGGTGAGCTTGAACTGCCAACCTTTCAGTTCAAATGGCTTTGCAGTGTGGCGCATTAACCTACAGCGCCACACCATGAAAATACCACCTTCAGAAATATATAGACCTGGATGGAATATACGTCAAGAAACAATAGCTTCACACGTTGATATTTTTGTTAATAAAGGTTTCTGTGAATTTTGTAGCACCTTTCTTTTATAACATCCACTCTCCCTTTGATCCCAGCATCAACCTGTAAGGAAAGTCACACAGGTAGAGTTCCTCTCACTGTTCAGACAGAGAAATGGGTCCAACTGTAGATTCAGTGCCTTACTCCAGATCCTGCTGTAACTCAGCACTTCACAAATGGCCTCATGATTCTGCTTCTGAGTGTTCCCTGAGTTTCTGCCTTTCTAACCAGCTCCCCAGTGATGTGGATGCTGTTGGTCCAGAGATCACAGTTTGAGTAGCAAGGGTTTAGAATACGAGGCACCAGCAAAATCCAGCCCTTGGCTGTGTATCTCTGCAGATGGACTGAAAGGACTCACCCAAGTGTCTCAAGTTTAGAATCAGTCTAAGTCATCAGCATTGATGACCCTACTGATGAGGAGGTGACCACCACCAGTCTGTGACTTTGTTTTACTGTGGTGGCTTGCCATTGGTTTGTCAATTTTATTAATCCTTTCAAGGAACCAGCTTCTTGTCCTGTTGATTCTTTGATAGTTTTTCAGTTTTACATCTCATTTATATCTGCTCTTATCTTTATTATTCCCTTTCTTCTGGTGACTGTAGGTTCCCTTTGCTGGTCTGCTGTAATTAATTGTTGGAGATGCTGTGTTAATGTGTTAATTTTGGTTCTTTACTGTTTTTGGATGTGCGCATTTATTACACTGCTTTCGCCATGTCCTAACGATTTTGGTATGTTGTGTTTTCATTCTCGTTTGTTTCTAGGAATTTTGTGAATTCATGTTTAATTTCTTCTACTACCCAGTCGTTATTCAGCAGGGTGTTGTTCACTTTCCATGTATCCAACATTATTTCCTTGGTCTTCTTATTGTTGATTTCTAGTTTTATAGCATTGTGGTCTGAGAAGATGCTCTGTAGAATTTTGATGTTTATAAATTTATGAAGGCCTTCTTTGTGACCTAACATGTGGTCAATTCTGGAAAATGTTCCACGTGCACTGCAGAAGAAAATATATTGTGCTGTTGTTGGATTGAATGCTCTGTATACATCTGTGAGGTCAAGTTGGTTGATTGTGCTGTTTAGTTCCTCTGTAACTTTGTCGAGTTTTTTTCTGGTTGTTCTGTCCCTATTCAAAAATGGCGTGTTAAAATCTCCCACTATAATTGTAGATTTATCTGTTTCTTTCTTTAGTTCTAGTAAGGTTTGCTTCATGTATTTTGGTGCTCTTTCATTGGGAGCGTAGATATTTAATATGGTTATGTCGTCTTGCTCAGTTGGCCCTTTGATAATGAGATAGTTTCCTTCTTTGTCTCTTATGCTGGTTTTTATCTTAAAGTTTACTTTGTCGGAGATTAGTATTGTCACTCCTGCTTGTTTAATGTTGCAGTTAGCTTGGTATATTTTTTTCAATTCTTTTAACTTTTAGTCTGTTTTTGTCTTTGTGTGTAAGCTGTGTCTTTTGCAGGCAGCATATTGAAGGGTCTTGGTTTCTTATGCATTCTGCCACTCTCTGTCTCTTCACTGGTGCATTCAGTCCATTGACATTCAATGTAATTATCGATAGGTATGAATTAATTTCTGCCATTATATTACTTTTTTGGTAGTGTTGTCTGTTCTTTTTGTTCTGCATGCCTTCTTGTGTTGGATTTGTGTTTTTTGTGCTATTGTCGATTTATTCTTAGTTTTCATATTTGCTTGTTCTACTTGGAAGTTCATTTTCGTGAAAAGTTGTGAAGTATTAAGTTTCTTTGGGGTTACCTTATAGTCTACTAACTTTGCTCTCCATTTAAGAGAATCCATTATATCCTGTAATCTACCTGACAGCCTCACCATTTGGATCTCCGTTGCTACGTTTGTCCATTATTTGACACTGATATAATTTTGATCTTCGGTTGATGTCCCAGTTCCTTTGAATTCATTGTTGTAGTCTTGTTCTGTTCTGGACTCGCTATCTGTTGACTGTTGACTGAGTTTCAGGTGGTGTTGCCGCACCTGTCAGTCTCTGGTTGTTGTCTGTTCTTATTGGTTTTCAGTCCACACAGCTCCCTTTAGGCTGTTTTGAAGTGCTGGGTTGGTTTTGATAAAATCTCTCAGATTCTGTTTATCATGGAATGTTTTGATCGCACCATTATATTTGATTGATAGTTTTGCTGGATAGATGATTCTTGGTGGGCAGTTTTTTTTTGGAGGGTTTTGTATATGTCTCCCCATTGTCTTCTTGCCTGTATGGTTTGTTCTGAATAGTCAGAGCTTAATCTGATTTGCTTGCCTTTATAAGTGACATTTCTCTTCTCTCTGGCCATTTTTAGTATTCTCACCTTGTCTTTGATTTTGCAGAGCTCAATTATTGTATGTCTTGGTGACTTTCTTTTGGGGTCTCTCCTTCCTGGGTTATGTTCGGCTTCTTGATTGTTTATCTTCTCATCTTTTAAGATGTTAGGGAAATTTTCTTCCAGAAGCTCTTCAACTGTTTACTCTGTACTTCTCTGAGTCTTCCTGTTCTGGAATGCCAATAATTCTTAAGTTATTCCTCTTCATGTTATCCAGCATGAATCGTAGACTCTCTTCAGATTTTTTTTATCCCTTTTTCTGCTTGCTCTTCTGTCTTAGCAGTATTGAGAGGTGTGTCTTCCATCTTGCTAATTCTGGCTTCCATGTCTTCTATTCTTCTCCTTTCCCTTTCAGTGTATTGTCCATTTCTGATATTTTATTATTAGTCATCTGGACCCCTTTTTTCAGGTTTTGAATTGTTTTCAATGCTGTATCAATCTTGTTTGATTGCTCTTGTAGTACTTTCCTGACTTCTTCCTTGTTTTCCTCCACCCCTTTTCAGAGCATTTGAATTTGTTTCCGTATTATTCTTCTGAATTCTTTCTCGGGCATATCCAAAACCCACTCTTCCTCTTCTAGAAAGCTTTTGTCTATCGCCAGCTCATTTGTCTCAGCTACTCTCTTCTGTTTTTGGACATGTTTTGATGTCTTTTGTTGTTTTTTGTTCATCATTTCCAATAGTTACGTGTTTTTTTTTAATGCTTAAGTGATGTTTGTTGTTATTATTAGGCTTACTGGGTGTCTTCTGGTGAATATAATCAGGAGCTAGGCTTTTCTTTTCACATATAATGCTTAGCAGGTGTTGGCTCTTGTCTCAGTGGTGGAATACTATGGGGTATGCTTATAGCTTGACTATATGGCCACGATTGCTGTCTCTTCTTGGGTAATGTAGGGAGAAAAGGCTCCCACATCCAGGAAGGATGTGTGATCAAAACAACTAAAAGCAGAAGTAATATAATGCAGAGACAAAAACCACCACTTTGGAACAATAATAAAGCTGTAGCTGACTGTCCTGTCCTGTGCTACATAGGCAGTGTGTGTGCAAGGTAGAAGCCTCCAGCAGTGGGTGGGGTGTCCGCTCACTCAGACGCCTCCTCTAGTCACTACAGTAGAGGTGCACAGATAGATATTGAGGAGTTAATGGGAGAAAGATTGTCCACTATTTTTGTCTCTGAAGGTCAGGTATCTGCATGTTCACAGCGCAATTCTCGAGATGGTTGAGTCCTTTTATGTGGGGGTTTTATAGATTGTTTTATGGTTTGTCTGTTACGCCTGAAGTGTCTGCTTTTTTCTTGCTATATAGGCCTGAGTAAGGGTTTTGCACAAGGAGCTCAGGTAATGCAGTGCCCACGAATGGGGTCGCAAACCACAAGGTCAGCAGCTTGAAACCACCAGCTGCACTGCGAGAGAAAGAGTAGGCACTCCACTCCCACAAAGACCCACAGCCTCAAAAAACCCCACAGGTTTTCCAGGAGTCAGAAGTGACTCCATGGTGCACAGTCACGAAGGGTCCCACATAGGTCAATTTTAGGGCTGTGTCCCCGTGGCTGACGTCATAAGTAGCAGCCAAGCTCTTTCTCTCTGCACTGTGGGCAAACTGTGGGGTCAGAGCTGGGCCTCCTTTTTTGGGGTGTGTGCACACCCACCTGCCTGAAAGGCATCTGTGCCGGGCAAAGAAGGGCCACAGGGAAGAGGAGGGAAAAATGTGTAGTCTCCTATGCCTCTTTTTGCAAGTGTCCCTGTACCACTTTTATTGCTGGTTCCCTGAGCCAGTCTGGCTGTAGCCCAGCCCTCTAAACTCTGCCAGGGTGGGGTGGTCGCAGAGGGAGTCCCATCTCCAGATTCCTAACTTCTAGTATTTTCCTTAATATCTTGATTTTTTTCACTCGTGAGTGCAGGAAACTGACATCCTGGACGTTATGGTAGATCCGTAGCTCTGGAGTTGTTCTGTGAACACATCCTCCGTGATACCCCAGTTCCTCCACCAGGAAGCCTTCCCTACCTGGTTTTCTCTACTGCCGCCCTACGGAAGTGCACCGCCAACCACCTTTTAGAGGGTGCAGGACTGGGCAGTGATTTGTTCTGTTGAACATGGATGGGGTCACCAGGAGTTGGGGCCAGCTGAACAGCAACCAACAGGAACTATTTGTGCAGGATTGTGCTGCCCGGAGAAACGAGTGTAGTTGGTGAACTCCATTGATAAAAACATGACGTGCTGTTGAGTCCGTTCCACCCCATAGCGACCCTGCACAGGGTTTCTGAGGCTTGTAAGTCTTTGTAGAAGCAGAAAGCTTCATCTTTCTCCCATGGAACTGCTGGTAGTTTCGAACTGCTGACCTTGAGGTTAACAGCCCGATTCATAACCACTACGCTACCAGAGCTCTTTAAGAACATGATAGGTGTAAAGAAAAACTTGGTAATGTGCCAAATGAAACTCACCATATGGTGCTTTGTCCTTTTCCTGCCATTTTATTTCCTCAGTAATAAATTGCTTTGTTTCCTCAACAGCACCAAGGGCCTAGGAGCTGCAAGAATTTGTTTTCTGACATGGTCTCTAACCTAATTGTCTGTAAAAATGCTGAGAATCTTATTGGCTATTCCAGAGGGGAAATACTCCCCACTTTTTCCTCCTGGTATATCATAAACCCAACTCACCCTACTGCCATCAAGTCCCTTCGGACTCAGAGGTCCTGAGACTACATCCTCATGGGAGCTAATGGCCTCTTGCTTCCATGGTGTGACTGGTGGGTGTGAATCGCTGACCTTGCAGTCGCCAGTCCAGTGCCTATCCTACAGTGCATACGACAATTAATTCCTTGTTGAGAAGAAATCATTTTTGAGATGCCTCCCAGTTTCTGCATGGGGACAGATACTTTCATTTACCTCTGTGTGCCAGAGCAGGAAACGTGGCACTGCAGGGGTCAGGACCCACCAGCTGCTCCGCAGGAGAAAGAACATCTGACAGCCTTGGAAACCCTACTGGGACAGTTGTACTCTGTCTCTTAGGGTGGTCCTGAGTCAGAGTTACCTCAACAGCAGGGGCTTGGGTGTTTTGACTCAGTGTGCTAGGGAACAATGTTCATCTTAGCCTGGAATAATACCTTTCATTTTATGCATTTCAGATTACAGTTTGCATTTGCAGATATCACCACTGATAGAACTTTTGAGACTTGGCATCTCTTGTTAATAAAAACCAAACAAATCCATTTAATATAGATAAGAATGATTTATCGATTTGAAGCTGTTTGTATAAGCAAACAGCCAAGTGAAACAAGTTCAGAGAGTTTTTGCCTTGAGTATAGATGTGTCACTATGGTAAGGTTAACTCTTTTGTTAAACAGCTATTAGGTGTTTGCAGTAATGGCAAAATTTAGGAATATAATCTGAAGAGTTTTCATGACTGTTATTGTGGAAAATGTAGAGAATGTATGATTATGATTGATCTGCTTTGGTGCAGAGTTGAATTTTCAGGAGTTTATACACCACAAGACAGTATAACGATACACATGTGAAGTTAAACTTTATGACACACCGGGAGGAAAAGAGGGGAGTAGTTCCACTCCTGAATAGCCAATAAGATAAAAGCATGGCCGTCACATCTGTATCCAGCCACTACATTAATCTGTTGCTTTCATCAATGATTCTCAACTTAACACTGCTCAGTAAAACCACCTTCTTGTTGTGAAGTGCCCATGAGTTGGTTCCAAGGAGCAGCTGGCAGGTTTGAGCCACTGACCTTGTGGATACCAGTCCAGTGCTTCTCCTACAGTGCTACACCAAGACTCCTTGTTGAAGTGCCACTGAGTCCATCCCACTCATAGAGTTTTCCTGTGTAGGGTTTCAGAGGAGCAGCTGGTGGTTTGAATCACTGACCTTGTGGTCAAGTACTTATCCTGTAGTCCTATAGGCTTCCCTCTCCTGCCCCTCCCTCTTCAAAAAAAAAAAAAGCACCTTAGGGAGAGTTAAAAAGAAAATACAGGTTGGAACACTCGTTAGGGTCTGTATGAATTAGAACCAACTGCAACTGGACAGACAGCACTTAACAGCAACAACTCTTCCTCAGTGAGTCCATTTGTGTGGTGATGAAGCATGGGCAGTTTTTTTTTTTTTTTTTTTTTTAATGCCTCCACCCACTACCTAAACAACAATAAAAGTAAAGACAAAAGATCCCTAATTACTGCTGAAGATGTTAGCATAGTTGCTAACATCAAGGTCAGCCGTTGGAAATCCCCAGCGGTTCTGTGGGAGAAAGATGAGGCTTTCTGCTTCCATAAAAATATACAGCCTCAGGAACCCTATGTAGGGTCGCTATGAGTCAGAACCCACTCCAGTACACAGGACCACCACCAATTGCCTGGCTGTAGAATGTGGAGCATGAGTTAAGTGAAATCTCTAAAGCTGAATTGAGGAGCTTTCACCTCTTGGTGGCAGTGTTGGTCCCCATTTCCTGATGGTTTTGGTCTCTTAATTCCAGGGAAAATGTGCTTTCTTTCTTTCAGTTATGGTATTTTTCTTCTTTGCTCATTCGTAACTTGGTGGAGAGATACTTTCTGAAATTGAGGCGTTTCCCTTTTCTTTTTCTACAGGGTTTTTAGGCCGTGGGCAAAACAAGAAAAAAAAAAAGGTTGCTGGAGGCATATGGCTTTTGGAGACAATTCTGAATTTCCTCCCTGTATAACTTTGTTTTTTTTTTATGATGAATGAAGAGCAGGCTTAAGACCAAATATTGCAAGCCAGGAATAGGCTATAGACTTAATGATTTCCATAGTGTGACACTGCTAGGTTTTTCCCTTCTGCTCTGCTGCTTCCTGGCATATCATTGCCGAAGTCGGGAAGTTCACAGTGAGTGGCCAGTTTTACCTTGGCTTACTCCTTTTTGTACCTGCTAGCAGTTTTAATTAAGTTAGAGCTGACTGTGCTTTTCCTAGTTAACCCCTGGCGTTTAACCAGTCTGTTTTAAAGGGATTGCTTTGTACCAGGGCTGTCCGAGGGCAGAGACCATCTCAAGCCCTATGGGTAGGAAGGCTATGGGAATAGAGGGTGGAGGGCTTGGGCACTGGATGGATTCTGTGCCTGGTTTTCAGTCCCTGCCTTGCCATTACCCATTTTGATGCTCACAGCATTTTGCTGGCAGGGAGTAACTCCTTTGGGTTAATCTAACTCCAGAGTGTTTGCCACAAGACTTTGAACTTTAATCTGTAGGCACTAGGGAGCCAGTGAAAGTTTTAAAGGAAGGGAAGTTTTAAAGGTAGGTTGAAAATACCTTTGTTGTTGTTGTTGTTATGTGCCGTGGAGTTGGTTCCGACTCATAGTGACCCTGTACAGGGTTTCTGAGGCTCTAAATCTTTACGGGAGCAGAAAGCCTCATCTTTCTCCCGCGGAACAGCTGGTAGTTTTGAACTCCTGACCTTGTGGTTGGCAGCCTGACTCGTAACCACTACGCTACCAGAGCTCCTTGAAAATACCTTTCGGGGAATAAAATCTGTAGGTTTGTAGAACATGAAGCAGTCTCAAAATCAGGATGCCAGATTTAAGGAGGTATTCCTTTTCAAGGTCATATGAGTGCTGACCCTGTACTTACATGACCCTGACAGTGAGCACCTCCTTAAATTTTGCACATGCCCAATGGCCTTATCACAGTCCCAGCCCCTTCCAAATTGTGCTTTAGTTGATCTGTAACCTACTTAAGTAAACAGCACAGACCCCCTGGGGAGGGAGGGAGGGAGGGAGGGAAGGGAAGGCCGGATTAGCTCCACAGGAAAGGGCTTTGGTTTTCAGATTGGCTATTCAGATACAATTTTCACATTACACAAGTCACCCATTTGGAATATACAGTTCAGTGTTTTTTAGGATAGTCACAGGATTGTGCAGTCATCTCACAACTTAATTTTAGAACTGTTTGTCCCCTTGAAAGAAATCCCCTAACTGCCACTGCCTATTCCTCTCTCACATCAGTTTCTACTCATAGAGGACCCCGTAGCCAATCACTGATCTGCTTTTTGCCTCTATAGATTTGCCTGTTTTTCACATCTCATGTCATTGTGTAGGCCTTTGTGTCTGACTTCCTTTACTCAGCACGTTTTCTATTAAGGTCCACCCATATTGTAACATGGAGTGTGGTGCTGTAGGATAAGCACTCTACCCAAGATCCGTTTAAACCACAAGGTCAGTGCTTCAAACTCACCAGCTGCTCCTTGGAAACCACTTAACGACAGTGTTGTAATGTTCTTTTTTGGCTGATGAGGATTTCCTTGTAACGGTACGCGTCACAGTGTGTATCCATTCACTGTTGCTGTTAGGGACCTCTGAGTCAGTTCCAACCCACAGTAGAACAGAGCAGTGCTGGGGCCGGCACCATCCTCAGTGCATGCTGTGTGTGAACCCATTGTTCTAGACACTATGTTACATCATCTCATTGAGGCTCCTCCTAGTTCATGACGATTTCGATGGGTGTCACTTTTTGCTGATTGTGAATGTTCATGTAGGCATATGTTCAAAATTTTTTTAAGGTTTGAGTGGCATAGAATTACCTTCTCTGGGAACGCTGTGTTATTTCCTTCAATTCTCACCAATTCTGACTGGGTAGGATGGTTAAGTCCCTCAGAGAGGTTTGGGACCTCAGCCCTATGCTCCCTTGCCAGGGAGCCTCACCTGCCCCTCTGCTAGCCCTTCTCTGAGAGGGCGGGACAGTGTGGAGGAGGCTTCGGTCAGAAGCCCCTGGGAAGGCTGAGGGAAGCCAGACCCACAGGAGGCCCAATTTCCTGGGAATGGGGAGTCTTCCACAGCTCCCCTAGCCCCCATGGAAGGCAGCCCAAATGGCCACAGCTTAGTGGCCCTTGCCTGGGGTGGGCTACTTGTCTTTTGAGTTGATCCTGGATGGCGCAAATGGCTACATGCTATACTAATAACCCAAAGGTTGTTAGTTCAAACCCACCTAGAGACACCTCAAGGAGAAAGTCTGGCTATCTCCTTTTGAGAAATCGGCTACTAAAAACCCTCAGGTGTGCCCAGTTTGACACACATGGCATCACCATTAGTCAGAGTCTCCTTGGTGACAACTGGAAGTGGACGGTGACAGCAAGACCTCAGTAGTGAACCATGGACAGTTTTAGGAAAAAATCATCAAGGGTTTTGACAGACTTGCTTGCTGAAATTTGTGCACTGACAGGCTGTTGTATTGGATTGAAAGAAAGATTCTCCTAGAATTAAATGTCAACACTTGCTAGAAAAGCACACATCTGGGGCATTTTATTGATCATCCCGATTTTTTCAGCAGAAGGAGAATCTCCCTTGTTCAAAGGTTCTGTTAACTTCATTTGTTTCCGTGACCTCCTGAGGTGGCGCTGCGCTGTGCTGCCCAGCCCTGCCCCTTCCACCGTGCATGCGCAGACTGCTGCAGTGACATCCACTCCCAGCGCCTGACTTTGTAAAACCCTGAGATGCAGCCAAGGGATGCATTAAACTGCTTTCTAAATGGACCCTTTCCAAATACATTTGTTTTATCACTTCCATATAAATGAAAATATTCACAGAATGAGTACTAACAACATTTTAAACATCATTTAGCAAACTAGGAGCAATGTAATTATGGTCTTACATAATTCTGAAAGTGATTTGTAGCACCAAACTATGAATTTTCTACTTGAGAGAATAATAGGTTTTCTCCAGCAAGTTGAAGGATTGTGGTTCATTTCCTGTCCAGGGACTTCAGCTGAGAAATTTCGATTAAGGACAGTTCTCATGATGTGAAGTTACTGGTTTTACCTCAGCTGGTAGAGTTTTGGGAATTATATGTGCAGCAGCATCTCCCTCCAGGAAGGAGATGATGGGAAAGGTTTTCTTTTTCCAACTGCTTGTGTTTGAGGGTGCAGAAGCAGTATGGTTTTTCAGGAAGTCATGGGTGGGGGGATCTTCCTCACTAGACAAAAACCACAATAAAACACCAGTTTCTGTCAAGTCTATTGTGATACTTGGTGACCCATACACGTCACAGAAGACTTGTGCCTCAGGGTCCTCAGTGGCTGAGTTTTTGGAAGTAGCTCTCTAGACCTTTCTACTGATGAGTGGACTCAAGCCTCCACACTGGTTTAGGAGCCGAGTGTTGTAACTGTTTGCACCTACTCGGACATTTTCTTTCTCCCTTCTTGTTGTTGTGCGTTATGAAGTGCTGCTGAACTGATTCCAGTTCATAGTAAACCTTTTATAAGGTTCCGAGGCTGCAAATCTTTTGTTGTTATTAGGTTCTGACTTCCAGTGATCCTGTTCACATCAGAACGAAATACTGCCTGGGCCTGTGCCGTGCTTATAACTTTTGTTATATTTGAGCTCATCACTGCTGCCACTGTGTCAGTCCATCTAATTTTAGGGGGTCTTCCTCTTTTTTACTGACCTTCCATTTAACCATGGTAATCTTTTTCCAGGGATTATCCTGACAACATGTCTAAAGTATGAGAGGTGAAGTTCCACCGTCCTGTATTCTAAGGAGCATTGTGGCAGTGCTTTGTGAAAGACAGATTTCTCTATTCTTCCTGACAGTTCGTGGTGTTTTCAGTATTCTTCTCCAACACCATAATTTATACACCTTGATTCTTCTGTGGTCTTCCTGATTCATTGTTCAACTTTCACAGGCCTCTAAGGCTATTGAAAATATCATGGCTTGGATTAGGGGCACCTTAGTCCTCAAACTGATGTCTTTGCTCTTAAACACTTGAAAGAGGTCTTTGGCAGCAGATTTGCTTAATGCCAATACAGCATTTGATTTTTTGACTGCTGCTTCTATGAACATTAATTATGGATCCGAGCAAAATGAAGCCTTTGACAACTTGAGTGCCTCCCTTGTGGTGATGGCAGTTGTTGTAGTTAGGTGCCATTGAGTTGGTTTGACTCAATAGCAACCCTGTGCATAACAGAATGAAATACTGCCATCCTCACAATTGTTGTTACGTTTGAGCCCATTACTTCTGCCATGGTGCCAATCCTTTGCATGAGGGTCTTCCTCTGTTTTGATGACTCTCCATTTTACCAAGCATGGTGTCCTTCTTCAAGGACTGATCCTTTCTGATAATTTATCTGAACTAAGGCGCTCTGGGAGCGTAGTGGTTATGAATTGGGCTGCAAACTGCAAGGTCAGCAGTTCGAAACTACCAGCTGCTCCGCGGGAGAAAGATGAGGCTTTCTGCTCCCGTAAAGATTTACAGCCTCGGAAACCCTGTTCAGGGTCACTCTGGGTCGGAACCGACTCGCAACAATGAGTTGAAGTCTCACCGTCCTGACTTCTAAGAAGTGCTCTAGCTGTACTTTTCTAACATAGACCCATTTGTTCTTTCAAGTAGGTCATGATACCTTCACTGTTCTCCAACACTGCAAGTCAAATGCATCAGTTTTACCTACCATGGTCTTCCTCATTCGCTGTCCAACTTTCACATGCACATGATGCTACCGAAAATGCCCTGGTTTGGATCAATAGTCCTCAAACTGATATCTTTGCTCTTGAACACTTCAAAAGGCAGAGTTGCCTAAGATTTGATTTCTTGACTGCTGCTTGCATGATTGTTGATTTTGGATACAAGCAAAGTGAAGTTTTTGACAACTTAAATCTTTTGTCCATTTATCATGATGTTTGTTCAAGTCCTCTTCACTTCCAGCAAGCAAGGTTGTATAACCTGCATCTCACAGGTTGTTAATGAGGCCACTAGATTCTCATTCAGCCTTGGGCAGGGGCTCCTTACCTCCCACCGCCCGCTCTGCCAGTTCCAGCTTTTTTAGCACCTCACTTTCAGATTCCAGATTTGACGCCATTTCTGATGGAATGGACTCAAAACCTTAGTACTGTGGTGTAACAGGCTGGCTCTGTAGTTCCGTGGTGCTGTGTTATCAGAGGAGAACTGCACTCCGTAGCGTTTTCAATGGCTGTGATCTTTTGGAAGTACTGTTGCCAGGCCTTTCTGCATAAGCACCTCGAGGTGGACTCAAACTTCCAACTTTTTGGTAGTAGTTGTTAGGTGTCATGAAATGACCCCATGTTGAGCCGATGCATAGGGTTTTCATGGCTCTGACCTTTCAGAAACAGGTCCATTAGTCCCTCTGGCTGGGTTTGAACCGTCAGTCTCTCAGCTGGGAATCAAGTGCTTAGCTATGTCATTGAGTGCATAGCTGTTCATGCCATTCAGGGACTCCTGTCAGAGGGCCAGGCCTCTTGAATCGTGGGCCCGACTTGACTGATGCCTCGTGGTCACAGGATAGCCGCTTCCCTTGAGTCCCAGGCCGAGTACAGAAGGAAGCAATGTGCAGAGGAAAGGGTGACCCCTCTGTATCAGGAGAGACAGACTGCCACTTGATCTCATTTCCTAGAGCCGGGTCACCTGGCCACACATAGTTCCAAGGGAAGCTGGGAAGTGTTGATTTTTGACTGAGAATGTTGTCACTTTGCACAGAATTAGCATTGTATCATGAAGGGTGTGGCAAGCGGAAAGGGTAGTGCTGCCCATTGGCCTGTGCTGGCTCTCCCTGGGTATACAGGACCTCTTCGCTCAGCTGTGATTTTGCAGATGCTGCTTCCTTTGCCCAGAAAACACCCTTGCTCATTTTCTCCCTTCCACCTATACCATGGAATCTTGTTCGGTGCTCTAGGATAAGCACTGGACAGCAAGGTTGGTCTGAACTGCAAAGTTGGCAGTTCAGACTCACCAGCCGCTCCTCAGAAACCCTACGTAGGCTCCCTATGAGTTGGAACTGACACCACGGCACATAACAACAACCACAACCTATACCTGGCAGAGTCTCCCTTACCCTTCTGGTCCAGTTCAGATGTCAGCCCTTCTTCCCTGTTCTTCACACAGAACAGCCTCTCCATCCTGGGTGCTCCTGAGAGGTCTGCGCTTGTTCCCGCCCGAGCGCCTCTTGCTTTGTCTTGTATTATTTCAGCCTCTAGATCTGAGCTGTCTAATTCAGTAGTGTCTATTTCAACTTAAATGTAAATTCATTAAGATGACAAATTCAGAGCTTCACACTAGCCTCCTTTCAAGTATTCAAGGGGCAGTGCTGGCTAGTGGTCAGCGGTTACACAGCACAGCTCTATAACAGTCCCCTCATCACAGGACGTTCTCATGGACCTGCCTCTACAGATGATGAACTCTGGGGTTTCCCTTCCCCCTGCGCCTCTCACACAGAACCACAAGCCCAGTGCCTTCTGTGTACTGCTTATGTTGCGTTGCCTCCTAACTGAAGCAGTGAACTGCGGACAGAGTCCAGTTACTCTGCAACCCACCGGCTCCTAAAGGTAGCATTGGTGCAGATGTGGTGAGGCACTGAGTCTACGACCTTTGAGGAGTCCTAACAGTGAATGGAGATCCTGGAAGTCGTGTTCATAAGTTCCTATTTGACAGATGAGGAAAGTCTCCAGGCGGAAACAGGAGCCCTCAAGGTCATCCGGGCAGTTGTTGGTAGACAACACTGGAACCTTGCCTGTCCTATCCATATTCACTTCTCCTATGAAGCCGTACCTGATTATCACCAACCTGTCTCTTTTCCCTAATTTTACCCGTTCAATAAGTTTCCAGTTTCTTGGTGACCACTAAATGCCTAGTGCAAATAGTAGGTACTTGGGAAATACTCAGGAAACAGATGAGTATGCAGCCTGTGCTAGTCATTCAGTTGCGAGAAACACAATGATTCAAGCTAGCTTGATCTGAAGAAGGCTATTGAAAACCAAGGTGTCAGGGTCAGAGCTGAGCACTGGGAAGTTGATAGAAACCAGAAAAGTCTCTCTGCCCCCTCTCCATGGCCATGACATCATTGTTCTTGCTCTGGTCTCTTCATTCTGCACACCAGCTTTTGCAGCTCCATCGAGCATAAACGGTCATTCCAGAGCCCAGATGCCCTCCAGTTGGCGAGCCACCACCATGACTACCAGCTGGCTTTTCCTTCCAGATTTTTAAGAGGGAGGGGAGGGCTGCTTGTAGTGGTTCGTCCAGCGAAGAGTAGGAGACCCACTCAGGATCTTATCTGAGGTTGTGAGGTACTGTGCGGAGGAGCCACCTCTGAGAGGCGCAGGCATAACCTTTGGTCCCAGTAAGTTGGTGTGTTCTTGTGAACTTTCCTGCTTACCAGCCAAAGGTAAGAACCAGGACGTGAAAACCAAATGGCTAGGAGGGAGCTGAGGGTATGGGGGAATGTCATTTTTTTTTTTAAAGCAGTTAATGATTGCTAAAATTAGATTGAATTGTATGTGAGCAAGAAGTGTAACATCTTTGTTAATGGGAATACTCAGGCAGAGGCTGGGTGGCCTATGGGAGACTCCTCTGCTGGCAACGCAGTGTGGTCGGCGTATTCACCCTGTCATGAGGACCTGGGAAGGCGGCACACTCTCTTGCCCACCCATGCCTCGCCAAGCTGTGGAAAGCATGGGGCCTTTCTGCAACCTAATGGAAGCTTGGTGAAGGTCTGTGATGTGGTCTGTCTCCTTGTACAACGAGGACCTGGTGCACTGTCCACCTGAAGGGGATTGCATGGGAGCGTTTACCACATGATGGTACTTTCATTGTAAAAATATCTGTTGTAGCTTCTCAGATTTGTGGTTGTGTGTTGCCAAGGAGACCTGATGTGGGACAGAATGATGTTTTGCTGGTTTGCATACCACCTCCACGATTGTTGGCCTACAGGGGCTAGTGTGCCATTGGCCTCCTTGACCCCTTAGTTTATCAGACATGCTGTCCTTTGGTAACAACCCATGTTTCCTGATGATGTGGCCCAGGGAAGTGAGCTAAAGTCTCACTTCTAAGGGGAATCTGGTTGTATTTCTTTTAAAATGGCTGTGTGTGTTCTTTTGTCAGTCCATGGTATATTTAGTATTCTTCACTGTACTACTCCAGTTCTGTTGTCGTGGGCCATCCTGTTAATTCCAACTCAGACCCTATATGAGAGAGTAGATCTGTCCCATAAGGTTCTTTCCTTGGCTGTAATCTTTAACATGGACTCCTGGTGTGGCGCTGTAGGATCGGTACTGGACTGTGAGCCACAAGGTTGGCAGTTCAAACCCACCAGCTCCTCGGAAACCCTGTACAGTGTTGCTCTGAGTCGGAAATGACTCGACGGCACTTAACAACAATCAGTAAGGTCACAAGGTACATGGAGCAACCGGTGGGTTTGAATCCCTGATAGTTTGCTTAGCAAAGATTGTGAGGTGAGTTTTCCTTGTCTTCTCTGTGTTCGGTTTTGTAATCTGTTCGTGATAGGTGCTGTTGAGTTGGCTCCAGCCCATAGAGCCCCTGTGCCATCCTGTCCTGTGTTGTCCTCACGTCTGTTTGAGTGTGCTCTTGCTGTCAGTCCATCTTTTTTCCTGACCCTCAACTTTAGCAAGCGTGATCTCTTCTCTAGGAAAGCATCCCTCCTGCCAACATACGTGAGACAAAGTCTCGTCATTCTTGGTCTGAGGAGTATTCTAGCTGTACATCTTCTTCTGGAAGTCTGTTATATTTAATGTTCTCCACCGACACCATGATTCAAAGGTATCAATTCTTCTTCACTCGTTAATAGTAGGAAACAACTTATCATTAAGGAAAAAAATCCTATAGAAGGTTAAGGTGAGAACATTTTTCTACCATGATTCATTGTGGATTCATTAGAAATGAATTCAATTATAGAATTTCTGTTGAACTTGAACTACAGTTTGCACGACCCAAGGACTCCTTTCTACCCAGAGGAACTTGATTTGCATTGTCTTTAGGAATTGTGTCCCATGTCAGCTCCCATCATCTGCTCAGGGCAGTGGGGCTGGGTAAAGGCTCTGTAGTTTGGGGGCCAGGGCTCTGAACTGCAGGGTGGGCTACTGCTGCTTCCCAACTCTAGGGTCTTCGAACTCCACCTCAGTGTCTCCCTTTGTGAAATGGGGGTGGCCGTAGCTATCTCCTTCCATGGGAGGCAGTATTGCAAAATGAATGAGAATTGGGGCTTCAACAAGGCAAAAGTGCAAGTCCTTAGAAAGCCTCAGTAGCCTTGGGAGACCACATGGCAGAGGGCCAGGGCTTGGGAATGTTCTGTTTTCATGTTGGAATTGGTGTGACGTTGGGAGGCTATCTGGGAATCTCAGATCTTCATTTCATCCAGACTTTACTTGCACACCCACTTTTCCTTAAAAATGGGCCCTGGGATCTTGCTCCCTTTGCTCATTCCAGCCTGTGGTCCCCTGTTGTCTTGGTGAGTGTGTCATGAGGCAAAGTAAAGTGGAATGCCTTGCTACTTAATAGCTGCCATTGTAACAAACACGTGTGTGAATGGAGTCTGGCCGCTGGAGGGAAGCAGGTCGCTGACCTAGAGAGTGAAAGTCACCATAGAACCCTGGAAGAGTGAGGCCTTTAAAATCACACTGACCTGAGCTTCAATCCTGACTCCTGCTCCTGTGAGCTTAGTGTCTCTGTGCCATAGTTATTCAGCTGCAGTACGGCATGCTGATAACTCCCACCTCATAGCAAGTAAGCAGTCCCTGGGCCTTGCAGATGGTTAATGTGCTTGACTGCTGACAGCAAGGTAGGAGGTTTGAGTCTACCCAGAGAAGCCTTTGGAGAGACATCAGGCTGATGTACCTCTGCAAAAGCCACCATTGAAAACTCTATGGGACTCAGTTGTTCTGGACACACATGGGAGTCAGAGTGACTGGACAGCAGCTGGCGATGAGGCACAAAGGCCGAGAGGGACGTTGACGTGGTGAGCGAGGAAGCTGAGGGTGGCGTTGTGCCGCTAACTGCCGGATGCAGCTCTCTGAGGCCTTGTGGAGCCCTTCTTCTCTATCCTGTAGGGTCATTAGGAGTGGAAACCAACTCCAGGGCAATGGGTTTGGGTTTTGTAGTCTCACTGTTGTGTGAAAGGAGCGCAGGAGTCTCTTTGTAGGGTTTTGAGGGGAATTAAAACAAAGTTACCTGACTTCTCCCTCCCTCTCTCCCTCCTTCCCACATACGTCAGTGCTCTCTCATTCCACCCTCATCACCTTCCTTTTGGATCTTCTCGGACAGCTGGAGAGTCTTCAGTGGCTGATGGATGGGGCAGTCAGATTGCCAGAAAGACTCTCTCGTGCCTCATGAGCAATGTGTGTGTAGTTTGTACAGTTGCGCTAGCTCCACCTCTGGTGCAGACCCACCTCACTGATCTGTTGTGTGCTCTGAGTTCAGAGGTAGACCACGGGTGGACCCAGCTTGCTGAATGACGCAGGTGACAGGTTTCTTTTCAAAACATTCTTGATGCGGGACATAGTCATGGAGGGATAGAGCTGAGAGTGAAGCATCCAGCTGATATGAAGTGAAGGGAGACGCACAAGAATGCTCAAACTTGCAGATAGTAAGTACCCTAGCCTCGATGGCTTGATAATCAGACTTGACTAGAGGAAGATTAAAAGAATTTTTTTGATAAAAGAAGCAAGTGTAGATTGCTACAATTTGATGAACTTGACCTATATTTATGGATGTAGTAGCTCCAGATACCATCTGAGAGGGAAGGAGTCTTCACATTGTCAGTCCTATTCTGTATACAGGGTAGATAGGGACAGGCAGCTTACACATTGGCTACCTAGAATGAGGGGGCGATACAGACAAGAAGTGACTGGCTTACAAGGTTTCAAGAGGGGGTTTAGTTTAAGAGTTTGCCGGGGAAGATAGAGTCCCCACTAAATAGTTTTCATCTTGTCTAGATGGGTCTGGTGAAAAGAGATGGGGATAAGATTCTTATGATTCAATAGCGAGTAATTGTTACTGTGACTAATTGCGACTGTCACAACTGTGAAGGTAGAAGTTTTGTAACAAAAATGGGGGAGTAAATCTTACAGTCCAGAAACTGAGGGCCCTTATCCAGAGAAGCAGCAACACCAGAGATGGAGGCAGAGATGGGGACATGGAGAGAGGGAGCAGCTGAGGAATCTGAACTCAGGGAAAGAGGGACGGGTGCCGGAAGCCAAGAGGCAGGCTTGCAGAATGAGCCCTTTGGTGGTTTAAATTATTATATATTCCTGAGTGTTTTTGTGTACATCCCCAAAAAACAAACAAATAACAACTACAAAAAGAGGGAATGGAAGCAAATCCTGTTGAATGATGATGCACGGAGGAGATTGTAATCATTGCAATGAAACGATGAGGTAAAGCCGATGTTCTCTGATGTGAGCTATCACTCAGTTCACAATAAAAACTTAAAAAAAATGTGCTTGATGTGGGGTGGCAAGACAAAAGACGGGCTCACTGGAAGAAATTAGTGAGAGATGTTCCACTCTTTCAACCCATCCTAGACCAGAGGTTAAATAGCATGCAGCTTTCAAGACTTTCTGAGATGTACAGGTGCAGCCAGGTGAAGCCTGACCGACTCTGCACACGGGTGACTTCGACTGATGTTGCTGAGAATCTAAGGAGCCGCTTTGAAGCAGGGCGCATGGTACCTTGATTGTCTGTGTTGAGCCCCAGTGTTTAGTAAAGCATCCCTCATTTGGAGTGGCAAATACAGAATGCTTTACCTAAACACTCTATTTATTGAATCACATCAGCTCATTTCCCTGCCTTCCCTACTTTGTTGAGAGTCCTATGATATAGGTAAATGGCTAACGTGCTTACAGAAAGGTTGTTCCTACCCAGAGAGGAGTCCTGGTGTGGCACTGCAGGGTAAGCACTGTACTGGTAACTGTAAGGTCTGCAGTTCAAATCTGCTAGAAACCTGTGTATGGGTCGCTAAGAGTTGGAACGAACTCGATGACAGAAGTACAACAGAGGTGCGTCAGAAGAAAGGCCTGGTGATCTACCACCCCAAAAAAGTCAATTAGTTCTACTCTGGTACCCCTGGGGTTGCCATGAGTCAAAATTGACCCAAAGGCCATTGTTTTTCCCCCTCTTTGTTATGCCCTGAGCTTAAGTATTTGGCCACAAATAACGACTTCCATTTTTAATAATCCTGAATGGAACTCACTGTGTTAGGATTTCCCTTGTTCACTTGTGGTCAGTAGAGATGTTCAAAAGGAAATGTAATCTGTTTAATGAGTCTTTTCAGGGGACTAAGTAAACTGCAGTAATAAATAAGAAATTTGTTAACCATAAAAAGAGTTCTCAAAAAACATTTGGGCCTTTATGTGTCCACCTTAACTCATAAACCATTAAATTTATGTATTTGAAATGTATTGGGATTTTAAATGACTGTCAGCATATTGACTTTTTTTGTTGTTTAAATGATGGTTGTTAATAGCTGGGAAGAGTGTGGAAATGATGGTCTGTTTCTGTGCTAGAGGAATAGGAAAAGACAAGAAAAGTGCAAGGACAGTGGCTTGGAATTAGATGTGAGTGTGCATAAACGCTCGACTGCTAGCCACAAGGTCAGGGTTCAAACCCAGCAGCCATTCCTCAGAAACCACGTACATGGTCAGTATGAGTCGGAACTGACTCCATGGCCCTTAACAACAACAGCTAATGTTCATTCAGAAGCCCAAAGGAGATCTTAGGGCTGTAGGCCAAGTTTTAATTTTTTGTCTTCATGTGTATGTATGCAACGTACTGCCAAGCTAAAGGATGCCACTCAGAAAGAAGCCTTTAGGGACTCAGTGACCTCTGCTATGAGGGAGTCACTCGATGGACGATTTTTGGCATGTTGTTGTTGCTGAGGGCTGTCGAATCAGTTCCAATTCACAGTGCCCCTGCATGTTTCCGAGGAGCAGCTGGGGGGTTTGAAGCACCAACCTTGCAGTTCAAACCAACCTTGTGGTCCAGTGCATTAATTAGCCCACAGCGTTACAACAAGACTTCTTTTTTTGGCGTATGCTGGTCTAAACTGACTCCTTTGTTGATTCGCAGTCTTTTCCAAATTAGGTCCAACTCTCATAATGTACTTAATTTTGAGCAAAGATACACATAGTGTCTTCCCATTATTGGTGAGAACACGTGAAGTGTGACATTTGCCACAGAATCACACTGCTAAAACCCATGTTTTTTAACAGGCCAGAAATCATGGGAACCTTCAGAGATCGCGAACTGCCAAAATTGATTGTTGCTATTGTTTCAATGCCATCGAGTTGGTTCCGACTCATAGCGACACTGTATGGGGTTTCCAAGGAGCCGCTGGTGAGCCTGAACCACCGACCTTTTGGTCCAAGCTGACCTTGCAGCCAGCGCATTAACCCACAGTTCTACGAGGTCCTTATAAGGCCAGTAGTGAGGCTTGGGGTTTTCCAGGTTGGGAGGTCATGTTCCCACATATCCCGGTGAGCACCATGTCGAATTGGGTCCACAGTTTTAAGCATCCTTGCTTTACGGTATGGACTTTCCTATCCCTTCCTTCCCAGAGCAGCACACAGGTTAGTCCCTAACTTTTCAGTCCAGGCTTCCTTTCATAGACTCTGACTTTAGATCAATGGATGTGAGACAGGCGGGAGGGTGGAGAAGCAGCTACGTTTTGAAGATGGAGCTTTTGCCCATGAATCCCTGGTCAGCAGCTACCCCAGAGTGTTCTCCTTCAGGGCCTGCTGTGTAAGCACCAACCCCTCAGGTCATCTGCTAGTTTTGAGAGATGGGGATGCCTTTGGGGCCTTTCCTCCCTGCCTTCCTCTGACAATTTTTATACAAATGGTTCTATGACTCTGGTTATATTTTTCACAACCCTTTTGTCAGCATTTTCCTCATTTCCATTCTGTTTGTTCAGTTTCCATTACTCTAGCTCCCCTGCCCCTCCCTCCTTTCCTTCTAGTTTTGTTTTTAGGCAGTTTAACCAACTCAGAACAATTCTATAATTGCTGTGGTAAACAAGGACTAGTTTCTTTTTTGAGTTTTTGGTTTCCTTGATTCTCTTTCATTCCAGATAAGTAGAAACCTGT
>NW_006408882.1:2159034-2160315 GCF_000296735.1 Chrysochloris asiatica
TTTGCTGCATAAGACCTCTTTATGCCTATGCCACTATATTTTCAGTCTCCTTATATGCATGTAAGAGTTGAACAATGAATAAGGAAGACCTGAGAAGAATTGATGCATTTGATTTATGATGTTGGTGAAGAATATTGAAGGTACTGCCAGCAGAACAAGGAAATCTATTTTAGAAGAAGTGCAGCCAGAGTGCTCCTTGGAAGGGAGGATGGTGAGACTTTGCTTCTTGTACTTGGGCATATCTTTAAGAAGATTCTGTGCCTAGAGAAGGACATCATGCTTGGAAAAGTGGAGGTTCAGAAACAGGAGGAAGACCTCCAACGAGATGTATTGAGACAGTGACAGCAACAGTGGATTCAATCTCGGCAACAATTCTGAGGAGGGTGCAGGACCAGGCGGTGTTTCATTGTGCTGTGTATAGCGTCTCTCTCTCTCTCTGAGTTGGAACTGACTCAATGGCACCTAACAACAACGAATATGCAGCACACACAACATGTGTATACATGTGCTACACATACACCTACTGTTGTTGTTAAGTGCCACTGAGTTGGCTGTGACTCACAGTGTCCCTGAATACGGTTTCTGAGATGATAAATCATTGCAGGACCAGAAATCCCCATCTTTCTCTAGTGGAGCTACTGGTGGACTCGAACTACTGACCTTGTGGTTTGTGGTCTAGTGCTTATCCTACAGAACCACCACACTCCCAGTTAATTTTGCAAAATTGCTGTTATAACATTTGCTGAAATTACCCATATTCTTGGTGTCTTCATTTACCTTGGTCAGGTTGTGCAGAAAAAGAGATTACCTTTCCCTCTCCTCCCGTCCCTGATAACTATCTGAGAATGTTGCTTTCTGTATATTTTTTACACTTTATAAATGTAAGAAGTTATGACATATAGCCTTTTGTGATTTATTTTATTCAGCATAAATGTCCTCCCAGAAAGTTATTTACCTGTGCTTTATTGACTATGCAAAGGCTTTCGATTGTGTGGATCATGACAAGCTATGGACAACATTGCGAAATATGAGTATCCAGAACACCTAATTGTGCTCATGAGGAATCTGTACATAGACCAAGTTGTTCAAACAGAACATGGGAACACTGAATGGTTTAAAATGAAGAAAGGTGTGTGACAAGGTTGTATTCTTTCACCATACTTATTCAACCCGTATGCTGCGCAAATAATCTGAGAAGCTGGGTTCTATGAAGAAAACGTGGCATCAGGATTGGAGGAAGACTCATTAACAATCTGCAATATGCAGATGATATAACCTTGC
>NW_006408882.1:2160855-2174016 GCF_000296735.1 Chrysochloris asiatica
ATATTACCAGTCACTAGTAAGGTGTTGAGTAAAGTGGAGGGTCAGAAAAAATGAGGAAGACCCCCCCAGTGAGATGGATTGGCAAAGTGGCAGCATCAGTGGGCTCGAGCATGGCAACAATTGTGAGGTTGACCCAGGACCGGGCAGCGTTGCATTCTGTCGCTATGAGTTGGTACTGACTTGATGGCACCTAACAACAACAACAACAATGTCCTGCAGCTTCATCCATGCTCTATTCCATGGGTTTGTCACTATGTTTTATTGTGGCATAGTATTCCATTGTATGCATGTACCACAATTTGTTTATCCATCTGTGCACTCATGGGCACTTAGATTGTTTGCATCTTTTTGCTATTGTGAATAACACTGCAATGAACATGGGTGTGGATATGTCTGTTCATGTTAGTTCTTATAGGTTGAGAGTATGTATTTATGAGGAAACTTAAGCTCATGGAAAAACTCCAGTATCTTTTAATTTTATTTTCTATGAATTTTAAAAAAACCCCTCATATACCTAGAAGTGAGCTTGCTTGGATCATAAGGTGTTTCTATTTCTGGATTTGTTGAGGTAATGCTGCACTCTTTCCCACAGTGGTTGCACCATTTTACAATCCCATTAGCAGTGTATAAGGGTTCCAGTCTCCCCACAACCTCTCCGACATTGGTTGTTTTCTGTATTTTTGATCAGTGTCAATTTTGCAAGAGGGAGATGGTATATCGGGGATTTTCTATTTACAGAATCATGTCACCTGTCGATAGAAATCATTTTTCTTTTTCCTTTCCAGTTTGGATATCTTTTGCTTCCCTTTCTTGACTACTTACTTTGGCTAGGACTCCCAAATATTGAGTAAGAGTGGTGATAGTGAACATTTGTACCTTGTTCTTATTCTCAAAGGGAAGGCTCTCCGTCTTTCTCCAGTGAGAATAATACTGGCTGTTGCTTTTGCATGTTGTTGTTTAGGGCTGTTGAGTTGGTTCCAATTCACAGCAACTCTGTATAGGGTTTCCAAGAAGCCGCTGGTGGGTTTGAACTGCTGACCTTGTGGTTCAAAGTCCAGTGCTGATCCTACAGTGCTACACCAGGTGTCCTTGGTCTTGCGTGTTGTTGTTGTTGTTAAGTGCCGTCGAGTCGGTTCCGACCCATAGCGACCCTGTACAGGGTTTCCGAGGGTGTAAATCCTTACGGGAGTAGAAAGCCTCATCTTTCTCCCGCGGAGCGGCTGGTAGTTTCGAACCGCTGACCTTAAGGTTCGCAGCCCGATTTGTAACCACTACGCTACCAGAGCTCCTTAGCGTAGTGGTCTTGCATATGTGCCCCTAATTATATAGAGGTGTTTTCCTGTTATTCTTGTTTTGCTAATAAGACTTTTATCAGGAAAGGGTGCTAGATTTCATCAAATGCCTTTTTTACATCAGCTGAGATGATGTGTGATCCCTTTCCTTTGGTTAATATAGATGGTGAATGATACCGATTGATTTTCTAGTGGTGAACCTCTCTTATGTGTGTAGTACAATTTCCACCTGATCATGATGTGTCCTTTTTTTGATTTGCTGTTGGATTCTTTTGGCTAGAATTTTGTTGAGAGTTTTTACATCTTTATTCATAAGCATGTTAGGTAAAATAGAGGGTCCGGGAAAAGAGGAAGACCCTTAGTGAACTAGATTGATGTAGTGACAGCAACAGTGGGTTCAAACACAGCAGCAGTTGTGAGGACGGTGCAGACCTGTGCAGTGGTGTGCTCCATGGCACATCGGGTCATTCTGAGTTGGAATTAGTTTAATGGTATCTAACAATATCAGTTGCTCAGTCCTCTCAAAGACCTTCTCAAACCTGATCTTCTCAACTTCTAGTCTCGTTAATTGTTTCTATTGTTTTTCTGTTTTCTATTTCTTTTCTGCTCTGATCTATATAACCTTTCCTTTCTTCTTGTAGCTTTCTTTGTTGTTGTTTTTAAGTGCCTTTGAGTTGGTTCTGACTCACAGTGACCTCGTAAAGGGTTTTTGAGGAGCAGCTGATGAGCTTGAACTGCTGACCTTGCAGTTCACACCCACCTTGTGGTCTAGCGCATTAACCCGCAGCACTTTTCTGTTTGTTCAAGTTGTCAGGCTAAGTTACTGACTTTGAATCTTCAATGTATGCATTTATTGCTGTACATTTTCCTGTTAGCTCTGCTTTTCCTGTGTCCCAGAGGTTATGTGTGTTGCATTTTCGTTCTCTTCCTGAGCTCCTTTCAGCGACATCTGCCTCTTGTTCCCATTTCCTGCCCCGTCTGTCGTTCCCACCACGTGCCTCACCAGGTCTTCTTCGGAAATTACTGGGCTATGATGTGTCCCTGCTTATTATTTATTGTTTCTAGGGAGATAATGTCACTTGCCCTTTCTTTGGAGACCTGACTTCGTGTCTGCGCTGACTCCTGTATCTGAGACTGGGGTCGTGATCCATGCTTTGTGAGCATTGCTCCGACTTGGGTGTGCTACAGACTCTATACCCCACTACGCTGGTATGAAAGGGTGGTTGCAGCCCTGGGGATGGACGTGGTGGCTCAGGTAAAATGATCACCTGCCATGGGAGAGATCCAGGCTTAATTCCCCGGCCATTGCACGTCAACACAAGCACCAACCAGGTATCGTGTTGCTGTGATGCCAAACAGATTACAGCAGAGTTTCCCGATGAAGACAGACAAGGAAGAAAGGCTTGTTTACTTCCATGCACCAGCCCGTGAAAACCCCATGGATGGCAGTGGGCTGGTCCTGCTGACATGGGGTCACCGTGAGTCAGGTGTGACTCTACAGCACTTAACGACAGTGCAGCCCTGGGAGACGTGTAGAATTTGCTAATGACAAGCCCAGAATACAGAGCAGAAGTCACAGTTCTACATTCAGAGGAAATCCAAGTAACGACCAGAGGGAAATATATGAAAGTGTTAAGAGTACTTATTTTGGGGAAAGAAACCATGATGGTACTGTGGGTTTAGCATTGAGCTGCTGACCACAAGGTTAGTGGTTCAAACCCTGCAACCACCCTGCAAGAGACCGATAAGACTGACTGATCTAGGGCGTAGTCCTATGTAGGAGCGCTGAGTTGAAATTGACTGGATGTCAGTGGGTTAGATCCCTTTTTCTCTCATCTTTTAAATGTCTCTGGTTTCCCTGTAGTGCATTTGTGTGTAAGTCGTCCTCAGCTTACAGTGGGGTTTTCTTCTGATGATCCCACTGTTAAATACCTTTTTAAAATTTTTATTACTGCCTTTTATTAAGCAGTATCTTTGTAGATCCTATCTTGTATCTGTCTCCGGGGATTGGAAACAATACATACAAGCATCTGCAAGCCAACATCTGAGAATGATAACATCAGCAAATTATGTAGAACAAAAAACACAGGTGTTTGTAAATGCGGTTGATCATAACTCGAATACACCCTAAGCCCGGATTGCTTGCATTAGTCTTACCAGAAAACAAGCCAGCCAGCATACGGGTGTGCGCTATGTAGCTTTCATCTGTTTGAGCGACTTCCAACCTCATGTGCATCTGTGAGGCAGGCTTGTTTGGAAGGGTACCAGGAGGAAGCGTGGCATTAACTTTGTGGGCCCTCAAATGCCTTAACCCACTGAACTATGGTGAGGCCTGAAGCGCCCAAGCCCGCCTATCCTGCCGCCTGACAGGTGGGTGCCTGTGGGGAGACTTTTGGCTGTGGCTGCTCCGCTCCCCCCTTCCCAGCTTCCCGTTCTGAACACGCTCCTGGGAACTATTCAGAGATAACTTCACATACCGTTTCTTTACCTGAGACAGGGACCATGATCCCATGCTCTCTGAGCACTGCCCAGAGACAGCCAGTTGCAGGCACAACTTTGCAAACACTGGGACTCTGAGCACAAATGGAGAACCAAAGCTGTTTGCTTGGGTGTTAATTTGGTATGTTGTTAAGTGCCATCAAGTCAGTTACGACTCATAGCAACCCTGCATAGGGTTTCTGAGGAGCGACTGGTGAACTTGAACTTGACTTTTGCAGTCCAGCGCATCAGCCTACAGTGCCACACCAGGACTCCTACTTTGGTATATGTGTATAGAAGATGGTGTTCATATGACGTCCAAATCACAGAATGTATCAAAGATGTTAAGTGACACACACCTAACATATTTGATACATTCTGTGTATCAGAGTGTACTAAAAACTTGCTCTTGAGCTTTACAGGATGAAAAAGTGGCCTCCTTTCTTGAGCACAGCCAGTTCTGCCATGGTCCTATCATTTTCCCCATCATTCAAGATGGGATGCCACAAAGAGTGGCCTTCCCTCCTCCATGGGGAGTTTTCACTCCTTCCTCAGTACGCTCTCACCCGCTCCTGCTCTTTCCTTCCTGTTTGACCTCCACGGCCACCATAGCTGCTCCCCTGCGCCTCGAGATGATTCTTGTTGGTGCACAGTCTTTGTCATGATTTCATCAAGACACACTGTCACTACTCTCCATGCTTTCACTAAGCCTTAAACGCTTTTTTGTTGTTGTTGCCCCAAACGTATTTGTCTGATTTCATGCTGAATAGGATGCCTTTGCTTCATGTCTTGAGCCTATAGGGATGTTGCTCTTTTTCCCTTCATCGCCTTAGGGACGTTCAAGTGTTTTAATGGGAAGTTGGGCTTATAAGTCAGGCACAACCATTCCATGATTGGAAGCGGATGTTTGGTGTCTGCTCCATTTGGGGCACTGGAATAGGTTGGTTGGAAGCACCATTTAAAATCTGTTTCCTGGGGTGGGGTGTTGCCCTACACAGGCAAGGAAACAGGCTGGATAAGGGATTGGAGTAAAAGGCTGAGCAGATGAAGGGGGTCACTCCTAAGCCTATTCCACTACTGAACAAGAGCAGCGCAGCCCAAGCGTGTGGCTGTCCGGTAGACGCTGGCTCAGTGACGCCCTGTACTGCAGATTAGAACTGCTTCTTCAGGTTGTCTTAAGGATGAGCCTTTCTGCTCCTGTAAAGACTGCTATGCTCTTAGCAACAACAACTGTCTCTACAGAAGCGGATGGTCAGATCTTTCTTCCTTGGCATCTCTGGGTCAGTTCAAACTGCTGACCATTTGGCTAGTTGTTAAGTACTATTGAGTTGGTTCCGGCTCTTAGCAACCATGTATAGGGTTTCCAAGTAGTGGCTGGTGGCTTTGAACAAACGACCTTGCGGTTGGCAGTCCAGTGCTTATCATAGCGTCACACCAGGACTCCTTTCTGCTGGTTGTCATTAAGCGCTGTCGAGTTTTGACTCATAATCCTGTATAGGGTTTCCAAAGAGTGGCTGGTGGGTTTGAACCACGGACCTCTGGTCAGCAGTCCAGTAGGACTTCTACCTGCTAGAAGACTAGCACACATCATTTGCGTCTCCCATAGCAACAACTGTAAACAATGTCACATTGCTAACGGAGATAGCAAGTACCCTGAATGCAGAAAGAAGACTGCTCTGAGTTAGGGATGGTTGCTGTTGCGGCTTAAGCGGATGGATTCCTCTTTCTGGACCCCAACTCTCCCCTCCTGCTGCAAGAAAGCCTGCGTCTTGCCCATCCAGGAAGATTCAACTCAGGCTGCCCTATTTCTTTTGGTCATAGTAAAGTCTTGTGCCAGTGCTTTCGGAACGTTCCTTTTTGTATTAAATTATTTTAGCTACTGAAGGAAGACCTCCAGCAAGATGAATTGGCAAATTGGCAGCATCATTGGGCTCAAGCATGGCAATAATAGTGAGGTTGGCCCAGGATCAGGCAGTGTTTCATTCTGTTGTGCATAAGGTCGCTATGAGTTGGTACTGACTTGATGGCACCTGACAACAACAACAACTCTCCTGGTTTTGTGATTACAAGTGGCCCTGAACTTGACTGACTAATGGTGACCCCAGGTATGTCAGAGTAGAATGATACTTTAGAGGGTTTTCACTGTCAGATTTTTTGGAAGTAGATCACCAGGAGTTTCTTCTCAGGTACCTGTTGGTAGACTTGAACCTACAATGTTCCAAATGTACTATTTGAAGTACACCGAGAGCTCCCACAGTTCTCATAAAATGAGTGAAATCAGAGCTGCTCTGCTGAAATGGAATAGGGGCTTCAGAACCATAGTAGCTCAGCTCCCCAGCACTTGGAACTTTGCGAAAGCAACAAGTTCACCCAGTGTAGCCTGAGCTTGTCATTCCACAATGCAGCCCCTCTCCCCTTGCCAGCTCTGGTCTGGGTCAGGGGAGATTTGCTGGACGAGGACGCAGTCTTCTTTTCACCACTCCTCAGTAGAAATGAAAAAGCAGAAAGACCCCATTAGAGTGGGTGACCTTTCTTTCTCTCAGCGTGTCGCCCCAGGAAGTAGCCTGGTTTGCTGAGTGGTGGGCTGGTGAGAGGCACACGTGGCACATGTGTTCGAGACTGGGTTTTTGAGTAAGCAAGCAGCTTTTCTGCAGCCGGTTGAGAAATCATGATCTTACCTTTTAGTGGCATGTTTTCTGTCTGTCTTGAGTGGGTGAGTCATCTGTCTAAGCCTCTGACTATTTATGTTCAGATAGGGAAGTTTTCTGGAAGGAAATTTGTAATTGCTATAATGGAGTCCTGATGTGGCACTGTAGGATAAGCACTGGACTGCTAACCATTAAGTTGGCAGTTCACACCCACCACTATACAGAGTTGTTATGAGTCAGAACTGACTCAACAGCACATTGATTAGAGGGAGGGGCTGCTTTGAGTGCATTCCTTAAGAACATACTATTACATTTTTAGTTCAAACAATTGCCTTTGACAAAAGTGAAATGAGACCTGGTCAGCATTTGCAAAGTAAAGTATATTTACATATTAAAATGGTATTTAAGGTCAGTTTATCCCTAATGTGGAGTCATTGCTAAATTAATTTGAAATAATTCAAAAGGTACCTCTGTTCCCTAGTGTTACATAATGGAAATTCATCAGTTAAGGTAAACCTAATATCAGAAGTCCGGGTGTGGCACTGTAGGATAAGCACTGGACTGCTAACCACAAGGTCAACATTTCAAACCCACCAGCTACTCCTTGGAAACTCCATACAGGGTCACCCTGAGTCGGAACTGACTGGACAGCACACAACAGTACCCAGGGGCAGATTACCCCATAAGTAAGGTAAGCACAGGCTTACTTGTGCCATTTACTAAACTGTATACTGTAGACTAATTAGCAGAAGTAAGCCTGTGCTTACTGGGTATTCCATCACTGTCAGAGATTGTGCATTTGAAACGAGGCTTTGATTATGTCGGATGGTGCTGTGGGGTTGGGAGAGAGATGGATGCATCCCAGAAGCAGAACATGGTATGAAAACTGTGGAATTGTTCACTGCACGTTAGTAAGTAAGCACATGCTTATTGGATAATCCAGTTCTGCTATTACCTAAAGTCAAGGGGCAGAGAAAGTGCTGAATGCTGAGGCTGGGTGTTCTCAAACTTGAGGGTGCGCTAGGATGCCCCATTGGTAAATCCCGTATTGCTGGCCTCGCTCGTTTCCGATCCAGTAGGTCTAGAGTAGGACAGAGAATCTGCATTTCTCACAGGCTCCCAGGAGATGCTGAGGCTGCCTGTGTGGAGTCCACTGTTTGCAGACTGTTGCCATAGACAGAACTCATGGTCAGCTTTCCATCGGCTGTAGCCCCTTGTTCTCTGGGGAGGGAGAGGTTAGGCAGATGTCCTTAAAGCCCGCAGTGAAGTCCAAGGTGACCTTGCGTCTTGGTAAGATCCAAGGGGTAGGGTGTGGAAATGGGAGAGACCTACCCTGCTGACAGGCTGTCTTGTTAAACTCAGTAACTGCTCACCAGCATCTAATCCAAGAAGCCTGCAAGTGATGGGCTCTGGATTTAAAGGTACAGAAGCACAGCTGCTTCCTCCCAGGTTTCTAGTCTTGAAATAAAAGCAGGGGATATTAATCTTCTGTGGGAAGTGGCTTCCCACAAAGTTTTGAGTGAGTTAGAAACTGGGAGAGAGCACTGGGCAGGGAGACAGGAGCCTTAGATAAACTCTGAGTCCTCTTTCTGCAGTTATGGAGGGTCAGGAAGACTATTCTCAGAGGCCTCTTTTGCCCCAGAGGTCTGTGAAATCTCCTCCTCCTGACTTCACAGCAGGTTTGACCAGCATTATTGTCATGGAGAGATGGCAGTGTAACTTCTTTGTAAATCCACAGGGCCTCATTCAAAGTGTTAGATGTGCATATCAAGTCAAGGGTAAGCCTCCATTTGGACTAATAATGCTCACTAGCTCCTGGAATAGAACCTAAGGACAAGAAGCAGCCATGCCTAGCACAGATGCCCTCTTGGCATTTGACCAGACTCATTTCTTGCCATCACTGGGTGTTCCAACACTGCCTAGGCCCTGTGGAACTACTTGGATTCATGTGTTGTCTTAATTCCTGCACGTTGCAAGGATTGGCCTTCCCTCTTGCCTTTGGCCAAGGCATTGGTGGTTCAGTGGCAGATTCTTGCTCTTCATGTGGGCAACCGGGGTTCGATTCCCAGCCAGTGCACTTCATGTGCAGCCACCACCCAGCTGTCACTGGTGGGTTGCTGTGACGCTAAATAGGTTTCAGCAGAATTTTCAGACTGAGGCAGACTAGCAAAAAAAGGCCTAGTGATCTGGTTTTGAAGATCAGCCTATGGAAACTCTGGATCACAACAGATGACCGTCTGATTCCCAGTGGGAATGGTGCAGGAGTGGGCAGTAGTTTGTAGTCCATTGGGCTGCCCTTCCTGTCACGCATCAGGACCTAGCACTTAACCACTCCTCCTGGCACTGCCCTCTGTCCGGACACCGCTGCTGTGAGCAGCTCCTGTTCTGTGATGGTCCATCCTCACTGCACTCTCAGAACCCACCTCCGTGCTCTTCTGACATTTCTCACACTGACCTGTCGTGATGGGTTCACTCACCTGTCTCCTTAGGGACACAGCTTGGCTTCACTGTACAATGATCTTGAGTGAATGCAATGAACACAAAGGTGATTAATACTTTATCTGTAATATGTTTCTTGTAAAGTTTTACCTTTTAATAATTCAAGAATATTGTTGTTGTTAAGTGCCATCTAGTCAGTTCTGACCCATAGTGACCCTGTATAGGGTTTCTGAGGAGCAGCTGGTGACCTTGTGGTTCAAACCGACCTTACTGTCCAGTGCAGTAACCCACAGCGCAGAATGAAACTGTCTAGAAGAACTGAACTGCAGCTACTTGGTCCTGGAATTGCAGGCCACACCATGCCTTGCTTGTGTCTTCCCACTTCAATAGTTGTTTCTTGCCGTCCCCACCATATAGAAAAGCAGAAAGTCACTGTGGCGGAGTCACTTTTGGCTCCTAGTGATCCTACAGCTCAGAGAATCGCCTCGCCGCCTCGCAGGTTTTCTGAGACTGCAGTCTTTATAGAAGCAGAGCAGATGATGGGATCCAACTGCCGACTTTTCAGTTGGCAGCTGAGTGCTTAACTGCCGTGCCACCAGGGCTGCTCCTGCCCTGTCGACTCTCCCTCCTTGTCTTCTCATTTTTGGTTCAGTCTGCCCCAGGATGCTCCAGCGTGCCTTGATTTGCCTCTCTGTACGGGTGTGTATTTATTATCTGTGCTCGGGGCAGTTCTCATTCTCCCTGAGGTAGACCGATAGAGGCCCCGTTGAGGTTTGCCTCCTGACTGTGGGAAGTGATGGGAAGCGTTTCAGGAACAGGGCCGGGAGTGGTAGGAGGGCTTCTTCTCATAGGCCGTGGTGTAGAGCTGAGTTTGGAAGGGGGAGAGGAGTCAGCTAGAGAAAGACAAAGGACCAAAGGGCATTGAGAGAGTGACCGCCCCTGTCTGGGGGGTCTCCCTGCCTCAGGTGACCGTCGTTCTGGATATGGGCAGTGGTCAGGAGCCTCCCGTTGTTGGGAGGAGCCCCTTCAACGTTGATATTTTCTTCTTAGAACAAACATTTCCCCAGTATTCTGCAGTTAAATCCATTGTCTTTTCGAGCCCCAGCCCCAACCTCAGCAACAGGAAGATGGTGCCAGGTTTAGAGTAAACTAGATTATGATGCTTACAGGAGTTCCATAATTAACCACTGACTGACTACTGCGTGAAGTGCTTCCAACAATTGCTCATTTAATCCCCACAAAGAGCCCACAGGGACCAAGGCTCTGGTTTAGGAGTGAGGGTCACAGAGAGGTTACAGTGCTTGCCTATTTCTTGGGGAGTGCTAACGGTGAACACACTTGGCTGCTAACCAAAAGGTTCTAGGGGTGAGTCCACCCAGAGACACCTCGGAAGAAAGGCCTGGTGATCTGAAAAATCCGCCAATGAAAATCTTATGGAGCACTGCGTTCTGTCTCACACAGGGTTGGCATGAGTCAGAGCCCTCTCAGTGGCAGCTGGCACAGTGGCAGGGCTTTCCTCCTGGACTGTCATTCCCATTGTCCCAAGGCGCTGGGCAGAGACAGCCTGGGGTCAGGTTCTAGTCCACATTCCACCCAGTCCAGCGCTATCACCTGACCCTTCCATTGAGGGGTGACACACATTCACTCTCTGGGTGACTGCAAGAGTGAAATCATTGATACTTGTAAGCATGCTACCTGGCACAGGGTTCCCAAACCAAAAACCAAATCCACTGCCATCGACCAATGCCAACTCACAGTGACCCTAAACGGTTTCCAAGATTGTAGATCTTTACAAGAACAGACTGCCTCATCTATTTCCTGGTGGGTTTGAACCTCTGGCCTTGCATTAACAGACCAATGCTTAACCCACTGTGCCACCAACGGTGCTCAAAAAAGTGTGGCTGTGCACCTCTTTGAGCCTCAGTGTTGTCAGTTGTAAAGGGGAGCTTCTTTTTCAGCTCCACCTTTCCCTGTCCCTGTGAGTGCTGATGATCGTCTCCCACCCTCCCCTTTGAGAATGAAGAAAAGCCACAGCTGTTGGGGAAGTCCCTGGGGAGACAAGGCCCCTCACAGACACACCCCATCACACACATATCCTGTTGGCACTAACAAGGGGCCATTTCATACTGTTTTTTTCTCACCCCAAAATTGCAAGAACCACAGTCTGAGAGCCAATGTTACAGAAGTGGTCAAAGGAGAGAGCAAACCATGACAAGGACCAGTGGGTTAGATTCCGGCGGGGCCTCCGTGTTTATTTATCTCTATATTATGTATGGTCTTTTTCCTTAAGAAACAGGTGGCCTGGTTTTCAGCCTCCTCCAGAAGTACACCGTTTCCCCCCATTTGCAAAAACAAATCCATTTATTTCAAAGTATATTTTAATCCAAAGCATTAACTTTTGTCCATAAACTTTACTTGGTTCATTTCGAGCAACCTACACTTAAAACTTTTTATAGCCACTGCTTCCCCACCCCTGGGGGAAGACAGTACGTTTTTTGGTGTTTGTGACTCTGCTCTTCTAGCTCCACTGAAGCGAGGCAGAGTGGGCTGTTGCCAGACTGGTCGAGCCCGAGAAGCCAGACTTCCACCTCTTGATTCAGGCGTTCCACGTCGTCTCCAGTCTTGGAAACCTGTCCAAGAGGCACATTTGGGAGTGTGTGAAAATGAAGATTTTCAGGGCTCTTGCTTCTGTTTGTGATTTCTGTGTGTCCTTGTTTTTCTTGCTCCCCTTTACCTCCTACCCTGCCCTGTCTCAGGCAGAGTCAGCCCTGTGACCTGTTCCTATTTGTCTGTCCAGCACTTTTCACACTGCTGTGTGATAGCCCTTTGTTTGTCTGCTCCACCAGGCACATTCCTTGTTGGTCAGGTTATTTATTTTGTCCAGACTGCTTGTCCAAGGTTCGAGATTGTATGTTGTTGTTAAATGCTGTCAAGTCGGTTCCACTGACCCTGTGTATTGTCAGTTTCTGAGAAGTGACTGGTGGGTTTGAACCACTGACATTTTGGAGAGCACTCCAGTGCAGAACTGCCATGAATACATACATGAAATAAGTTTTCCTCTGGAAACTGGAAATCCCAAATCTTCTGTCATCTCCCATTCCTTAGTATTCAGTGTATGAATTTACCGGGCCTTTGAGGCCTTCTGTAATTGAGGCTCCACTATGCTTGTCTTGTTTCCCCTTGCACGCTTTCCAGTCATCAGTCAGAGTGAATCTTTGGTTTATTCGCTGGTGGTCACCTATGTAGTAAAGTGCCGCCGAGTCAATTCCGACCCATAGCGACCCTGTATAAGGTTTCCAAGGAGTGACAGGTGAGCTTCAACCACCAACCTTGCGGATCAAACTGACTTTGCCGCCCAGTGCCTTAACCCCACCAGGACCTGTACACCTTGTTTATTTCAATCATTTAACCTGAAACATGCCCCCACCATTTCTGTCCATTTGAATTTGACATATCCTTCAGGACCCACCACCATTTCTCAAAAAAACCAGTTAATGATGTTGATGATGATGAAAAAGTCATGTGACTAAGTCATGTGCCAAGGAGCCCTGCTAGCATATGTGCTATTGAGTTTGACTGTAAACCGCAAGGTCAGCTGTGTGAATCGTAACAGCCATTCCCCCGGATGAAGATGAGGTTTTCTGCTCCTGTAAAGATTTACAGCCTCGGAAATCCTGTACAGGGTTGTTATGAGTTGGAACTAATGTCACGGCACATGAACACCACCACCACCATCACCAAGTTATGTGCCAGACATGATTTTCTCAGACATCGGCATGTTTAGTCCTCATAATATGTCTATGACATAGACACAAGCATGCGTATTTTACCAATGAGAAGAGTGAGGTGCAAAGTCATCCAATTACATATTAAAGGTTAGGTGGAGAGAGGAGCTGATCCCTGACTTTTGGTGATGGGGCTGTGCTCATGATCTGTTAACCATCGGCCAGAAATTCCATCTGCTTGCAGCGGCTTCACTTCTTTGTACTTCCTGTATTGCAGTCTTTGGGTACTTGTGTAAATCCCCGTTGAAATCTAAGGGACTGTCTTACTTATATCAGGATTTCTAGCAGCCTAAACAAAAATCCTCACCACTGGACCAATAAACAACATTCTTATCAATGGAGAAAAAATTGAAATTGTCAAGGACTTCATTCTTCTTGCATCAACTATCAACACTCACGGAAGCAGCAGTCAAGAAATCAAACGACGTATTGCATTAGACAAATCTGCTGCACAGGAACTTTTTAAAGTGTTGAAGAGCAAAGATGTCAGCTTGAAGACTAAGGTGTGCCTGACCCAAG
>NW_006408882.1:2174636-2187431 GCF_000296735.1 Chrysochloris asiatica
TAAGATCACTGTAGAATGAGATTTCCTTCCTTTTGAATTGTCTTCCTATGTCTAGACTGCCACATAAGATCACTGTAGAATGAGATTTCCTTTTGATTGATTTCCATAGAACCTTCAAAGAAGTCTGGATCAAAGATTGAGATTTAAATTCAGATTTTAGGATTTAAATGAATTCATTTTTTTTGTGAATATTCATTGCATACCTGCGGTTTCTCAGGGAATGGCCTAGATCCTGGTTGTGTTGTTGTTGTTGTTAAGTTCTGACCCATTGCGACCCTTGATAGGGTTTTAGGGGAGCAGCTGATGGGTGTGAATCACCATCCTTAACCCTGGGCATAGGGCATAGAAATCCCTGCCCTCCTGGCATTTATATTGTGGTGTTGTTGCTGAGAACCATTGGATTGATTCCGGGTCACTGACACCATGTGACAGAGGAGAAGTGCTCCACAGGCCTTTCTCGCTAGCTGTTGTCCTCACAGAAACAGACTGCCAGACCCTTCCTTCATGACACCCTGCGTAGGTTTGAACCACTAACCTTCTGGTGAGTAGCCATATTACTCATAACTCCAGTGAGCAATATAAGCTTCGTTCCCCCATGTTTGTCAACATCTGTCAACGACACTTACTCTCCTAGCACAGGCTTCAGGAGAACTGGACCGAGGAAGTCATATGACGAGGAAAACGATTTGAGAGCCGAAGAAACATGCTAAGCAACTAGCTGCCCTCGAGTAGATTCCAAGTCACAAAACCCCATGTGTATCCGAGTAGAACCCTGCTCCTTAGGAAACTCAATGGCTGATTTATTTTATTTTTTGTGTGTGGGGTGGGGGTGGGGTGGGGGGGCTAGATCGCCAGGCTTCTGTTCTGAGGCAGACCAAGTCGATTGTTCAACTCATAACAACCTTGTGTGACAGAGTAGAGCTGCCTCTGTAACTTTTCTTAACTGTACTGTTTGCAGAACCAGGCGGCCAGATTTCCCTCCCATGGAGTTGCCTGTTGGGGTCACACTGCTAGCCTTCTGCGTCCCTGGGGCTCCTTACATTCTCTTAGAGTCAAGGGACAGTTGGTCACACTGGTTAAAACATTGACAACAAATGAACAGGACTCTCTCTCTTACACCTCTCATAGTCATTTGACTAATGTATTTTAAGAACCCTTCTTCAGCTACTGGTAACAACAGATGCTGCAGATGTTCATCCCTATTAACTTTTCTCCAGAGAATTTGTCTTCAGCTTCAGTTCTCTCTTTCAACATCTTCACATTGTTAAGAAGAACTTGAATGTTAAACAATGTGCTTTGGGCCAGAGAGTTGGGGATTTTTATTTTTAAGAGGGCTGTAGAGAATGATAGTATGCTCGATTGTGGGATAATAGAGAAAGGCAGACTGTTTGAGAAGACGAGTCTGTCATTTTCCTCTTAGTGCTCCTCCTCCTTACAGGGCAGGCACTGAACTCGTGATTTAATGGCACACCTATACAAGGAAGAGAAAGGCACTTGACGCTTTAACACTGAAAATGCAGAAAGGAGTCCTGTGTGGAGCACTTTATGGAGACACACAGGGAACAGATAGGCGGCTGGGTTCAGGGTACTTTTTCTGGATTTCATCGCAGCATTGATCTTTTCAGAAGCGATGCAAACCCAGGCCCTTCCTCGCGTGTAAATGTGTGGGTGAAAGGAGAGTGCCACTGCCGAGTTGATGGAAAATCATTTAGCATCTGAAATACCGACTCTACTGGGAACATCACTGTGATGATTCACCTAGAGCATTGTCTCCTAGACCCCTGAAAGATGGCTACTTAAAAAACCCATCTGGCTTATTGCAGCTTGTTGTTTCTGAAGGTCTCCCTAATTTAATTGAAGCTCTCTGGAGCTGTCAGAATAGTCAAATCTAACTCTGGATGACATGCCATTGCACCCTTCTGGTCGGCTGGGTTTGCGGCCTTTGTAAATATCTGGCAGTGTCTGGGGTCTCATGTTTGGTGCAGTTGGAGGTGAATATCGTTGCTCTAGTTTGCACTGAGGGGCTGGAACCCCCAAAGGCACAAGTGCTTACAGAGAGGCATGTCAATCCTGGCCTGAGGGTGCAGCGGCCCACAACTCTAGCCGAGTCTCAGCTGTCCAGAGTCTCTCGGCAGGAATCCAAGGTCAAGCTAGAAGGCAGAGCCTGGAATTGTTCTGCTCAGTGAGTAGCCCTTCCTAGAGTACCTAGCACATTGCTGCGTATATTTAAGAGTCTCAATAAAGCTTCGTGTGATTGGCTTAGGTAAGACCCAAGTTAAAATAATGTGCGTGTATTGTTACAGGAAGGCCCTCAAGTAGCAGTTGACTGACATCATCTTCTCATTCTCACCCAACCTGCTGAGTATGTCAGTATCCATCACAAAGCACTGCCCCCAGCCCCTTCAACATGTGTGCGTACACACACATGGCACATACAACACACACATACCCTACCTGCAAAAGAGAAGTGACTGCAAAGTTCTAGGCTTGTACCAATTCTGGATCTTTTTGTATTGATTAGAAAATAATCCATTTAACAGATCCAGTCAGACAAAATACAGAACAAGCAAATATTTTAACCAGCCACTGTCTTTGAATGACTGAACTTCTATGTAACTGTGTCGTTGTTTAGTACCATAAAGCCAGTTCCAACTCATTTTTTGTTAATGTTGTTAGGTGCCATCGAGTCAGCACCAACTCATAGCGACCCTGTGTACAACAGAATGAAATACTGGGCCAACCTCACAATTGTTGCGCTATGCCTGAGTCCTTAAATGCCGCGACTGTGCAAATCCATCTCTTTGGGCGGGGAGAGGTCCTTCCTTTTCTTTTTCCTGACCCTTCACTTTACCAAACATGATATCCCTTTCCAGGGACTGGTCAGTCTTGATAGTATGTCCGAAGTATGAGAGACAAAGTCTGGCTGTCCTAGTTTGCAAAGAGCATGCTGGTTGTACTTCTAACAACACAGATCTGTTTGCTCTTTTGGCAGCCCGTGGTACTTTCATTATTCTTCTCCAACACCATAAGTCAAATGCATCAACTCTTCTACAGTCTTCCTTATTCACTGTCCAGCTTTTGCATGCATATGAGGTTATTGAAAATACCATGGCTTGGGTCAGGTACACCTTAGTCCTCAAGCTGACATCTTTGCTCTTCAACACTTTAAAAAGGTCTTGTGCAGCAGATTTGCCTAATGCAATACATCGTTGGATTTCCTGACTGCTGCCTCCATGAGTGTTGATGGTTGATCAGGACAAAATGAAATCTTTGACAACTTCAATCTTCTCTCCACTGATACTGGATGTTTTTTATTGGTCCAGTGGTGAGGATTTTTGTTTTCTTTACAATGAAATGCAGCGCATACTGAAGGCTATGGTTTTTGATGTTCATTAGTAAGTATTTTAAGCCCTCTTCACTTTCAGTAAGCAAGGTTGCGTCATCTGCATATTGCAGGTTGATAATAAGTCTTCCTCCAATTCTGATGCCACATTTTCTTTTCACATAATCCACCTTCTCAGATTATTTGCTCAGCATACAGGTTGAATAAGTGTAGTGAAAGAATACAATCATGGCACACTACCTCTCCTAATTTTAAACCATTCGGTGTACCAATTGCTTCTTGGTCTATTATGTACAGATTCCTCATGAGCACAATTAAGTGTTCCGGAATACTCATACTTTGCAATGTTGTCCGTAGCTTGTCATGATCCAAATAATTGAAAGCTTTTGCATAGTCAATAAACATCTTTCTGGTATTCTCTGGTTTCTACCAACATCCATCGGACATCAGCAGTGATACCCTTCGTTTCACAAACTCCTCTGCATCTGGCTTGAACCTCTGAAAGTTCTCTATGAATGTATGATTGCAGCAATTTTTGTGTTACTTATAGTAAAACACTATTCGCATGAGTTACCAGTGATATTTTCCGATCTTTTCTGCATTCCGTTTGGTCACCTCTTTTTGTGGAATGGGCACAAATATGGATCTCTTCCAATCAGTTTGCAGGTAGTTGTCTTCCACGTTTCTTGGCAGAGATGAGGAGTGCCTTCATCAGTTTGTTGAAATACTTCAATTTGTATTCCATCTATTCCTGGTAACCTTGTTGTTTGACAGTGCCTTCAGTGCACCTTGGACTTCCTCCTTCAGTATCATTGGCTCTTGATCATATGCTGTCTATTGAAATGGTTGAGTATTGACCATTTCCTTTTGGTACAGTGACTCTGTGTCTTCCTTCCACCTTCTTTTAATGCTTTCTGTATCATTCAATAATCTGCCTGTGTCTTGTTGTTAAGTGCCGTCGAGTCGACTCTGACTCATAGCGACCCAGTATAGTTTTCCCTAGGTGCAGCTGGTGAACATGTACCACCGACCTTGAAGTTCAAATGACTTTGCAGTCTGACGCATTAGCCCACAGTGCCACATTAGGACTACCATAGAATCCTTTAATACCACAAGTCAAGTTTTGAATTTTTTCTTCAGTTCCCTCAGCTTGAGAAATGCAAAGCGTGTTTTTCCCTTTTGGTTTTCTAACTCCAGTTATATAATGTGCAAAGACCTGGAGTTAATCCGACTCATAGCAACCCTACGTAGGGTTTCCAGAGTAGCTAGTGGATTTGAACTGCTGACTTTGTGGTTAGTAATCCAGTACCTATCCTAAGCACCACATCATGACTCCAGTAACTAGGCTGCTCTTAATATGGACAAAAGATAATCATTTTTATAATTTGTTGTGCCTTGTCACCTAGAAAATCAGCAATTGTTACCACATGAAGTCAATTTGAGTCAAGTAGTTTTAGTTTTCACTCCTTTCCATGGTTTAGGGAAGGTCCCTGTTTGTACTTGACTACTGGCCTAAAAGTTGGCAGTTTGAGTCGTTCCCCCCGCCCCCAAATAAGAAAGGCCTGCCATCTTCAGTAAAGACTACAGCCTGAAGAGCAGTTCTCCCCTATAACCCATAAGCTCACCATGAGTGAGAGGCAATTCAATACCCACACGTGTGAGGGTTTCTAATAGAAGTCAGTGATGAAATTTTTACTATGAATCATGAATTTGTGAGTGGAGGTGATTCCCCCACCATGAGACGTGCAAGCAGTGGAGGCATTTTTGATCATTGTGACAAGGTCGGCCAGATGTGAGGTAGAGGTGAGAGATGTTGCTGAGCACCCCTCAGTACACAGGGAAGTCCCTCACCAAGAGGAGCCATCCTGCCAAAGGGTAAACATAGTGTGCTGAGGTTGAGAAAACCCCACTGTCAACTACGGTGTTGATTGGCTGACTTAGTAGAGAATATTTTTCAATAATAGTTTAAAATCAGAATAGTTGTTGTTAAGTGCCATGGAGTTGACTCATAGAGACCCTGTACAGGGTTTCCAAGGCTGTAAATCTTTATGGGAGCAGAAAGCCTCATCTTTCTCCCGCGGAACAGCTGGTAGTTTTGAACTGCTGACCTTGTGGTTCGCAGCCCAATTCGTAACCACTACACTGCCAGAGCTATCAGAGTAGATTTGCATTATTTTTCTTGAATACTTTTTTAATTTGATAGAAAATTTTTTTCACAGTCTAGAAATTAGAAAATACAGGATATATTAAAAAAAAAATAGCATCTCCAGCACCTGCTTTGTTATTTATTCCATATTTATCCTCACATACCTTCTGGGTGCCAGGAAGCGTGCTCAGTGCTGGGCACACCCTCGCTGACACGGCGGCAGGCTCTTGCCATGTTACAGCTTACAGTTGAGTGGCTAAAATGCGTTTCCTTCCAAGGGTTTTTTTCTCTGCCCCTTTGTGAACATATAATAACAAACACTCAGAGCTAAAATTTATTGTGTTCTTGTGTGAAAGGCCCTGTCTCAGTGGTAGCGTTTTTTTTTTTTTTTAAAGATATATATTAACTCAGTTGTTTTAATACCACTATGAAGAAGGTGCTGTTATCTTACTTGACAGATTGGGACTGAGGCTGGGAGACATTAAGCAACATGCTGATGACCACAAAATCCATAGATTGTGGAGTCCTGATTATAGTCCAGGCACCGTGTCTCCAGTGAGCTTCTATTACTCATTAAACAATGTGGTCTCTTATTATTTATAAAACCGAGATATTACTGAGACCACTTTGATTCATTATTTCTGTTTAATAATACGTGTAAACATGGTCCTAAAATATGCATAAACTGTCATTGTTTCTTACTTACCTCCCCCCAAGAAGTGCAATTGTAATGTATTCCTGTGTTTAATAGGCTCATCATGAAATAAGTATGCATAAGAGATGGTGATGAGCATTTAAATTCTCACCAAGATCTTGAAACATTCATGTAGATTTGCTTATAAAAGTTGTTAATTCCCTATATTCTTTGGCATCAATAAGTGCAAGTTACTTTAGGAAGTTGAGCATTTTGTAGGCCGCATCTGATTTCATGGCAGGAAATCAAATCCAGCTCTAAGTTACGAACAATCAACACTGACGAGTGTGATGCAGATGAAGTGTAACACGGGACTGAATTGGAGCTATGAACTGAGGAGATTGTTGGGCATAGTTAGAAAACGTTCTTCATGAAAACGTCACCGAATTATGGGTGGCTCTGAGCCTCAAACTGCCCAGGCGGGGTGTTCCCAGCATATGTGAAAATAAGGATTTTATTTACACAGGTTCCCTGTAGCCATATTTTCTCAAGGATGCACTGTGTCATCTGGGGTGGATTTATTCAGGGCCCTCTGCTGCTCCTCAGAGCTAGTTTTATGGTGAGCAATGGGATGTACTCTCTGGACACGTCTGAAAAACACTTGTTGGTTACAACAGTGTTGCACAGCATCAACATACTCCATGCACTGGAAACAGGTGCATGTACATGTAACGTAAAGAGATTTAAACTAATAAATAGAATTGTAAACGTCTATGTAATAGGAGCTCTGGTAGCATCGTGGTTACGAATCGGGCTGCAAACCTCAAGGTCAGCAGTTTGAAACTACCAGCTGTTCTGCAGGAGAAAGATGAGACTTTTCTGCTCCCGTAAAGATTTACAGCCTCAGAAACCCTGTACAGGGTCGAGATGAGTTGGAACCGACTTCACGACATGTAACAACAACAACAACATGTAATAGGAAGCATTTGGATTGTGGTGGTATCCAGAAAGTGAATGAGCTTCCAAGGCAGGCAGACACAGGCTGGAATCCCAACTCACCTACTTCCTCACTCTGCAACCTGGGCAAGTGACCTGGCCTCTCTGGACCTCGGTTTCCTTATAACACAGCTAATTCCTGACTTTTGCCATTGTCAGGATTCATTGAATCTGTCTAGATAAAATGCCTGGCTCAGTGCCCAGCCACTTGATAGAGAGTCCTTTAATGACCACTGTTAGCACTGACTACCCAAGACATTTTGTCATCTTTCAGGACACCTAGCCACACACAGCTCAGGGCTAGCATTCTCATCTTCCTTGTAGGAGCCCTGGATTGACTCATGGCCAGTACGCCTCACGCACACCCCCCATTTGTCTATCAGTGCAAGTTGGCATGTTGCTGTGATACCAACAGGTATGAGCGAGCTTCCAGACTAAGACAGACTGGCAAGAAAGACCTAGTGCTCAACTTAATTTTTTTTCTTTCAACTTTTTATTGTGAATTGAGTGAAGGTTTACAGAACAGATCATCAGTTTTGCATTCAGCAAATCATATACTTGGCTTCATTACACTGACTGCAATCCCTTCCATTACCAACAGCTAACAGCATTTACCTCTGTTCACCTTAAAACTAATACATTGCTTCCCATCTCTCCCGTGACCTTCATCTTTCCTCTGCCAACCAACCTCTTGTTGTATATTACCTGCCTTGTCACCTATGTTAACATGTATCTGCCCTCTAGCCTGTGAATAATTCTCCCTCCCTCTCCCTGTAACCTTCATAGATTGTTTCTTTTACTATGAAAGCCCTATGGATCACAGGGATCCAGTCCATAACCAATCACGGGGATGGCATAGGACCGGGCAGCATTTAGTTTCATTATGCATGGAGCTGGAGTCTTGGTGTGGTGCTGGTGCTGTAGGATAAACATGGTTCAGATCTACCAAGCACTCTCCAGAACCCCCTATACAAAGTCACTGTGAGTCAGAAATGACTGGATTTCTGTAGAGCCCCCAATGAGGCTCTACTCCTTTCCAGCTGTGTGGCATTGTGTAAGTTACTTAAGATCCCTTTGCCTCCATTTGAAATGTGAATAGTTACAGTACCAATAACAGTAGTTACTGTTGTGCCAAAGAAATTGACTAAACACAAAGCCCTTAGAACTGTCTAGCACATAGTGAACATAATATGAATGCTTGATGCTACTATCAACAACGTGGTTTTAAGTTCAAATATAAAAACATTATACCTTAAAAGGTGGTGGTGGTGGTTGTTAAGTGCCTTTGAGTCAGTTCCGACCCATAGCAACCCTGTATAGAGTTGCAAGGAGCGGCTGGTGAGCTTGAACTGCCGACCTTGTAGTCCAGTGCATTAACACCACACCAGTACTCCACCTTAAAAGGTAGGTATCTTGTTACTATTTTCTCATATCCAATATATTGTGTGTATGTAAGTTTTGTCTTTGTGACTCACACATAATTTATTCCTGTCTAATAAAGCACGATTTTTAAGTTTGGTAGTATCGGTCTATTGAAATGAGTAGTCTGCTGATTTGGCACCATGTTTGAATATCAATTAATGAAAAATGTCTTCTTCCCTCTCCAGATTATTCAGAACTGGGAGAACTTCCCCCACGGTCTCCTTTAGAAACAGTTTGTGAAGATGGGCCCTTTGGCCCTGCTCCAGAGGAAAAGAAAAGGACCTCTCGCGAGCTCCGAGATCTGTGGAAGAAAGCTATTCTGCAGCAGATACTGCTCCTGAGAATGGAGAAGGAAAACCAGAAGCTAAAAGGTTGGTTTGTCATTTTCAATCCTGAACAAGCCTCATGATCAGATGTAGAACATGATACCAAACATAAGCATGCTGTCTTACAAAGGGGCAGCATAGTCTAACACACACATGTGCATATGTACACATATGTCTTGCTTTCTGTGTGTATCTGTTTACTTTTCAGCAGCAAATGAACTGTTTTATGGAGATTTAATGATAATCTCACAACTATACTGATTATTCCTGTATGGTCTTTATTAGCATAGTATCTGGAAGTTATAAGATGCAACTTTCAAATTTAAACTCTACCCGAGTGTAAAGCTGACAACTGAGTCGTGCCCTGCACTGCCCAGACTCCAAACAATAGAGTCAGGATGGATAAAGGTAACCCCAAGTGCGGGCCTGCAGAGAGGAACATAAAAAAAAAACGCAGAGATCCCTGTCAATTTTGCTGACTTTTCCAAGAAGTGCTCTGAGAGGTGGAAGACTTTGTCTGGGAAAGAGAAATCTAAATTTGATGAGATGGCAAAAGCGGACAAAGTACGTTATGATCAGGAAATAAAGGATTATGGGCCAGCTAAGGGAGGCAAGAAGAAGGGTCCCAGTGCCCCCAAGTGACCACTGTCTGGATTCTTCCTGTTCTGTTCCGAATTTTACCCCAAGATCAAGTCCACGGACCCTGGCATCTCGATTGGTGATGTGGCCAGAAAGCTGGGTGAGATGTGGGATAACTTGAGTGACTGAGAAGCCGTCTCACATCAACAAGGCGACAACACCAAAGGAAAAGTACGAGAAGGATGTGGCCGACTCTTAAGTCTAAAGGGAAGTTGGATGGTACAAAGGGTCCCCCTAAAGTTGCCCAGAAAATGTGGAGGAGGATGATGAATAAAGCTGTCTCCTTGTGAATCCCTTAGAGTGGGGAGCGCCATGATTGACGTGTCTACTTAAGGCATGTCCGGTGCCCTCATTAGGTTTCATTACAAAATTGGGTCATGAACATACTTGGACCTTCAACAAATCACACACTTTGTTTCATATCAATAATTGCAATCCCCTCCTTGCAGCACAGTGATCCCACTTCCTCTCTGAGATTCCTACTTCCATTCCACCCACCTCTATCCCTTCTGAACTCTGTCCTTAGGTTACATGTTACCCTTGTGATTTTGAGTAATTGACCTTCTCATGGTAATACCGTGCAAGGGTTGTTGTCACCTTCATTAAGCCTTTTTACTACTTGGCTGAAAATTGGGCTGAGTTCCTTTCCAGACCTGAAAGGTAGTCAAGGGTCATAGTCTCGGGTTCCTCCAGACTCTTTCTGATCGGGAAGACTGATTTTATTATTTGTTTTTTTAGTTCCACATTTTATATCACTCAATTTGGAACCCTCTAATATGATCCTTTTCAGAGCAATTGGTAGTGGTCGCCAGGCACCATCTGGTTCTTCTGGTCTCAGAGTCATGGAAACTGGTGTTCACATGTTCTATTAGTCTGTTAGACTAATTGGTTCCAAGTGTCTTCAGTTCTCATCACTTTTCTGTCTTCCACACATGGAGAGACCCATAGCTGTACCTTAAATGATTGCTTATGAGCTGTTAAGACCCCAGATACTCCTCACCCAAGCAGAATGTAGAGCATTGTCTTTATAGACTGTGTGATGCCAATTGTCCATGACCATGGTGTGCTCTGAGACTATGGTCCTAAGCCCCAATCCATCATCTCATTGCCTTCAGCTGTTCGGTAACATCTAAGAAGTCTTCATCATTTTGCCCCCTGTGTGCTCTATCCACCACATTCATAGGTGTGTTTGCAGCAAAGGTAAATACCCATGTGCAAATACCCTCTTGGCCTTCCTCGCTCCTTATCCATAGTCTACACCTGAGTGTTAGGTATCGCTTGGTCCTAAGTCATTAGCATTTATGCACCTTGTTATGGGTGCATTTTTAGCTAACCTGGAAAAAGGGGACTGAACTTCACTATTAGCGGAGCTCTACCTGTACTGATACCAAAACGAGACATGAATTTTGAAAGTTTAGACTTTGTTTGCTTCCTGTTTCCATATTGTCACTTGAACTAATAAGGAAATACTGAAGCTGAGCGAGACTAGTCATCCACTCCACGGGGTGCTCCACAAGGTGTGATGTGACAGTGAGGGGTGTTTGGAACAGGTGGTGCTAAGTTTCTTTCTTGCTCTATTTACCTACTTTCACTTGGTGTATCCCCAAAGAAAATCTCAAATCAGAAGTTTGCAAGATGTTTGGTAATAATGACATTAGTAAACATGTCCACAGCTAAGAGACAATTTAGGGACATACCACTTATATTCATGTGTATGTTGGCATTTTCCACCACTCTTCTGTCAATTTGTCGTACTGTGGTGGCTTGTGAGTTGCTATGATTCTGGAAGCTATGCCATGGGTATTTTAAATACCAGCAGGGTCACTCAAGTTTCAGATGTGGACAGGTTTCAGATGAGCATCCAGATGAACACAGACGAGGAAGAAGGAGAGACAAACTACTCCCGAATATTTAGTCACTGAAAATCTTATGAATATCAGAGAAACACTGTCGGATATAGTGCCAGAAAATGAACCCCTCAGATTGGAAGGCACTCAAAATGTGACTGGGGAAGAGCTGCCTCCTCAAAGTAGAGTTGACCGTGATGACATGAATGGAGTAAAGCCCATGAGAATAAATCCCATGAGATCTTCATTTGCTGATGGGGCACAACTCAAAATGAAGAGAAACAGCTGTGAACATCTATTAATAATTGGAACATGGAATGTAAGAAGTGTGAATCTAGAATATTGGAAATTGTCAAAAATGAAATGGAACGCATAAACATCGATATCTTAGGCATTAGTGAGCTTTTTGTATCTGGTATTGGCCATTTTGAATCAGGTTTACTATGCTGGGAATGACAAAATGAAGAGCAGTGGTGTTTAATTCATCGTCAAAAAGAACGTATCAAGATCTGTCATGAGATACAATGCTGTCTGTGATAGGATAATATCCATGTACCTACAGGGAAGCCCAGTTACTACCACTATTCAAATTTACGCACCAACCACTAAAGCCAGTGAGAATGAAACAGAAGAATTCTACCAACTTCTTCAATCTGAACTTGATCAAACATGCTTAAGCCTCTCTCCTGGCTTCTGACTATTTGGAACACCTATTTATTATTATTCTGGAAGCATTGAATCCTGGAAAGAATCAGACCACATTACCTAACTCAATCCCACCCCACTGTAGACAGTTGGAAACAGACGTGATTTCCCCATAGTTAAATAACTAATTTTCCATGTTAGGGACTGAAATGTACAACCTTTCTCCCAAGCCTGCGGTCCTTTCATTATCCTCTCCTGCAGGGCCATTCCCCCATAATATTAAATGAAGTCATGAGCAGCTTAGTGTAGAATAGGCGCTGTGGGTTAATGCGTTAGATTGCAGTGTTGGTTTGACCACAAGGTCGGTAGTTCATCCTCACCAGCTGCTCCTTGGAAGCCCCATACAGTGTTGCTAGGGGTCAGAACCGACTGAGCGGCACTTAACAGCAAGTATAACCATAGTTATTACAGCTTCTTGAGTAACTCAGCATTTCATGCACGCTTAATTCAGTTGAAAGGTTACAAATACTACATCTGCCCAGTGATGGGATAGCACAATACATTTTGAATTGTAATTGCAGGCATTATAATTTCAAAGCCTTTTTTTTTTTGTAATTACGCATTATATTTAGTTGTGTAAACAAATACTAAGTGCACTTTTTGTAAAGCCTCTGCAAATTTGGGATCATTACTTGTTGAGTTTCTTCCTTTAGTAAGTACCTTTTGTTCTTAATCGTAGGCTTCCTCTTGAAATGGTTGAACATTAACCATTTCATTTTGGTACAGTGACTCTGTGT
>NW_006408882.1:2191336-2195055 GCF_000296735.1 Chrysochloris asiatica
GGGGGTGGGGGGCGGGCCTGTGGTTATTTGATGATGCATGGATGGTATTGTAATCATTGCAATGAAACGAAATACCATAGAATAAATGTAAAACTGATGTTCTCCCATGTAAACCCACATAATTCACAATAAAAACTTAAAAAAAAAAAAGTGCCATATGCTCTCCAGCATTATTTCTAGTGTCAAGGCCATATTTGCAACTACTGATCCTCACATTCCGATCTCCAGTAATAATGAATGCATCTTGATTGCATGTACTGAAGGAAGATGTCCAAGTAGCACTGAAGATGTCAGTGAAAAACAAGGATCCAGAAACTGACAGAACACAAATTGAAATCTGTCAACAAACTGATACAGCACTGCAACACTCACTCTTCTATGCCAAGAAATTTGGAAAACAGTTACCTGGCCAACTGATTGGAAGAGATCCATATTTGTACCCATTCCAAAGAGAAATGACCCACTGGAATGTGGAAATCATTCCACAGTATCACATGAAGTAAAATTTAGTTGAAGAGAATTCAGTAGTGGTTGCCAGTAGGACATTGACATCTACCACAACTTCAAGCCTGATTCAGAAGAGGACGTAGAATGAGGAATATCATATCACTGCTGATGTCTGATAGAACTTGCCTAAAAGCACAAACTATCAGAAAGATTCTGATTTGTACTTTATTGACTGTGCAAAGACTTTAGCTGTGTGGACCATGACATACTATTGATATCATTGTGAAGAATGGCTGTTTCAGAACAATTTGTTGTACTCGTGAGGAACCTGTACACAGACCAAGAGGCGGCCATTCAGACAGGACAAGGAAATATTTGAAAGTCGAGGCTTGAACTTTTTTGCATTTCTTTCAACTTGAGAAACACTGAGTGTGTTTTTCCCTTTTGGTTTTCTCTCTCCAGGTCTTTGCACATTTTATTATAATACTTCTGTCTTCTTGAACTGCACTTTAAAATTTTACTGTCTGCTCCTTTACTTCTTCATGTCTTCCTTCTATTTAGCTTCTCTGTGGCGCTGTGGGCTAATGTGCTGGACAGTGAAGTCAGTTTGAACCACAAGGCCAGCAATTTAAGCTCACCAGCCACTCTTTGGAAACCCTGTACAGGGTCACTGTGGGTCAGAACTGACTCAACAGCACTTAACAACATGCTGAAGAGCAAGTCTCGTCTGAAATCCATTTGAGTCTTTTCTTTCTTTTTAATGACTTTTTTTTCTTTTTTCCTGTGCGATGTTCTTGGTGTCATTTCGCAACTCTTCTGACCTTCGGTCATTCTTGTCTAATCCATCAACTCTATTCTTAAGATGATTTCTAAAATTCAGGTTAGATATATTCATGGTCATATTTTAGCTCTTAGGGTGTTTTAGTATTCTTCTGCTTCAGCCTGAATTTGCATATGAGCAGTGATGGTCTGTTCCACAGGCTTGCCTCTGGCTGATGCTCTTGGGCTCTTCCCCCACATGTAGCCATTTTAATTCCTGTACATCCCATAACTGATAAGAGAAGAAAACAGTTGGAATCACCCTGTGTCTGTTAAAGAGGTTAAATTTGTATTGAAAAATCCTCACACAAAGAAACCTATAGTTGCATTGGAGTTTGTCACACATTTAAGGTCTCTAGTTGACACACTTTTCACATGAGTCAGCTGCGTTCCCAACTCATGGCAGTTCTACGTACAACGCAATGCAAGGCTGCCTGTTCCAGCGGCGCCCTGTGATGGGTTGTAGATTCGAGTATTGTGCTCCATACGGTTCCCTTCGGCTCATTTTCTGTAGTAGATCCCCAGGCCTTTTCTTCGTAGTGCATCTTAATTTGGAAGGTCTTTGAAACCTGTTATAAATATGACTCAGAGGCAGTGAGTGGCTTCCTCTGACTTCACAAGGGGCAAGGATAATCAAAGTCTACATCAGCCCAAGACTGATTCCTCTGAGGCGAACTCACGCATGCTCCCACCCTCCAACATCCTGTAGCCATTCTGACACCCACCGCTGCTGCTGGGTTTGATCGTCCATTGCGATGATCACTCAGAACTCAGACAGTACTCCCGATTATGGGGTTTATTAGGGAAGTGAACAGGGTACAATTCAGGATCAGAAATGTTCTGGATGTAATCCTGGTTAGGAGCACCTCTTATCAACCTTTCAGCCATGTGATCCCTTGCCCTCTGCCCTGCTTGGGCAGGGTTTACAAAGCTTCTTTGTTACTGTTGTTGTTAAGTGCCGTTGATGAGGTTCGACTCATAGCGACTCTGTGTAGGTAGGGTTTTCGAGGAACACCTGGTGAGTTTGAACCATCGACCTTGTGGTTCAAATGGACCTTTTGGTGGAGAGCTTATCCTATAGATCCATTCTTTAGCACTGCCAATATATGCTTAAAGGGTACCCCATTCTGCAAGCCAGAATCTTGCCTGAAGGCACGAAGCTTTCCTTACTCGGTGGCCAGAAGCCCGGCACTCTGTGTGGTTCTCAGCTCTGCTGCTGCCACTTCTCCATACAGACATCTCTGGCTCTTCTTTCATGATGGTTATGAGATCCCCTATTCCCACCTCTGAGATGGATGGCACATTCGATATTCAGAGGGATGAGAAAACCGACCAGTCCCCAAATTAGAATCCCATCTACCCGATTTGCATGGTCCACAACAATAACCCCATTATTTAATGGAAGTCACAAAGCCTATAGCCAGAGAACCATACCAAGTAATTGGGCTGTGTCATACGCGTTCAACACTCAGGCCCCCACTGAGATGGGTGGTGGCCATGCTTGAGGTGCAGTGTCTGAGAGGGAAACCTGGGTCTCCTCTATGGAAAGTGAGGATTCCCCCATTGCCCCATACATGAAAGATGAGTTTGATTAACAGCAACACACCACCTACTCTATGGTGTGCTGGAGACGGGCTATGCTCTGCTCCAAGTTCCCGTATTCCATCCTGATTTTGCCCCTGATCTCGGGGTCCTTGGGGAAGCCATTGGTATCCCCGTGCCTCAGTCTTCTCCGTCTTTATTCAAAAGCCCCACATGCTGTTCGCAGTACATGTCACTCAGTATTAAGCACAAGGACAGACATGGACTGAGTATTTATTTGTTTTATTATTAGAATCAAGAAGTCCCATTTACCAGCTCTGTAAAATTCTGTGTAGAGCCATTCTTTCTTGCCTAATAAATATACAATCGATACCTGAGATGGGATGGGACGCAGATTGGAGGACTGACAGTTTGTCCTCCGTGCCTAAGTGGGATTTAGAGGTTGTGATTCAGGAATGTTGTTGTAGGTTAAATCTTTCATAGAATTGTCAAATAAAATTTTCCCTTCATTTTATTTTTTTCCTGCTTGGTGATTTAGCTAGAATTCTTGTTAACACAGCATTTAGACTGAGGAAGAGTTGGTGGGAAATAATAGCTATCTTTTATGTGTTTGAGGTGCTATCATACAAAAAGTTACCTGTGATTCTAAATAAAAAGGACTTAATACTCAGAATCTCTTCTTTGTTTAGATGAAAAAATTGTGGCGCTCATACTGTGCCAAGAACCAGGAAATTGTAACATATATCTCTCCTACTGTGATAAGATAGGAGAAGCACTAGAGTATTAACTGCAAGGTCAGCAGTTCAAACACACCAGTCGCACCTCAAAAACCCTATATAGGGTGCCTATGAGTTGGACCAGACTTGAAGGCACTTAACAACAAGTTAAGATGTATACCGTGAAATGGGTAG
>NW_006408882.1:2196015-2234638 GCF_000296735.1 Chrysochloris asiatica
GGAGATGCATGAAGTCCTGATGGTTCAGTGGTTAAAGTCCATGACTTCTAACCAAAAGATCGGCATTGCAATCCTACCAGCTGCTCCGCAGGAGAAAGACGTAGCAGCAGTCTGTTTCCATAAAGATTGACAACCTCAGAAACCCTGTAAGGCTGTTCTACTCTGTCCTTCAGGGTCACTGTGAGCCAGGATCGACCTGATGACAATGGGGTATAGGAAATGGAGAGAGTTGAGCAAGTGTGGGATGTATTTTAGCAGTAGAGCCAAAAGGACACATTGGAGGTGGAGGAATATGAAAAATTAAGGATGACTTAACTTTTAAGTGTTTCATATTTTCCAAAATAAGGGAAACTTGGGGACAAAGTGGAGTGAGGTAGCAATAGTGGCATTAGTTGGGACATGAGCTGGCTGCGACTACTGGGCACTGTAGTAGAGATACGCTGCTTAGCAGTGCCTGCTAGTGAAAGGCCAGAGTGCGTACTAACTCGCGCTTCAATGTCTGTTTCCAGCCTCAGAAAATGATTTGCTGAACAAGCGCCTGAAGCTGGATTATGAAGAAATCACTCCTTGTCTTAAAGAAGTAACTATGGTGTGGGAAAAGATGCTAAGCACTCCAGGAAGAGCCAAAATTAAGTTCGATATGGAAAAAATGCATTCAGCTGTTGGTCAAGGTAAGCTTCACTGGGGTCAATCTAAGCAACCCCATCCCTCACTGGTTTTCGGCAGAAGCATGGAATTTAAAAATTCACCAGAATTTTAGTCTAAGTTTAGTGACTGTCTCCAGTCCTGTTTGCCTAAGTGATTTCCAGATACAATAACTGAGGTGCCCCTCATCCCTTTCAGAGTTTCCTAACAGAATGAAAATGCTCAGGAGACCAGGAAGCAGAGGGAAAACCTCTGCCTCCATACTGGATCATACTGGTCATATGATAATGATAATAGGCCCTGAGTTCAATAGTAAACGTAAAACTTCTTATGTGGATTTTCTTTGTATAATTTATTGTTGTTGTGTGCTGTTGAGTCGATTCCAACTCCTAACAACCCCACAGGACATAATAGAGCTGCCTCATATGGTCTCCTAGACTGAAATCTGTATAGGGGCAGATCACTAGGTCTTTTCTACCACCGAGCATCTGATGGGTTCAAACCACCAACCTTTCAGTTACCAGCTCAGTGCTTTAGCCATTTCGGCTGCTAACCAAATGGCTAGGAATCCTGGTGTGGTGCTGTAGGATAAGTACTGGATCACAAGATAGGTTTGAACTGCAAGGTCTGCAGTTCAAATGCTCCAGCTGCTCCTGGAAAACCCTATAGAGCGTCGCTATGCGTCAGAACTTAACACCAACAACTGAAAAGTTGGTGAGAGAAAGGTGTGGCAACCTGCTTTTGTAGTGATTAACAGCCTTGAGAACCATCTGAGTCAGGTCTGCTCTGTCTTTGTGATTTGGAATTGATTTGATAGCAATGGGTCTGAGTAAAGCACAGACTTCACACAGGTAGTCTCAGATTTGGATCACAGCTCTTGTCACTTCCTTTGCTGTGTGATCTTGGGCAGTGACCCAACCTCTCTGAGCCCCACTTTGCACATGTGTGTTGTCATTGCTGCCTCCCTCCTGGTAGCTGTGAAGAGAAAGCAAGTGAATACTCTGTAGCATGCAGCTTGTATCTAGTTCCCTGTAAGGCCTTGGAAAGCAGACAGTATTAACTATTTTTAAATGTGGCCCGCTGACTGTTGTCCAAACTCTTACTGATCTGAGATAAGTACAGAAACAGAGAGTAAGCATTTGGAAACGGTTTCAGCAATTCAGCCTCATGATCCTTAGGAGAAGTGTGCCGGGGTTTTTGATCAGGGTTCTCATTTCTCTTTTTTATGATTTTGTTTTATAATGTATTATGTTAAAATATCAGTCTTTGGTGGGTTGGAAAACTTACAGAGAAAAGGACAGATAGTTTGAGAAGCACTGTTTTAGAGCTCTAGTGATAATTGATGTTCAAGTAAAGCAAAAACAATTTCTTTAAAAATGTATGTCCAGTTTCCTGGCAAGAGTGGAAGCCTCATGATTCAGTTCTAATATTAGCACTTCTGAGTCCTGGCTGATGTAGTCCTGAATAGTCAGGTGTTTAGAATGAGTTGCAAAACTGTATACGTCCCACGTTTTTCTTCTGACTTTTATCAGCTACCAAGTGGTAGAGCCATTTTCATGTTTAAGAGAATAAAAGGAGCAAGGCAGTGTTTGCCCCTGTATCTATTGGGCATGCATTAACATTTTCTTCTGCATTCTGACAGTTTCCGTTTGAATATTACTGTTGCTAGTTACCTTTGGGTTACTTCTGTCTCCTGGGAGCCCCAGGTATGATACTATAGAGTGGAACTCTTCCATAGGGTTTGCTTGGCTGTCATGTTAATGGAAGCAGATCCTCAGGCTTGTTCTGCAGTTTTTCTGAGTGTGTTTGAATGCAGTGTCTACCTTTAGGTTAGCAGACCACCAAACTGTTTGCAACACCTACCCACTGTCACCGAGTCAGTTCCAACTCAGCGTGACCCTAGACAACAGAGGAGAAACAAGGTCTCCTATGAGTTGGAACAGCATTGGATTAAGCTCAATGGCACTTAACAACAACAACATTACTTAGACTTTAACTGTTCCCTTTTCATGAATAAGGAAATTCGGACTTAGAACAATTGAGTAAGGGCCCCCAGAGCCACAGAACTGAGCCCACAGCCCAGTCTTAGCCATTCTATGATACTGCCTCCCATTGAATCTCAGCTAAACAAGGTGTTGTTCTCAGAGACGGAAATGTCTGCTACTGGCAAGAAGTCTGCGTCACCAGAAGCTTCTGGTATGTGACCTTTGACAGTCCCCCTCACCTTCTTGGCTCCTGTCTCTTCACTTGTACAGTGAGGGGCTGGAGCAGAGCCCCTTGGAGCACAGTCTCCCACTCGTGACAGTCTTTATATCTGTACAGGTGGCCGGAGGTGTGACCCTTACACCCATAATGGTAAGTTTGATGGCTTATAAAAGCAGGAAAAAAAAAAAAAAAAGATTTCTTTCTTAGTTTTTAGAGGCCAGAAGTGTGAAGTCAGAGTATCAGGAGGGCTTCTTCTGATCCTGCTGACCCGTACACCACGTCGCCCCAGACTGCTGATGTGAAAAGGGAAGAAAGCAGAAAAAAGAAGGAGTTTGCTTTTTCCCTCTGTCGTTTGACTAGGTGATGGTCTTCAAGATAGTCTGTGACAGCTGTTCCCAAGTCTGAGTGTCTTAGCCTAGTGCCTGAGTTCATAGTTCATAGGGTGTCACCAGGCACCTCTCGAGGGACACTGATGGAAATGCTCTAGGACCCTGCAGTCTGTGCAGTGAAGGTGGATCAGATGGTGGCTCACCAGGGATTCCTCATGTGTCCCCTGAAATTTCACACACCTTCTACTGCAGAGAACAGCGTACCTACAGCTGTAGATGGGGGCTTTGTCAACTACTCAGGTGTTTTCAACACATGAGATTTTTGGCTTTGGAGCATGGTGCTCTACAGGATAAGAAACCCACCAAATCAGCGGTTCGAGTTCACCAGCTGCCAAGTGGAAGAAAGATGACGTTTTCTGCTCCTGCAAAGATGAGTTGGAACTGACTCGACGGCACTTAGCAACAACAACAAATGACCTTCGTTCACCTTGTAGAGCAGAAGAGAAAATGAGACTAAATCAGCACCAAAACTTTGATGTTTCAGATGGAGGTCAAGTACGTCAGAGACCTTGAAAGAGGACAGTCCTTGTGAGGCCTGGCCTTGTAATGATCTGTTGTTGTTGTGTGTTATAGAGTCTATACGATGCATAGTGACCATGAACACAGAGTAGAACAGGCCCATAGTGCTTCCTAGGCTGAGCTCTTTAAGGGAGCAGGTTGCTGGGTCTTTTCTTCCACAGAGTTGCTAGAATGTTCCAACCACTGACCATTAACCCTGCAACCGAGCACTTAACAACCCCTACACATACATGGACCAAGAGGCAGTTGAATGGTATAAAATTAAGAAAGGTGTGCGACAGGGTTGTATTCTTTCACCATACTTATTCAACCTGTATGCTGAGCAAATAATCCGAGAAGCTGGGTTCTATGAAGAAAAACATGGCATCAGGATTAGAGGAGACTCATTAATTGATATGCAGATGACACAGCCTTGCTTGCTGAAAGTGAAGAGGACTTGAAATATTTACTGATGAAGATCAAAGAGCACAGCCTTCGGTATGCATTGCATCTCAATGTCAAGAAAACAAAACTCCTCACCACTGGACCAATGAACAACATTCTTATCAACAGAGAAAAGATTGAAGTTGTCAAGGACTTCATTCTTCTTGGATCAACTATCAACACTCATGGAAGCAGCAGTCAAGAAATCAAACGACATATGGCTTTAGGTAAATCTGCTGCACAAGACCTTTTTAAAGTGTTGAAGAGCAAAGATGTCAGTTTGAGGACGAAGGTGCGCCTGACCCAATCCATGTATTTTTCAGTAACCTCATATGCATGCAAAAGCTGGACAGTGAATGAGGAAGACCGTAAAAGAATTGATGATTTTGAATTATGGTGTTGGAGGAGACTATTGAAAGTGCCATGGGCTGCCAAAGGAACCAAGAGATCTGTGTTGGAACAAATGCAGCCAGAGTGCTACTTGGAGGCCAAGATGGCCAAACTTCGTTTCTCATACTTCGGACATATTGTCAGGAGGGACCAGTCACTGAAGAAGGATATCAAAAGAGGAAGACCCCTAGTGAGATGGATTGGGAAAGTGGCAGCATCAATGGGCTCGAGTGTGACAACAATTGTGAGGTTGGCCCGATTGTTTTGTTTTGCTGTGCATAAGGTTGCTATAGGTTGGTACCGACACAATGGCACCTAACAACAACAACAACAACAACAACATGACAGTTAAATGAAGAGATTTATAAAACATTTCTAATTAAAATTGGGTCAGAGTGTCAGGATGGGGAATCAACTTGGAGAGAGGGAATACTCATTCTTTGGCATTTCAACTCATTCGATGTTTCATTTTGGGTCTAAATGATTTCTCTGAAGATATCATGTAGATTCTAATAAGCCAAGATGTACTTTTCTAGGAAAGTGACCACCTGGGCAGTTGGCACTTTGAGCCAAATGTGGACTCTGTTTACCTTTGACCCAGCAATGCTATTTATAGGAATTTGTTCTGGAAATGGATCTGTTAAGATGTACTGCCATGGAAGAATGTTTATTGTGGCATTGTTTAATAGGCCACCCACCCCTGGAAACCCATATCACCATCCATTTGTTATATGCCTGAGATAAATCTGTAAGAAAGAAAAAAATTCCAACATGGCCTTACGTTTTGTGGTTAGTTGCTAACTGCCATCGAATGGCTCCAACTCACAGTGACCTTATTTATGTCCACCAGAATGAAGCATTGTCCATAAAGACAGTCCTGTGCTATCTGTATGAGCAGTGGCATGTTTGGGTCCACTGTTGGGGCTCTTGTTCCTGTCCACCTCATTAAAGGTTTCTCTCATCTTCATTCGCCCTCTACTTTGCCGAGCATGCAGGTGTATGTTTCTGTATGTGTATGTCTTGAAAACTACCCGCAAAGTGTTCACAGATATGTGGCTTATAGGCAGGTGACCGTACATCTTGCTTTTCTGGCATAACACTTCTTCCTTTCACTTCCCAAAGCCTCCCACTATGGATGCTAAGTTATATGTCCACTCTAATTTTGGGTGAGTTTTCACTTTCTTCTGTATGCCTTTTGCATTCACAACTTGTTGTTTGTTTGGTTTTTAATAGTGAGCATGCACTATTGAAATACTTTTAAAATCAGTAAAAATAAAAGTGTTACTTATGTTTTGTGGCAATATGGTGTGCTGCCCACCTAGAACCCTGCCCGCAGGCCCTGAGCAAGGACTTGGCAGCTAACTTTCTCCCTTGGGTTAGAGTGAAGGCATAGAGGCTGCTGGAGAGGATGTTCCAGACTTTTCTTTGTAAAGACACAGGCTCTAATTGAAATGACTGTTTGCCTTTAAATCTCAAAATCCAAGCTCACTCTTACTTACCAGAATGTGCGTTACTGTCCAGTGAGACAGCCAATATTCCTTTCCTCCAAAAAAATAGAAGTCTGATAAGTCATAGGAATTATTTAGTAATAAGAGGGAATTGAAAATCTCATGATTTGGGAAACCTTTCCAGTTTTTGAGAAAAATAAGTTTTTTGAAAAGCCCCACTATAAATCACTTAACATGCTGACTGTTTCTCAGCCGACCTATAGTTCTAATCAGGGTTTGAAGGATTAAGATGAAGCAATTGAGGGTGTGTGTCTGTGTGTGTGTGTGTGTGTGTGTAATTTCTCTTGTGTTATTGTTTACTAAATCTCTGATTTTCTTTGTTTCTTTTGACATGCAGGTATATATATATATATATTTGTTGTTGTTATTATGTGCCGTTGAGTCGGTTTTGACTCATAGCGACCCTGCACAGGGTTTCTGAGGCTGTAAATCTTTATGAGAGCAGAAAGCCTCGTCTTTCTCCCACGGAGCAGCTGGTAGTTTTGAACTGCTGACCATGAGATTGGCAGCTTGATTCGTAACCACTATGCTAACAGAGCTCCTTTATATATATATATATATATTATTATTATAGAGAGCAAGAGAGTGCTCTGGTAGTGTAGTGGTTACGAATCAAGCTGCAAACCTTAAGGTCAGCAGTTCTAAACTACCAGCTGTTCCACAGGAGAAAGATGAGGCTTTCTGTTCCTGTAAAGATTTACAGCCTCAGAAAACCCTGTACAGAATGGCTATGAGTCGGTTCTGACTCCACGGCACATCACCACCACCATACTGAAGGGGGTTTCAGAAAAGTTCATGGGAAATGGAATGAAAAGATAATGGAATCTTTCCACAAACTGTTAAATCCCCCTCTAGGCTCTGAGCATGAATAGTAGAGAGAGAGAGAGAGAAGGGATAGAATAATATTAAAAACCAGGGGTATATTTATTTCTTGTGTCTGTTGTAATAAATCACCACAAACTGAGCAGTAATTTTCTTTTAATCTCTCACAGTTCTTGAGGCAGGAAGCCTGAAATCAAAGTGTCAGCAGGGCCCTGCTCCGACCAAAGACTGTAGGGGATGAATCTGTTTCTGGCCTCCCAGCTTTCAGAGACTATCGGCATGCCTTTGCTTGTGGTTGCATTATTCCAGTCTCTGCCTTTGCGGTCACGTTCTTTCCCAACTCTTGCCATCTTCTCTGTCTGTAAGGACTCCAGTCATTGGTCCAGGGTTATCTTTTTTTTTTGAATCTGCAAAGACCTTGTTAAGAAATAAAGTCTCACATTACAGGTTATAGAACGCGAACGTATCTTTTTGAGGCTCACCTTTCAGGCTACTGTGCATGAACATTTAGAGAAGGTGTGGGGTATGCTTAGGGTTGAGTGTGGTCCTATATCTCTTTCCACAGGCTTTTTTTGTTGTTTTTTCAGATGTTTTTATTGTGAATTGAGTGAAAGTTTACAGGGCAGATAATCAGTTTTACATTCAACAAATCATATATCTTGTTTCATTGCAATGATTATAATCCCCTTCATGTACCATCAGTTACCAGTATTTCTCTCTATTCACTTTAGCTCTTTTTTTTATTGACCACTCAGTCATATATAATAATTTACACCACCAAAGGGCACATTCTGTAAGTCTGCCTCCTGGCTGCCAGCTCTTAGTCCCTCTCTTCCCATGAATCTAGAGTCCTCAGCTGTTCCCTCTCTCCATGTCCCCCGTTCTGCCTCCATCTCTGGTGTCGCTGCTTCTCTGGATAAGGTCCCACATTCCACTTGTGCTCTTCTCCCTTGATGGTCCTAGGGTCCTCTGTTTCTGGACTGGAAGATTGACTACTCCCCCGTTTCTGTTACAAAACTTCTACCTTTACAGTTGTGACTTGCAGTAATGGTAACAGTTAGTCACTGTTGAATCCTAAGAATCTTATCCCCATCTCTTTTTTACCAGGCCCATCTAGACAAGATGATAGCTATTCAGTGGGGACTCTTTCTTCCCCCATCACACTCTTAAACTAAACTCCCTCTTGAACCTCATAAGCCAGTCACTTCGTGCCTGTATCATCCCCACATTTTAGGTAGCCACCGTCTTAAGTTACCTGTCCCTATCTACCCTGTGCACAGAGGGAGGCATAGCACTGATGCTTGATGTGAGCACTCCTTCCCTTTGTTGGTATTTATGGCTACCACCTCCGTGAGTATAGGTCAAGTTCATCAAATTTCCTTTATCAAAAAGTGTTATTTATTTATTTATTATCTTCCTCTAGTCGAGTTCTGATTATCAAGCCATCGAGGCTAGGTCAGATGAGTACTATCTGCAAGTTTTGGGTGTTCTTGTGCGTCTCCCCTCACTTCATATCAGCTGGATGCTTCACTCTCAGCTCTAGCCCTCTGTGGCTGTGTCCTTAAGAATAAGGAACACTTCACAAATTTGCGTGTCATTCTTGCACAGAGGCCATGCTAATCTTCTCTGTGTCGTTCTAATTTTAGTATATGTGCTGCTGAAGTGAGCCCTACAGGCTTTTTTAAAACAAACACACAGACAAAACCTGATAAATGTTAAGGGAGGAACAGGTCCTTATTAACACCTATCACATTTCCAAGAGGTAGGTGGCTGCACTTTCTAAATAGTTTCTTATGGGTCTGGTAATTTGTGAATGCTGCTTGCTTCAAATCCTCAAGTGACCATTTTCTTCTTGATTGTGAGGGGGGATTATTCGATGCCTTTGTGCCCCTGTGAATAGCTACATTGTATGACAAGGTGCTATCAAGAGCAGAGTAAAGGCGTTTCCCCAGGCTTTGGCTCTATCAAGAGCAGAGTAAAGGCGTTTCCCCAGGCTTTGGCTAACCAGAGCGCCCCAGATGACCCTGAGTGCTCGGTCATCTTTACTGTGAGGGTAATTGTAGTATCTGCTTGCGGAGGTTATGAGGAGGAGGAGGATACGTCTTGGAATTGTGCCTGGTATCCAGTGGGCTCTCAGGAGATGTTAGCTCTACTGTTGTTATCTTGCCAGTATAGAAACTTCTCTCGAGGAGGCCTGTGGGAAGCTAGAAAACCTGTCTTCTTGAGCAGGGGTGCACCCTCAGGCTGGTAAGAGACACTAGTCTGTAATTCCGAGGTTTCTCTTCTGCCAAGGGAACGTCTTCCTATCAGAGGGGAGAGTGTCTGTGTGTCTTATTGTATGGTTGTCCTTCTCCATTTCCACTTCCGAGCCTTATAACAACTGAAGAATGAACAAAAGAATTTTGGTTCAAATCCGTCCTTTTTGACTTAAGAGAATTTTTCTTAGTATTATACAACTGTTTTAATGCCTTCTAGTACTCAAACATTAGGTAGAGACTCTTGCACCGTTTTTCGCATTTGAGGGTCTCACTGTGGCATGTTTATACAGAGGCTGCTGTTCGGTCTGTGGGCCGTCTGATCAGCCCATCCCGAAGGAGGCAGTCTAATGACATTCCAGAATGCCCCCTGTGATGAGGCCACTCCCTTCCCAGCTCAGGAACGTCTCATGTTCCTACAGCTATCAAATAAAATGCATTCTTCTTGTCTTCAGTCTTGCTTATAGCAAACCACGCCAGCCCCCTTGGTATGCTCCCTCCCACGTATGCCCTGTGCTTGAGGCAAATGGACATGCTGCCAGTCCCCTTTCTCTGGTTTGTCTTCTGTCTCCCCCTCCCCCGTCCTAAATGAAGGATTCCTTGAAACCTTCTCAGTGGCCTTGTTAGAAATGAGCTAGCTGTCATTCGTCTGAACTCTCCCTCAGTCTGATTATGCCCCCCTTGGGGCAGTCATCACAGTTAGCTTTAAATACAGGTTTTCATGCTCCATCTTATTTCCCAAGAACATTATCATTTGGCACAACCTGGGTGCTTGTGTGTTATTTGTTGGTTTATTCCTTGCCGAGTCTAACACAGAACGTTGTATACACTTGAAAGATGAAAGAGAAGTGGAAAGGGGGTAGGGCAAGTTAGGCAAGATGGCGGTAGGGAGGAAACAGGGAAGGAAGAGAGCAAATAGAGCCGCTTTTTGGTGGCATCTTTCTCATTCCTGTGCTGTTAATTCATAGTGCAGCATGGATTTGGATCCATGGATTTCTGTGAAGTTGGATTTTATAAATACACTGCATTCTATACATATCAGTAATACTTGCAGTCAAGTCAAGTCTGACTCATGCTGACCCCGTGTGTTTCAGAGCAGGACTGGCTCCGTAGGGTTTTCAGTGGCTGACTTTTCAGAAGTAGATTGCCAGGCCTTTCTTCCTAGGCACTTCTGGGAGGATCAAACCACCAACCTTCCAGGTAGCAGCCAAGTGTGTTGACCATTTACAGCACCCGGGGACTCCTTTCTGTGCCTCGAGTCACCCTTCCTGTTTTCTGTTTCCCTTTTTAAAGGCGTGCCACGTCATCACCGAGGTGAAATCTGGAAATTCCTAGCAGAGCAATACCACCTGAGACATCAGTTTCCCAGCAAGCAGCAGCCAAAGGATACGCCATACAAAGAACTCTTAAAACAGCTCACCTCACAGCAGCATGCGATTCTCATTGACCTCGGTAAGTCAGTGCTCTGGATGTGAAACTGAAATGGAAGAGTGTCACTCCCTTGGAAAAGCTGAAGAGATGTAGTATGTGGTATGTAGTATGTGGTATGTAGTATGTGGTATGTAGTGATCTGCCTTTAGGTTTTGTTGTTGCTGTGTGTTGTCAAGTCGATTCTGACTCAGCAGCTCTGTACAGGGTTTCTGAGACCGTAAAACTTTATGGGGACAGAAAGCCTCAACTTTCTCCCTCAAAGCAGCTCCAACTGCCGACCTTAAGTTCAGCTCTCCAGTGCTTATCCTACAGAGAGCCACATCGCTCTCCATCTTTGGGTTTAACAGTCAAAATTTACTACTGAAACTTCATTTTAAAAGCCCCAGGGTAATCAGATGCCTTCTTCAAGTATATAAAAATCTCAGTGTTTTCCCCAGGCAGCTTGTTAACCCTGCCTGGCCTGGAAAGTGGTGTCCTTTAAGGTCACTGTCTCATAACCATGGTTCAGTTCAGCAATTCAAATATTGACAGGAGCTTTTTATAGTCAACCGAAAGAACAGTCTGGAAAACATATACATTTTCAAAACCAGGACTTGGTTTAATTACAGGAGCCACTCCCACGTCTTTACTGCTTACACATGGAATTTATTACAAACTGAAGAAAGCAGTCTGTGTATGCTCCTTGGGTGATTTTATTTTGGAAACTGGGCAACCTCGTCTGTTGAACAGTTTTTGAAACGTTAATATGGATACGTTGGCAGTTGCCACAATGAAGAACCTGCTGAATTAGGGTAAAATTATCCTGTATAGAGGAGTCCCTGGTCATGCACAGAGTAAAGCATTCACCTATTAAGCCAAGGTTGGCAGTTTGAACCCACCCAGAAAGACCTGGTGTTCTGTTGCCAAAAGATCGCAGGCTGGAATACCCTATGGAGCGCAGTTCTACTGAGCACACATAGTTCACCCTGAGTCGGGAGTGGGTGGAAGTTACACTGACAGGCCCTGGTCACGCCTTGGGTGGGGCTGGCGCCCCTATGGCCCACTGACCCCAAGGAATACCATTTTGGTGAATTGGCAGTAGCTTGTGTTTGCTAACATGTGAGTAGCCACAGAAGAAATGACATCATGTTCCCATCTTGTGAAATGAAGTGAAAAATAGACGTGGGCTTTGAGTTGGAAAGGGAGTCAGTACAGATAGTTTTTTCTCTGGGCCCCCGGCCCCTTGGCAGGCTGGGAGGCAGAGGAGGGAGCCTGTTTTCTCCTCCTCTGCTCTCCGTCTCTTTAGGACTCCTCTCCATCTTTCGCGGGCAGTTGTGTCTGTCTGGTGCTGCCCAGATGGATGGACTTTTCTCAAGAGGGAGCAGAAAAGGCTCCATCAGCACCCAGGCCTCCTCCTAGCCGGCCTGTCCCCTGGGAGCGGTGTTTGCCCCTGCCCTGCCCTGAGGAGACACTGAGTGCAGCCTTTCCTCCAGCTGGTACAGGATCTGTGTGAGCCCGTGACTCAGCCTTCTTGGTCTCGGTCACAGTCACGGTCACAGCGCTGCCAGGCTCATTCCCATCCTCCCGGCCAGCCTGGCCCTGCTCTCCACTGACCCTCTAAGCTCTCAGAGGCCAGCTGCGGCCATCCCTCCCTGCACTCACTTCTTTCCCAATGCTCCTGGCCGGCCTTGCCTTTTGGATACCCTCCTAATACCCTCCCCAGGGTCAGAAATGACCTGTTGCCAATAATTTATTTCCCAAGTCACCTCGGAGCGCTTCTCCAGGCTCTTTCCAGTGACCCGACTGGGTTAGTCTCTTCTCTTCACTTGAACTAGGACAACCCTGAGTGTGTGTCCCAGCCACGGTGCATGGGATCGGATCCTGGTGTTCAGCCTGCAGACTCTGGCTGGGCTCTGTCAGATGCAGGGAGGCCTCACCTCTCACCACGGTTTCCCCTACAGGAACCCTGCTGGTGCAGTGGATTAAGCATTGGGCTGCTAGCTGAAAGGTCAGCTGTTCTAACCCAACAGTGGCTTCGTGGGAGAAAGATGCCGCAGTCTGCTTCTGTAAAGATTCACAGCCTCAGAAACCCTGTGCGTCAGTTCTCCTCGGTCCTGTAGTAGGAAATGACTTGATGGGAGTGGGTTTGGGTTTTTGGTTTAGCCGACACTAACCCTGGTGTGGCGCTGTGGGCTAATGCGTCAGACTGCAAAGTCTGTTTGAACTTCAAGGTCATGGTTCAAGCTCACCAGCCGCTCCTCGGAAACCCTATACAGGGTTGCTATGGCTCGAAACCGTCGCAATAGCACTTAACAACAACATGTGGTCTCTAGGATTCCTGGTGTTGCCTATAGGATAATCACTGTACTTCTAACCACAAGGTTGAACTTTCAGACCCACCTCAGAGACCCTATACAGGGTTGCTATGGCTTGAAACCGACGCAATAGCACTTGACAATAACATGCGGTCTCTAGGATTCCTGGTGTTGCCTATAGGATAATCACCGTACTGATAACCACAAGGTTGGACTTTCAGACCTACCTCAGAGACCCTATACAGGAATGCTATGAGTCAGAACCAACTTGACGGCACACAGTAACAACACCACCAGTATGGGGTCTCTAAGAAGTCCTGATAGTGCTGTGGAATAAACACTGGATTATTAATGACAAGGTCAGCAGTTCTAACCCACCAGCCACTCCTCAAGAGAACAATGAGGTTAGCCCTACCCATAAGGATTTGCAGCCTTGGGAACCCCATAAATTGTGTGTCAAAATTGATGCATTGGCAGTTAAGTTTGAGATTTTTTTTTGAGTATGGGGTTTCTAAGGAGCCCTGGTGTCATAGTGGGTTAAGCTTTGAGCTGCTAATGGTTCAAAACCACCAACCAATCCTTGAGAGAAAGATGAGGTTGTTTGCTTCCATGAAGATGGAGTGTCTCAGAAACTCTAAGAAACAGAGTCCTGTGGTGGTCTCTGAGAGTCAAAATCGACTCGATAGCATTGGGTCAGTGGGTAGGGGAATCTCTGTGACTCCAAAAGTAACTCGATGGCACTCAGCAATTACATGGCTAATTCAGCAGTTCCTGGATGGCGCAGTTAGTTAAGTGCTCAACTGAACCAAAAGTTAGCAGAGCAGACCTACTCCGAGGAGTCGCAGATGATAGGCTTGATGATCTTCTTCCAGAAGGTCACAGGCTTGAAAACCCTGTGGAGCACAGTTATCCTATGCACACATGGGGTGGTTATGAGTCGGAATCTACTTGTGAGCAACAACAATGACAATGTGGCTGACTTGGGGCCCCTGGGTGTGATGCAGGTGGGTAACACATGCCATGCTCTCTGAAAGGGCTCAGTTTGGACCATTAGGGTCCCTAAAGATTTCCTTGATTGGGTTTTTGGAAGTAGATCACCAGGCCTTTCTTCCTCATTCATTTGGGGCAGCAAACCTTCAGTGGTTGAATAATCGGGCTGTGAACTGCAAGGTCAGCAGTTCGAAACTACCAGCTGCTTCGTGGGAGAAAGATGAGGCTTTCTGCTCCCGTAAAGATTTACAGCCTTGGAAACCCTGTACAGGGTCACTGTGAGTCGGAACCGACTCAATGGCATTTAACAACAACAACAACATGTGGGAGACTGGGTTTGCCCCTTGACCAGTGCACCTCTTGGGAGGCAAGAATTCCACGGCTGGACTTGAGACTGGGTTTAACTCCTGGCCAGGTTTCAGTGGAGCTTCCAGCCTAAGACAAAAGGCCTGGTGGTTTCCACTTTAGAGGTGATATCTGCCCTTTGTATGTGCTGCTTGTTGTAAGTTTACTTTCTGTACTGACAAGTATTTATTGCTTACCTAAAAAATGACTAGGGCATAGCGGTGGTGGTGGTTATGTGCCATGGAGTCAGTTCCGACTCATAGTGATCCTGTACAGGATTTCCAAGGCTGTAAATCTCCATGGGAGCAGAAAGCCTCATCTTTCTCCCACAGAACCCCTGGTAAGTTTCAAATTGCTGACCGTGAGGTTAGCAGCCTGACTCGTAACTACTACACTACCAGAGCTCTATGCCCGAGAGGCTATAACTGGATTATAGAGGCTAGAACCAGGGCAGCACATAGGATCTAGTTATAGCCTCTAGGGCATAGAGGGATACCATCTAGTTGAGGAGACAAGGCATGTTTGTGATACAGAGAACAGGTATGAGGGGTTTCAAACATTCATGGGAAAGTTCCATTATCTTTACATTTCGTTTTCCACAAGCTTTTGGGAGCCTCCTTGTATTACTGACTCTTAAACGCCTGTGAGGAGGGCTTTCATAAGGGCAAGGTCCAAAAGTATTTTGTGAAGGAAACTGTGAAATTAGGATTTGGAGTTTAACATTTATCTTTTAGACAAGTTTTGCATCAACGCTTATGAGAAAAAAGAAGCGAAAACCTGTGTAGCTGTTGGTTGGAGCAAGTGCTTCCTAAACTATGAAGCACTCTAGAATTATGACTACGCAGCACACTTGATTGGATTAGAAAGGGCAGGTGGTGGTGCTTCCTTTCGTGAGGCCTGACATTTTTCTATATCCTTTGACTCTGAGGAATACAGGCGCGCCTTCAATAGCTGACTCCTCCCCCCTAAACCAACAACTGGTTGCTATCAAATTGATTCGGGCTCATGATGACTCTGTGTGTTTCAAAATAGAACTGTGCTCTATAGGATTTTGAATGACTATCATGTTCTCAGAGTAGATCACCAGACTTTTCTTCCAAGGTGCTTCTGGATGGATTTGAGCTGCCAACCCTTCAGTGAGTAGTCAAATTGATTTGAATGCATGGTGAGCCCATGGGTGTCTGAATGGAACTGCATTCCATAGTGGCTATAATCTTCCAGGTCAAAGGATATACTGAATTAGGAAAATCTGCTGCAAAAGACCTTTCTAAAGTATTTAAGAACAAAAGTGTCAGTTTGAGTACTAAGGTGTACCTGACCCAAGCCATGGCATTTTTAATCACCTCATATGCATGTGAAAGTTGGACAGTAAATAAGGAAGATTGTAGAAGAATCGATGCATTTGAATTATGGTGTTGGAGGTGAATATTGAAAATACTATAGCGTAATCATTATGAATTGGGTTGCTAACCTCATGGTCAGCAGTTCGAAACTGCCAGCTGTTCTGTGGGAGAAAGATGAGGCTTTCTGCTCCCATAAAGATGAACAGCCTCGGAAACCCTGTACAGGCTCACTATGAGTTGGAACCGGCTCCACGGCACATAACAACAACAACAAATCAGAAAACCAAACAAATCTGGCTTGGAAAAATACAGTCAGCATGCTTCTTAGAAGGCAGGATGCGTATCTCATACATTGGACATGTTATCAGGAGAAACCAGGCCCAGCTAAATAGAGGAAGACTGCTACTGAGGTGGATTGACAGAGTGGCCGCAGCAGTGGGCCCAGCAGTGGACCAAACAACAAGGTGGTCAGGACTGGGCAGTGTGTCATTCTGTTGCACATAGGGTTGCAATGAGTCGGAACCGACTCAACAGCTCCTGCCAACAGCACCAGTCTTGTGGACATAGATCACTAGACCTTACTTCTTTAGTGCCGCTGGGTGGATTCATACCAACAACCTTTCAGTTAGTAGCTGAATGCAAACCATTTGCCATTCAATTGCCATTGACTCCAACTTACGGTGACCCCATCTGTTTTAGAGCACAGCTGTGCGCCGTAGGCTTTTCAATGACTGATTTTCCAGAACTCGATCACCAGGCCTTTCTTCCAGAGTACCTCTGTGTGTGATGGAACCTCCAACCAATGTTTCAGTTAGCAGCCTCATGTGTTAACTGAGACACCCAGGGACTCTGCCCACCTCCCCCTTCCCCTGGTGTTTAGTGTTTGTGGACTTCTGTGGTGTACATGTGTTCACTATCTTAGGATGGAATCTTTATAAAGAACCAATGAAACTACTTACGTGTGTGTGTATATAAATATACATAAAGAAGAGAGAGAGAACCAGTGAAATTGTTGTTGTTAGGTGGCAATGAGTTGGTACCGACTTACAGTGACCATATACACAACAGAACGAAACACTGCCTGATCCTGCACCAACCTCACTATTGCCACGCTTGAGTCCATTGATGCTGCCATTTTGCAAGTCTACCTAGCTGGGGGTCTTCCTCTTTTTCTCTGACCCTCCACCTTACCAAACATGATATCCTTCTCCATTGACTGCTCCCTCCTGACAATATGTCCGAAGTATGAGAGACGAAGTTTAGCCATCTTCACTTCCAAGGAGCACTCTGGCTGCACTTCTTCCAACACAGATCTGTTGGTTCTTTAGGCAGTCCATGGCACTTTTAGTATTTTCCTCCAACACCACAATTCAAAGGCATCAATTCTTCTACAATCTTCCTTATTGACCGTCCAGCTTTCACATCCATATGAGGTTATTGAAAATACCATGGCTTGGGTCAGACGCACCTTAATCCTCAAGCTGACATCTCTGCTCTTCAGCACTTTAAAAAGGTCTCATGCAGCAGATTTGCCTAATGCAATACGTCGTCTGATCTCTTGACTACTGCTTCTGTGAGTTTTGATAGTTGCTCCAAGAAGAATGAAGCCCTTGACAACTTCAATCTTTTCTCCTTATATGTGTGTATATGTATATCTATCCCTGGGCCATATGTCAGGCTGGAGGCTTCTCCTGATTCGTGCAACTGAGGTTTTGTGCTTATGAGCCCAATATTAGCAGGTCATATGACAGGCTGCATACACGCAGTCTGTAGAGGCTAACAAGAAATCCCAGGATTGCTTAGTAATATGGCAGGCTGCTGGCTCACATGCAAAACACCAAAGGTCAGATAATGATGAGCTAGATGTAGGATTCAGACCCGCAGTAAGCAAAAGAGCTTTGCCAGAATGTTCATACTGGACGCAGGCCACGCCCTCAGTCAAGGAAAGTCCCTTTCACCTGACTGGTTGCTCATAGCAGATCCCGTCACGATTGCCATATGGGAGATCTTACTATGGGGAATGACTCCACCATCTGCCAAACCACAGAGAAGTAAGGTGGCCCCATCAAGTTAACACACAGCTTTAACCCTCGCCATGGCCAATTTCAAACTACCAACTTATTGTCATTGGTCTTGGAGTTAGGTGGTTATTGTTGTTAAGTGCCTTCAAGTTGATTCCGGCTAATGGCAGCCCTGCCTAAGGTTTCTGTGAAGCAGCTGGTGAGTTTGAGCCGCCAACCTAGTGGAGTTGGGTAGAAGCGTATATGGTCAGCTCTCCAGAGTCAGTACAAGCTAGCTCCGGTGGTCACTGGACTCAAACCAAATACTTGCTACAAACAACTTGCTTATAGAAGAGCTCCCTACCCCTAATGTATGTAAGTATACCATTCAACATAATTCCACAGAAATTTCCTGAGCACTCCTGGCAGCACCCATTCTGGTGAAAAAAAAATTCAATTAAAAAACTACAAGGAATCCTTAAAAGGAGGATCTTTTTCTCCCCTTTTGTTTATTGTCTAAATTCTACTCAGAGCCACATAGAACAATTTAAGAAAACCTTAAGATCATAAATGCCAGCCAGCAAGGAACCTTGGAGGTGGTCCAGTTTGTAGGATGACTCTTCTTTCTGCTGATGGAACAGAGGTCCAGAGAGTGAAAGGGCGAGAGTCAGATTGCTGGTTTACCAGATCCATTCCCTAGAGAGGCAGATACATGCAGCTTCTCTGTGAAAGGAGCCGAAGAAAGAAACTTGTTATCACCTGTCCAAAACCCCCCACAGAAATAGGTGCATAGCTTTGCAGGTGTCCATGCGTTTGCTGTGAGAAACTTTGGCATCTTGGAGCAGCTGCAGCATACTCAGCAATGCTGAGAAGACCCCGGGTCTCACCCCAGATTAATTCACTCTGGCCTTGAACAGAGTCAGGCAGGATACTCTGGGCTTGGAATGGTGTTTCTCAGTACACAGTAGAACACATGTAGTCTCTTGCTTGCGGAGCTTGCAAACAGCACACGGTCCTGAGACTCCCATCCCTGACCCACTGCTAAGGAATATCTGCAGGTGGGGGGCAAGGAGTGGGGATGGGCATGTTTAACCAGCACCAGGTGATGCTGATTCTGCCTACTGAAGGCTCTTCTTTGTCTTCAAAATGTCTGAGAAGGAAAAGATACCTCCTGAAAAGCATCTCTGAGATGAGTCAGACTCATTGAAGACTGTGAGGTACTTGATAAAAATGAAGTTCTAGGTCTTTTAGAGAGTCCTGGTGTGGTGCTGTATGATAAGCACTGGACTGGTAACCACAAGGCCAGCATTTCAAGCCCACCAGGTGCTCTCAGAAATCTTATGCAGACTCGCTGTGAATTGGAACCTACTCGACGGCACATGACAGCTACGCCAAACGGTCTTTAGAAGTGAAGTCTGACTTAGACTCACCTTGTCAATCTTCCAGCCTGTGTTTCTTCACTTAGACACACACAAGGTACAAACTGGGTCCGTGTCTTTTTAATCTGAGGATTGATTTGTGTTCAGGTTTGTCGTAATGCCCTTAGGACTCTCATTCTCATTGTACATAGAGAGCCTGCATTTCTCTATTGATGTGGCAGACAAAAAAGTGCCGTTTCAAGAGGCAGGCCTCTCCGCTGGATTATAATTCTAGGAAGGACTCTTGAGTTTTATCTAATTTTCCTCTTGTTATGCTGGTAGGTGCTGTCAGGGTGATTTCAGCTCATAGTGATCCGATGTGACAGAGTACAGTGTAATCTTTACAGGACCGGGACTTTCTCCCACGGAGCTGTTGAATGGATTTGAACTGTCAAACTTTCAGTTAGCACATCCAGAGTTTAACCTTTGCACCTCTGAAAGTTAGCCAGTGAAAACCATATGGCTCTCAGTTGTTCAGTCTGTAACTGGTCATGGGGCTGACAAGGACTAGGCCGACTTTTGTTCCATTGCTCATGGGGGCGGTCACCATGAGTTGGGGGTGACACGAAGGTATTGCTCCACACAAATACCCCAGTCCCTGCTTTCTAGGTGATTGCCCTAATCTCCCATATAAGTGAGTCTTCCAGGAGCACTGTTGAATAATACTTGCTAAGCCTAATTCAGGGGGCTCTAGTGGGCTGTGAATCTCACGGTCGGCAGTTTGAAACTACCAGCTGTTCCATGGGAGAAAGATGCTTTCTCTACCGTAAAGATTTACAGCTTCGGAAACCCTGTACAGGCAGGGTCACTATGAGTCGGAGCTGACTCCTCGGCACCTGACAACAAGTGGCGAGGTGGTTAAAGCACCCCGCTGTTAACCAAAGAGCTCGATGGTGGACCTTGGGAGAGTGATGTGGCAGTCTGTGTCCAGCCTGGGAAACCCCATGGGCCAGTTCCACCCTGTCCTATAGGTCACTATTTGTTGTTAAGTGACGTCAAGTCTGTTCCAACTCATAGAGACCCTGTGTAGTAGGAGTTGGAACCGACTCATTCAAGGAGCTTTGGTGGCACAGCAAATAAGCACTTGAATGCTGACTGAAAGGTTGCATGTTTGAACTCCATAGGAGAAAAGACCTGGTGATCTCCCATAAGGATCGTTGTTGTTGTTAGTGCCATCCAGTCAGTTCCGACCCATAGCGACCCTGTCTGGTGTTTCCAAGGAGCAGGTAGGTTTGAGCCACCGACCTTGTGGTTCATAGTCCAGTGCTGATCCTACAGTGCCATGCCAGGAGTCCCTCATAGAGATTACAGCCAAGAAAACCCTATAGGGCAGTCCTCCTCTGTCACCTGGAATCACTCTGAGTTAAAACTGACTAGAAGGCACCTAACAACAGCTACAAGGCTCATCTGAGCTGTCTGTTTACAAGTGGAAAAGGAATTTTGTTCTTTACAAATACTATATGATGTGCCCTTTCCTCAAGTGTGTAAATTTTAACAGAAATTAATACAGGTCCATAATCCTTTATCTGCAAATCCAAAACCCTCAACCCTGTGAAAGACAGAAATATTTTATAACTCGGTTCTGACGAAACACCATCAGACTTGAACAAATTTGGTGGCCAAAGCCGACCTGCACTGTGCAGCGAAGCTATTTATAGTCTTTGTTGTTCTCGTCAGTGTGACTTTTTCATTTTGTGTTGTGAAGATTCTGACTGCGGAGTGATGTCCTCAATCATGCCAGAAGTTACACAGTTCAACCAGTGCAGCATGTCACCTTTCTAATGGTCACCAAGTCCACAAGCGTTTTGGATGGGAGACTATGGAACTAGGGTGGCTTAGCCACGTTTTTTAAATTCCTTATATTTTATAGGTTCAACTAGAACTTTTCTATGTCTCCACACCCACCAGCCATTCCTTAGGTAAAAGATGAGGCTGCCTGTCCCCATAAAGATTTACAGTCTCAGAACCCTGTACAGGGTCACTGTGAGTCGGAATCAACTCAATGGCAGAGGACTAGGTTTCACCTTGTACTCTGGAGTCTCTGCGTGGTGCAAACAGTTCATGTTCTGAACTGCTACCTGAAAGGTCGGCAGTTTGAGTCCATCCAGAGACATTTTGGAAGAAAGACCTGGTGACTTCCAACCCCCCAAATCAGTCATTGTAATGTCTTTGCGCACACTTCTACTCTGACAGGCACAGGGTCACCATGAGTCAAAGTCATCTAAACAACTTTTTTTTAACTCACTACCCTAGCTCTGGAGCCCTGGTGTGACACTGTAGGACATGCACTGGACCGCAAGGTTGGTAGTTCAAACTCACCAGCCACGCGTCTCCAAAACCCTACACCTGGTTGCTCTGATTCAGAACCAACTCGACAATACTTACCAACAACCCTAGATCTGTTCTTCCAGGTATACATTTATTTCTGTTAGTTTCCTGCTCTTCTAAACTGTCAACTCAAAAGGCAATCTGCAGTATGCTGCCTGCAAGAGATACACCTTAGACACACAAAGAGCAAAGCAGACTAAAAGTTAGAGGATGGAAAAATATATACCAAGCTAATTGCAATAAAAAACGAGCAGGAGTGGCAGTACTAATCTCTGATAAAATAAACTTTAAGGCAAAAACCAGCATAAGAGAGAAAGAAGAACACTATGTCATGATTAAAGGGCCAGTTGAGCAAGATAACATTACCATAATAAATATCTGTGCTCCCAATGAAAGCGCACCAAGATATATATAAAGTAAACCGTACTAGAATTGAAGAAAGAAATAGACAAATCTGCAATTATAGTGGGAGATTTTACTATACCACTTTCAAAAAGAGATAAAACCCAAAAGAAACTCAACAAAGATACAGAGGAACTAAACAGCACAATCCACCAACTTGCCCTCATAGATGTGTACAGAGCATTCAACCCAACAGCAGCACAATGCACATTCTTTTCCAGTGCACATAGAACATTCTCCAGAATTGATCATGTGTTAGGCTACAAAGCAAGCCTCCATAAATTTACAAACATCAAAATACTACAAAGCATCTTCTCAGACCACAGTGCTATAAAACTAGAAATCAACAAGAAGAAGACTAAGGAAATACAGTTGAATACATGGAAATAGAATAACACCCTGCTGAAAAGGTAGTAGAAGAAATTAAACGTGAGCTCACAAAGTTCCTAGAAACAAATGAGAACAAAAACACAACATACCAAAATCTTTGGGGCATGGCGAAAGCAGTGCTGAGAGGACAATTTATTGCAAAAGGCAGACTGCAGCCCCCTCTCTCCCCCTAACCTAGGCCAATCTTGGGAGTGAATCCAGAGCCCCTTCTAGCTATGTCCCCACCACTGACTCTTGCCCCTCCATCACTCTCTTGTCCTCTCAAGTGATCAGACCTGGCCAGCCCACCAGCCATCTGCGCTTGTGGCCCGTTGTTCTGCCACCCTTCTCTGACTTCTCATGCCCATTACGCTGCCAAGTCAGATGAGGGGTCACGTCCTCCAAACGATGTTCCCTGGCCCTGCCCTCCTCCTTGGTCAGCTCCACATATGTGAGTGCCATTTATGCACACACTCCTGCTCTGTACCTTTCCTCCTGGTGATGCTGGTGCCATCAGGTACCTAAGTGGTCTCATCAGTATGGAAGTCCCATGAGGGGAGTTCCTGGCCTCTCTGATTCCCAACACTCCTGGTGGGGCCTCCATCAACAAATCATTGAATCTTCTGAGTTTATCTCTGTCCCGCCATCCTATTAATTTCTTACGTGCAAACATGGAAAACAAAGTGTCTCTTTCATCTCTGGAGCCCAGTTCCTGGCACACGGTGAGCACTCAGTACAGGTTAGGTCCGGGGATGGTTGGTGTTAATCTTTTCATGGGAGGACTTTCAGAAGCCCCAATGGGGCCTGACTGTTCTTGGGTGTGAGCAGCAAGCAGGTGTGCCAGGTGGCTTCTGGACAATACTGTTTGTCAGAGCGCATTGTTGGGGGCCGTCGTTGATAAAATGATACCTCCTCATATTGAATCATCACTACAGCCCCAGGAGAAGTCGTCATCTCTCCGTGTTACAGGCCAGAAATGGAGGCTCACCAGGTCTCACTGCAGGACGTGGGGAGGACATATATGTGAAAGAAATGTCCAGTACAAGGTAGTGTGAGACAAGTTCCAAAGAGTGGGTTTGAACCACTGACCTTACAGCTCTAAATGAACTTGCGGTCCATTGCATTATTCTGCAGTACCACATAAATGTCAGTCAACCGCTTGAGGTGCAGACTGGATTTAAAGTGCCATACATTTGGCAGAATTTTAGGTGCACTGGTGGTGCAGTGGTTTAAGCACTGGGCTGCTAACTGGAAGGTCAGCGATTGGAACACACCAGTGTTCCTTAGAAGAAGACATCTGCTTCTGTGAGAATATGCAGCCTCGGGGGACCCTATGGGGCGGTTCTGCTCGACTCCGAAAGGTTGCTAGGAGTCAGAATCAACTGGACAACAGTGGATTTGTCCCCCCCTCCCTTTTTTTTTTCCTTTGCAGAATTTGTATATGATTTGTTTTCACATAACATGCCTCTGGGTAGGGAGACTGTGGGAAAAGGAGCTATCAACACCACCCACTTAATTTCTGGAGGTAGAAAAGGACATTACGTTTGCCAAAGTAGAGAATCAGTAGACCAGTGAGGGAAACCCTCATTAGATGGATTGACAGACAGAAGGCTCAAACACCCAGTGCTCACGAGGAAGACATAGAACCGGGCGGTGCTTCATTCTGTTACACAGAAGGTTGCCATCAGTCAGAGCGGACTGGATGACAGCTCACAGCTACATCGGCCTAGGAAGTCACCTCTCCAAAATATGTCTGTTGGTCGTCAGATGGCCTTGAGTGGGTTCCGCCTCCTAGTGCCCCTGTGCACCACAGGCTGAAGCGTTCCCCGCTCTGCACCACCCTCATGAGCCATGCTGTATTGGAGCCCATTGTTACAGCTACTGGGTCAGTCCACCTCTTGGAGGGTCTTCATCTTTTCTGCTGACACTCATGTTTCTTTATCCCACGATTGGGCCTTCCTCGTGGCGTGTCCACAGTAAGTGAGACGGAGTCTTGGCCATCCTTGTTCCTAAGGAGCTTTCTGGCTGTATTTCCTTCTGGCAGTCCATGGTATGTTTTGTATCCGTTACCAACACCACAATTCAAATGCATCAGTTCTCCGATCTTCCTTTATCATTGTCCAGATTGACATACATATGAGGCGATTGAAAGTACCATGGCTTGGGTCAGGTGCACTTTAGTCTTCAAAGTGATTTTGCTTATTATTAGCACTTGAAAGAGGTCATTTTGCAGGAATGGCTACATGATTTGTCGGGCCTACTGCAAAAACGAAAGTACAGCATCCCCTTGTTCAAAAATTAGGAAACTCAGGATGGCGAGGTGTGACTGGGACATCTGCCCAGAAACCAGCCCTGCCCCCAAATCTGGCAGCTGTTGAGTAGGACTGACCTAGGTCACTTTACAGCCTTGAGGCCCACCCTCACAGGGACCACTGAGGATTAAATGAGAAATGTCTACCCCACAACAGTGAAGTTATTGTACACTGCTAATTACGTCAGGGGTAAAGTCTAATGAGAGGGTGTCTGCTTAGCAATAATGTATAGCAACGACAGATGAAATTCAAAATAACCTAAGCAGATCTGGTTTTCCTCCATGTCATGTGACACCTTTGGAGATCCTCCGAGAAGGGAAAGTGCTTTCCAGGCTCAGGCAGGGTATGGGCAGGACTGCAGACGTGGAGCCTCCTGCTGGGGGCAATACTTCTGTCCTGACCCCTTTTAGATCTGAGCAACAGTGCAATAGAAGAAGGAAAAGGGTGAGGTAGGATTTAACTGCTTTCGTCCATAGAAACCTTTTGGCCAGAAGAAATTGGTAAACCTCATTTGAACACTTTTTGTGAAAATAATCAGGAAATGGAGTTTTTTTTTGTTTTTTGGAAAGCCTCCTTGTGAAAGGTAAATGCTCAAGGTAAAGGTACTGCCTGCCACTCCCTGGTCTGTGGTACAACATGACTAGTGACTTCAAACCTGCAGAAGTGTACATGCGGCTCGAGCCCAGAGAAGCTGAGCAGCGGACTAGCAGCGGTGAGGCCTTTGTGCCACATTTAGCCGATGTCAAGATAGGGTGTTGGGTGCCTTCGAGTCAACTCCGACTCATAGGGACCCCATGTGACAAAGTTGAATTGCCACCAAGGGTTTTCTTGGCTGGAATCTTTAAAGGAGATCACGAGGTCTTTGTCCCACCAAGTCATAGTGGGTATCTGAGCCACCAACTTTTTGGTTAGCAGCCAAGTGCTCCACCTTTTCCACTCCCCCCCCCCCCAAAAAAAAAGGATCCAATGAGATCAGGTGATGGTAAAGAGATTCCAGCTGCTATGGCTCTTGAGAATTGCTGTTAAGTGCCATCGAGTCGATTCCAACCCATTGCAACCCTGTATAGGGTTTCTAAGGAGCAACTGGTGAGCTTGAACCACCGACCTTTCAGTTCGAAGGGACTTTGCACTCCAGTGCATTAACCCACATCGCCACAGGTTGTTTAAAAATCAGCAATGTTCTCTTTGTTTCAGATTGAACGCTAGATTACTTGCAGGGCTGAAGGTAATTCTGAGTTTCTCTTCCATGAACCCCAACACAAAGAAAACCTGACGAGCAATTGCTGATTTTTCATTGCTAGTATGATCCCAAGAACAACTGCTGGCCTTGTTTAGAGAGTGGAGGCCGTGTTCAAGGCTGATTGATCATTTGGTCCAGCTCCTAAGGATGTGGTGTTTGAGCCTGAAGCTCTCGGATTTCTGGTTCTCCATGCTCTCATGTGTTTGTTGTTTTCACAGGGCGAACGTTCCCGACGCATCCGTACTTCTCTGCCCAGCTGGGTGCAGGGCAGCTATCCCTGTACAACATTCTGAAGGCCTACTCACTGCTAGACCAGGAAGTGGGGTACTGCCAAGGTCTCAGCTTTGTGGCAGGCGTTTTGCTGCTTCACATGAGTGAGGAGGAGGCCTTTAAAATGCTCAAGTTTCTTATGTTTGACATGGGACTGCGGAAACAGTATCGGCCGGACATGATTATTTTACAGGTACCCAGCATTCCTTTGCCTATGGTAAAGACTTGCTAAAAAAACCCATGGTCCCATCCCAGATCTATGGCGGGAGATTGTCACCCTCTGTGAGCATTGCAATAGGTCTCACTGCTGATAGCTTATTTGGTTCCAGGTATTGTATATGCATTTATCACCATAGTAACCCAGGGAAACTATGCATCAGCTCAGTGTGGGGGTGGGGAAACTAAGGCACAGAGAGGTTATGTCTCTTGATCAGGTCACACAGCCAGCAAGCCCAGGCTGTCTGACTCCAGAGCTGCCCTCTGATGCCCTCAGGAATCCTGATTAAACAACTCTCTCAACCATCTTCCTGTTGCCAACAAACCACCTCCAAAGCATAGCAACTGCAGGGGTATCAGGTACTCCACAGGTTGTTAGTAGCTAGATTTTTCAGAAGTAGATCCCCAGACCTGCCTTCTAAGGTTCCTGCAGGTGGATTCAAATCTCCAACTTTTCAGTTAGCAGCCGAGCGTGTTAACCATTAGCACCACCCAGGGGCTCCCAAACCATCTTGGGGAGATCTAATTCCTGCTTCAGAGCCTTTGCACTCACTGTTTTCTCTGCCAGTCATCTCCCCTCTCTGCTTGCTTCACTTGCCTATGGTCTTGTCATCCTGGGTTCAGCTCAGATACCACATCCTGGGAGAAGTCGTTCCCCTACCTTCACCCCCAGGCACACTCTGTCCTAGTCTCCTGTTTCATTTCTTTTACACACTGTCTGTCTGAAATGATCTTTTTTGTTTGCTTGTTCACTTACCAGAGTCCGGATGTGGTGCTGTAGGATAAGCCCTGGACCGCAAGGTCAGCGGTTTAAACCCCCCAGCCACTCCTCAGAAGCCCAATACACAAAGTCGCTGTGAATCAAAACTGACTCGACGGCACTTAACTAGAACATCACTCACTTACCAGGAACCCTGGTGGTGCAGTGTTTTAAGCACTCAGTTACTAACTGAAAGATGGTTGGTTTGAACAGCTGCTCCTCAGGAGGAAGATATGTCAGTAATCTACACCCATGAAGATTTACAGCCTGGGGAACCCTATGGACGGTTTCACTGTGCACTCTAGGCTCGCTGTGAGTTGGAATCGACTCACAGGCAATGGCGGTTCATTCACCTGCTTGTTTTATGACTTTCCTTAGCTTATCAGTTTTATAAAGGGAGGAAGCGTAGTCTTCTTAGAACTGTGTCCCTAGTTCCTAAACAATAGCTGGGATGAAGTAGGCACCCAGTCAGTATTTGTTGGATGAACTCATCTAAAGAGAAGTAGACAAAGAGGTGTGTTCGGAGTGCCTAGTAGTCCCTCTGCTGCCTGTCAGAGATGTGGTGCCCACTGTCTCTGCTTCCAGAACAGTTCTAAACCTTACTTGAGATGTTGAGAGCATGTGTTTATGTAGTCACTGACCAAGAAGGTACTGTGATTTCAGAGCTGGAAAGCATCCTTGGGAAGGGCATATTATAGCCGAGGACTCTCTCAGAACACCCAGATCCTCTCCCCTGGAGCCTTGACCATGAACAACATGACACAGAATTTCCTAAAAGGAAGCCATATCATTCATTCCCTGAAAGATGGTGACCCAAACACTCTGCACACAGTGTCAGGCTCTTCCTACTTTCTCCTCTATTCGCTTAATGTGGGGCACCTGTCTTAGGAGGGAGAAGTGGAATTTTGTGAGTTTTAGTCCATTTAGTGTCATAGCACTTTCTGCGATGATGGCCTTAGTGGATTAGACTTTTCTGGGGACAGTGCCGTTTGGATTTCTTCCTTTAATGCCACCAATTCTTTGTCATATGCTGTCTCATAAATTGATTTGATGGGCAAATACTGAATGATGCAAAAACATCAAAAGAAGATGGAGTACACAGAGTCACTGTACCAAAAGGAAATGATTGATGGTCAACCATTTCAAGAGGTAGCTTATGATCAAGAGCTAATGATACTGAAGGAGGAAGTCCAAGGTGCACTGAAGGAATTGGCAAAGAACAAGGCACTGGGGATTGATACAACACAAATTGAAAACCGACCTAAAAGGAGTCAGTGCCCAAGCCTTTGAAAGCCATCTCTTTTTCTTCCAGTGTAAAGAGTGCTTCTCTGGTTTATAGCATCTCCTCAGGGGCTTGCTTCTCTCTAGGCTGGGCTGACACTAGGACTTCTGGGAGCCCTGGGACTCCTCCTGGAGCTGCTGGGAACTTGCTTCCTGCCAGAATGTTGTCATTCCCTGAAACCAGGGGTGGGGGTGTTAAGTTCAAGTTCAACTTTAGTTGGAAAAGGTCATTTTCTGCATCTTGACGTCAGCTCATTGTCTCATTTTATCTTGCCCATTATCTGTGTATTTGATTTGATATGGCCTAAAGAAGCCACACTTTTCCTGCTCATTGAGTGATCCGGAGTGAGTGGTGGGGGTCCAGAAGGAATTTATTAAGTGTGCATGTGTGGTAGAACCCTTCTCCAGAATTGTAATATGCCCTCAGTTCACTCTGAGCAGAGAGGCTGGCTTTTTTCTAATCCCCTTGGGTTTGAGTTTTAAGAATGTGTATTTGTAGGAGGATGTACTAAATATTTCCAGGAGGCAGATGTTTAGATTCTCTTAGCCAAGGAACACAGGAAACAATAAAAGGAGAGGCGGTTGTGTAGGAGACCCGCATTAGTGTCGCAGAGGCTGCACCTAGCTCCGTGGCCCACATACAGAGACACCACACAGATACTTGCTGGATCAATTGGTAGCTGAGACCAATGGATATTGCAAGCCATATAGACTTTCTAGTGTTCTCCAATTCGTCTCTTAAAATGTACTGACACTCTTGGAAGCGCTTCCATCGGCAGGATGTATAACTATGCCAATTGCAGATTACCTAATTGTGAATGTAAATGGGCACATATGTTCCTGCAGATCCAGATGTACCAGCTCTCCAGGCTGCTTCACGATTACCACAGAGACCTCTACAATCATCTGGAAGAGCAGGAGATTGGCCCCAGCCTCTATGCCGCCCCCTGGTTTCTTACCATGTTTGCTTCCCAGTTCCCACTGGGATTTGTAGCCAGAGTCTTTGGTAAGTGTTGTAAATGTCTCAGCCAGAACCAATAAATGAGAAAACCTGTCTCATCACTCCATGGAGATTTGTACGTTTATGCCTTTTGCAAGAAGAAAGTGTTCTTTGACTTTCTAAGTTCAGTTGGGGTTGTTGTTGTTAGGTGCTGTAGAGTCGGTTGTGATGCATAGCGACCCTATACACAACAGAAGGAAACACTGCCCGGTCCTGCCCCAATCGTCATTACACTTAAGCCCATTGCTGCTGCCACTGTGCCAATCCATCTCCTTGGGGATCTTCCTCTTTTTCATTGACCCTCCACTTTACCAAGCATCATGTCCTCCTCCAGGGATAGGCACCTCCGATAACAAGTTCAAAGTATGATAGATATGGTCTTGCTATCCTGACTTCTAAAACATATTCAGGCTACAACTCCTTCAACATGGATTTGTTTGTTCTTTTGGCAGTCCACGGCCTCAACATTCTTCTCCAACATCACATCTCAAATTTATCAGTTCTTTGGTCTTCTTATTTATTGTCCACCTTTCACATGTATATGAAAATACCACACCTTAGGTCAGGCACACCTTAGTCCTCAAACTGATAATCTTTGCTCTTGAATACTTGAAAGAAGTCTTGTGCAACAGATTTGCCTAATGCAATAGTCATTTGATTTCTTAACTGCCGCTTCCATGAGCGCTGATTGAGGATCAAAGCAAATGCAATGTTTCCCAACTTCAGTCTTTTCTACAATTTATCTTGATGTTATTTATTTGTCCAGTGGTGAGGACTTTTGTTTTCTTTACTTTAAGGTGCAACCATACTGAAGGCTGTAGTCTTTGATCTTCATCAGCAAGTATGTTAAGTCCTCATAACTTTCAACAATCACGATTATATCATCTGCATATTGTAGGTTGCTACTGAGTCTTCCTTCAATTCTGATGCCACATTGTTTTTAATATCCAGTTTCTCAGATGATTTGCTCATCATACAGATTGAATAAATATGGTGAAATGATACAGCCCTGATGTACACCTTTCCTGATTTTAAATCATTCAGTATCCCCTTGTTCTGTTCAAATGCCTACCTCTTGATCTACCTACAGGTTCCTCATAAACACAATGAAGTGTTCTAAAATACCCAGTCTTTGCAATGTATGTGTAGTTTGTCATGATCCAGGTAGTTGAAAGCATTTGCATAGTCAACGAAGCACAGGTAAACAGCTTTATGGTATGCAGCCAAGATCCATCTGACATCAGCAATGATATCCCTCATTCTGTGTCCTTGCCTGAATCTGCCTTATACTTCTGGCAGTACTCTGGCTATGTACTGTTGCAGCCATTTTTGAAATATATTTAGCAAAATTTTACTTGTATCTGATATTAATGATATTGTCGATAATGCCTGCATTCCATTGAGTCACCTCTCTTTGGCATGGGCACAGATATGGATCCCTTCCACTTGGTTGACCAGGCAACTGTCTTCCAAATTTCTTGGCACAGATGAGTGAGCATCTCCAATGCTTCATCAATTTGTTAAAAAATATTTCAATTTCAGTTCCTAGAGCCTTTTTTTCACCAGTGCCTTCAGTGCAGCTTGGACAACTGCCTTTAGTACCATTGGTTTTTAATCAGATGCTATTTCTTGAAATATGATAGGCAAAATATTCAATGATGCAAAAACATAGAAAGAAGATAGAAGGAATACGCAGAGTCACTGTACAAGAAAGAAATGGTTGATGTTCAACCGTTTCAAGAGGTAGCATATGATCAAGAGCCAGTGATACTTAGGGAGGAAGTCCAAGGTGCATTGAAGGAATTGGCAAAGAACAAGGCACCAGTATGGGTTGCACCTTGGTGTGAAGAAAAAAATCCTTATCCCACTGGACCAGTAAAGAGCATTGTGAAAAATGGAGAAAAGATTGACGTTGTCAAGGACTTAATTTTTCTTGGATCAACTATCAATGTTCATGAACGCAGCAGTCAAGCAATCAAATGACATACTGCATGAGGCAAATCTTCTGCACAAGACCTCATTAAAGTGTTGAAGAGCAAAGATGTCAGTTTGAGGACTAAGGTGTACCTGACCCAAGCCATGGTATTTTCAGTAGCCACATATGTAGGTGAAAGTTGGACAGTGAATAAGGAAGACCATAGAACTGATGCATTTTAGTTCTGATGTTGAAGAAGAGAAGAATATTAAAAGTATCGTGGCCTGCCTGAAGAACAAACAAATTTGTGTTATAGAAAGTACAGCCAGAATGGTCTTTGGTGGTAGTTGGTAGTTATGTGTCATGGAGTCGGTTCCAACTCATAGCGACCCTGTACAGGGTTTCCGAGGCTGTGAATCTTTATGGGAGCAGAAAGCCTCATCTTTCTCCTGTGGAACAGCTGGTAGTTTTGAAATGCTGACCTTGTGATTTGCAGCCCAAATGGTCCTTAGAAGCCAGGAATGTGAGACTTCATCTCTTATACTTTTGATATTATCAGGAGAGACCTGTCCCTGGAGAAGGACATCATGCTTGGTAATGTGGAGGGTCAGGGAAAAAGAGGAAGACCTCCAACAAGATGGACTGGCATAGTGCCAGTAGCAGTGAGCTCAAGTGTAATAAAGGTTGTGGGTCGATGCAGGAAAGGGCAGTGTTTCGCTCTGTTGTGCATAAGCTTAGTATGAGTCAGAACCGACTTAGAGTACCTAGTAACAACACCTTGAAATGGTTGAACATCAACCACTGCTTTTTGCTACAGTAACTCTGTACTAAAAACCAAAGGATGTTTTCTGCATCATTCAATCTTTTGCCCGTTGTTGTTAAGTGCCATTAAGCTTCTTCTGACTCATAGCATTCTTGTGTAGGATTTTTCCAAGGAGCAGCTGGTGGGTTTGAACCACCAACCTTGTAGTTAGCAGTCCAATTTTAATCCTACAACACCACATCAATAACCTGCTTTGCCCTCAGAGCCCTTCAGTATTGGAAGTTGAAGCTTGAATTTTTTTTCTGCAATTCTTTCAGTTGAGAAATGCTGAGCGTGTTCTTTCCTTTTGGTCTTCTAACTCCAGATCTTAGCACATTTCATTATTAGGATTTGGTTTTGTGACTTTCAAGACCTGTTTTATTTTTTATAACCCTTAGACTTTTCTTAGATGTTTTCAGTCTTACAAGATTTACTTAAGTTTCCCTCAAAACAGGGCTCTCTGTAGAGCAGACATTTTTAAGACTTGGTCAGAGTCCCAAGCATTAGAACCTCATGGATATATTTCTCAGCATCTCTAGTTTGTGACTTCACTGACTGATCAGAAACAAAATCTAACTCGTTGCCATCAAGTCAAATCTGACTCATGGCAACCCCGTGTGTGCAGAGTAGAATTGTGTGCCATAGAGTTTTCAAAGCTGTGCTTTTTCAGAAGCAAGTGGCCAAACCTTTGTGCTTCTGCTTTTTTGCAGAAGCAAGTCAGCAGGCATCTCTGGGTGGGTTTGAACCATTGCTCTTTTGATAAGTAGTCAAGCACTTAAGTGTTGTGTCTCTCACAGCTTCTGTGTTGACCAATAGCTCCTTAACTCTCCTCCAAGCCCTCACCCGTGACTTCTGGGTTACTGTTCTTCATAAATTCCTTTCTCTTTCCTCCTCTCTCCCCTTTTCCTCCCTTGATTTTACATTCTCTCCTTAGTCACGCTCTCTGTCTTGTCTTTACTTTTTATTGTGCATTGGGTCAAAGTTTACAGAGCAGATCAGCTGTCTATTCAATAATGCACACCTGTTTTGTTTCATGTCACATCGTTTAGCCCACTTCCTCCTTGTGTTTCCCATTTGTATTCCTCCTTCTTTCCTAACCCTTCTGAACTCTGCCCTTTCACGAATGCTGCCTTTTTAAAACTCTCAAGTGGTTGATTGTTTTAAGGTGTAGATACCTCCCTAGTGTCATTGTTCTCCTTATAGACCTGTCTATTGTTTGGCTGAAAGTTGAATGATGGAGGTGAGTTGATTTCCAGACCTGAAGAGCTACTAAGGGCTTTAGTCTCAGGGATTATACCAGGCTCTATCTGACCAGTAAGCCTGATCTACTTTGTGATTTTGAGTTTTGTTCCACATTATTTTTCCTACGCTATCCCGGACCTTCTAATGCGATCCCTTTCAGAAAGGATGGTATCGGTTGCTGGGCATCATCTAGTTCTTATTCAGGGTCCTGGAGCCTGATGCTCCAGTGGTCCAGGAGTTGGAGTGGCTCCCGTCCTCATTGTGGACATCTCACTTGTGCTGCCAGCCTCATCGTCCCAAACATCAGAGACCACTTCTGCGCCCTCAGTGTAGCCTTCGACAGCTCACATCTAAAGCCATCCCCTATTAGAGAAGATTATCTCTGTCAAAGTTACGTAGGCATTCTCATGCGTGTCTGGAGATGGCAGGAATAGGGCCATTCTCTTGGGCAGCAGGGGCCTAGTGAGTTCCTGCTATCCAGTAGAGTGGTGGGCAGTCAGCTCTTGTATAGCTGCTTTCTCTATTTCAAAATGAAAGGATTCTTTTTGATGATTCCAATTTTCTTTATTTCAGTGTGTATCTTAAAGCTTTCTCTAGAGAAACAGATCTCATAAAATTAATCTTTCTTTCTGTGTGTATGTAGACATAGATGTGGATGGCACAGTGGGTTATTCCTTGGGCTTCTAACTGCAAGGTCAGCAGTTTGAAACCACCAGCCGCTCCATGGAAGAAGGATCAGGCTTTCTGCTCCTGTAAAGATTTACAGCCTCAGAAATTCTGTTCAGGGTCACTGTGAGTCAGAACCCTTTCAAAGGCATTTAACAGCAACAGCAGTATGGAAACACAGTGAGAGAGGGAGAGAGAGGATTTAAAGAATTGACTCACACAATTTAGGTGGCTAGCAAGTCTAAGGAACCCCGGTGGGTTATGTGTCAGGCTCCTAACCGAAAAGTCAGTGGTCTGAGACCATCAACAACCACTGCACAAGAGAAAGATGTGGCAGTTTGCTCTCCTAAAGATGAAGCTTCGGAAACCCTAGGAGACAGTTCTACTCTATCCTGTCGGGGCGCTGTCAGGAAGCCTGGACTTCACGGCAGTGAGTTCGCAAGTCTAAGATCCAGAGGTCCGGCGTCAGGAAGAGTGAAGAATTCTGGCAGAATGTCTGTTTATAGTGTGGTGGCCGAATAAGCCCTAGAAAAAAAAAAAATCTATTTTTGCTCTTAAGTCCCACTCATATTATGGAAGGTAATCTGTTTAACTTGCAACCAAGTGATCTATCCCATGTAACTACTTCATAAGGAGCTCTGGTGCTGTCATGGTTAGGTGCTTTGCAGCTCACCAGAAGGCCAGCAGTTCGACTGTCCAGCTACTCTGAGGGAGACAGACGTGGCAGTCAGTTTCTGTAAAGACTTCCTCCTTTTAAACCCCGTGGGGGCATTTCCTCTGTCCTTTAAGGTTGCTGTGAGTTGGAATAGACTCTATGTTGGCAGGTTCTTAACTACGTCATAATAGCAACTAGACTGCTGTTTGGCCAGACACGTTGATGCGTAAAAATAACCATCACTCTGTGGGGGAGGGGGTGGTGGTTATGTGCCATGGAGTCGGTTCTGACTCATAGTGATCCTTTACAGGGTTTCCGAGGCTGTAAATCTTGATGGGAACAGAAAGCTTCATCTTTCTCCCACACAACAGCTGGTAGTTTCGAACTGTTGACCTTAAGGTTTGCAGCCCGATTCGTAACCACTACACTACCAGAGCTCCTTGTGGAAGAGGAGGTGGTTACTCAAAGAATTGATTGTTAAGTGCCGTTGAGTCAGTTCCGACTCATTGCCACCCTGTATAGGGTTTCCAAGGAGCGGCTGGTGAGTTTGAGCCACTTATGGTCAGGTGCTTTATCCCCCAGCACCACACCAGGATTCTATACAGAACTGATAGTTAATCACATATGAAGTGTTTGAAATGCCATTTATACTCAATCACTTGGTAGTTTAAAAAAATCATACTTTTTAAGATTTGTTTTTATAGTTAAGAGTGTCTGTTAACGGAAATAATTCAAAAGCTTTGAGAGTGGTACTAATTTAGACTTTGAGTAGATGATGCACACCAGTGGTGCTATGGGCTAAGTGTTGGGCTGCTAACTGCAAGATTGGTGGTTCAAACCCACCAGCTGTGCCTTGGAAGAAAGATGACATTAGCTACTCCTGTAAAGATTTGCAGCCTCAGAAACCCTGTATGAGGTTCCTATGAGTCTGAATTGACTCGATGGCTGTAAGTGGGTTTGGTGTGTGACTCTGAGTTGTTGTTGCTACTCTTAAGTGCTGTCAAGTCTATTCTGACCCGCAGCAACCCTATATTGAGTTTCCAAGAAGTGGTTGGTGGGTTTGAACCACCAACCTTGCAGTTAGCCACCCAGTGCTTATCCTACAGGGCCATGCCATTAGATACCTAATATATCCAAATTCTAGAAATATTAGAAACCAATACAAAGAAAGGCTTTTTTAACATAAATGGCCTTTGAGTTGACCCCTTGCCCTCACAGTACTACAGTTTACCCCCCGTTTCACGTCTAGCTACAAGAGCTTTTACAGAATTTACTGGAAGAATTTGTGTCCTTAAAATATTGACCGCTCCCTTTGGAAACATTACTTCCACAAATTGATTTTTTTCTCTGTTCCCCGAAAAAAGTAATCATTAACATAAAATGATTATCTCATAGTTAAATTGTTAGTGAGATTTCATGAAATTTTTATATCCTAGTAAAAAGGAGCAAAAAAGAAGGTAACTAAAGGCCTCAAACTTTTTTCTAGTTTTCTTACAGAAGACGCAGAGCGACTGTTAAGTTCTCCATTGGTAGGCATTAGCCTATTTTAGCCTTAACTTCTGTGTACTAGTCATTTCTTACACAGGAAACTCAAAGAAAATTATTAGTCAACCTTAATTACAAAGAGTACTGAAAGGTTGGTGGTTCAAACCCACCTAGCAGCTTCATGGGAGAAAAGACCTGACTATCTGCTCCCACATCCCTTCTGGTCTTCAGTCTTAGTGTTTAATGTATCAAATCTGTTCTTCAGATGATCTCTAAATTCAGGTGGGATATAGTCAAGGTCATATTTTGGCTCTCATGGACTTGTTTTCATTTTCTTCGCTTTAATTTGAATTTGCTTCTGAGTAATTGATAGTCTGTTCCACAGTCTGCCCCTGACCTTGTTTTCACTGATGATATGGAGCTTTTCCATCGTCTCTTTCTGCAGATGTAGTCAATTTGATTTCTATGTATTCCATCTGGTGAGGTCCATGTGTATAGTTGTCTGGTATGCTGTCTAAAGAAGGTATTTGAAATGAACAAATCATTGGTTTTGCAGAATTCTATCATGCGTTCTACAGCATCATTTCTATCACCAAGGCCGTATTTTCCAACTACTGATCCTTCCTTCCTCTTTGCTCCCAACCTTTGCATTCCAATCACCAGTAATGATCAGTACATCTTGATTGCATGTTTGATCAATTTCAGATTGAAGAAGTTGGTAGAGTTTTTCTATTTCATCCTCACTGGCTTTAGTGGTTAGTGCATAAATTTGAATAATAGTGGTATTAACTGGGCTTCCCTATAGGTGCATGGATATTATCCTATCACAGACAGCATTGTACCTCATGACTGATCTGGATATGTTCTTTTTGACAATGAATGCAACACCATTCCTCTTCAATTTGTCATTCCCAGCATAGTAAACCATGTGGTTGTCAGATTCATTTCATGGATGCCTATCAATGCCTAAGATCCTGATGTTTATGTGTTCCATTTCATTTTTGGCAGTTTCCAATTTTCCTAGATTCATACTTCATACTTTCCACGTTCTGATTATTAATGGATGTTTACAGCTGTTTCTCTTCATTTTGAGTTGTGCCTCATCAGCAAATGAAGGTCCCGCGGGCAACAATTGTGAGGTTGGCCAACGACCGGGCAGGGTTTCATTCTGTGCATAGGATCACTATGAGTCAGTACCAACTCGATGGCACCAGACAACATCTGCTCCCATGAAGATGGCAGAAGCTCTGTGAAGCAGGTCTACTCTGGCTTGCAACAGCAGCAACCTTCATTTCATTTTTTTTCTTGTTTACTATATTTTTCCAAGTAGTAAATGGAAGGAGGTAAAGACTGAAAGTGGGGAAAGGGAATACGGTTGATGTTTCTAAACAGTACAGACATTGAATTACAGAATGGAGAACATTCAGCAGACTGGAGCAGCAGGGCTGGGAGCAGACATCCCTGAGTTCATCTCTGGGAAAGGAGAGCTCTAGAGCTCTAAGGCACCTTGGTGATACAGTGGTTAAGTGCATGGCTACTAATGGAAAGGTCGGCAGTTCAAATCCACCAGCCACTTTGTAGGAGAAAGACTAAGGCAATCTGCTTCTGGAAAGATTTACAGACTTTTGGAAGACTTATGTTGTTGTTGTTAGGTGCCATCAAGTCGGCACCGACTCATAACGACCTTATGCACAGCAGAATGAAACAATGTCCGATCTTGGGCCAACCTCACTACTGTTGCCACACTTGAGTCCATCGATGCTGCCACCTGGCTGATCCATCTCGTTGGGGGTTGAAAGACCTATAAGGCAGTTCTACTTCAGTCTGCAGGGTCTGTCTGAGTTGGAATTGATGCTACACCAATAGGTTTTTAAAAATTTTTATGTTACAGATTATTTTGAGTTCAGATGTGATATGTTGTACGATAAGCATTGGACTGCTTACTGAAAAGTGAGCTGATCAAACCCAGTAGCCGCTCCTTGGAAACCCTATACAAGGTTGCTGTGAGTTGGAACTGACTCACAGGCACCTCACAACAGTAATGAAGTTATTGTAATTGACTTTTAATGAAAGAGGGAGCCAGTAAAAGCAGGATATTTTTCTTTTTATGAAGGGGCTTCAAAAGTTTGTGGGAGAATAGAATGTAAAGATAATGGAATGTTTTCACAAACTTTCTGAAGCCTCTTTGTATGATGTAGTCAGTGGTAGGTCTCAGAGTTTATCACGCACAGTGATACCATCGTCTGCATCTCTCCTGGGTCCCACGGCCCCTGCTGCACTGAGCAGGAGCCTGTCCTTGTGACTAGGGCCCGGGATTATTGACACAGTCCCAGCTTTTGGGAGCACTGGACTGCGAACCACAAGGTCTATGGTTTTAGCCCACCATCTGTTTTGTGGGAGAAAGATGAGGCTTCCTCCTCCTGCATCTGCAGGCCTTGGGAACCCTGTACTGGTGGCTGTGAGTCAGAACCGATTCGACGGCATTTAGCAACAGCAACAATCCCATCTTTCAGTACTGAAAAACAAGCTGTCTTACTAGTTGTTGTTGGTGGTAGGTGCCATCGAGTGAGTACCGACTCATAGCAACCCTATGGACAACAGAACGAAACACTGCCCAGTCCTGGGCCAACCTCATTATCATTAATACGCTTGAGCACATTGATGCTGCCACTTTGCCAATCCATCTCGCTGGGGGTCTTCCTC